>NC_047086.1:409668562-409998453 GCF_902459505.1 Geotrypetes seraphini
TGTCATTTTACATCACTCACGTAAGCAGTTCTTTAAAACACACGCTATTGCACATGTACACACTTTTGGCACTTCATTCACGAAATAGAAACACTGACACTGTAAGCCCTTTCATCCATTTCTGTCCATATTCAAAAGTTTTTTAACTGTATTTTTATTAATAATAATAACAACTTTATTTTTCTATACTGCCATAGTCAAGCGACTTCTAGGCGGTTCACATTGAAATAAGGCTGGACAGTCAGCGAATAACAAGAAGCCTAAAATAGAAAAGTTACATACTAATTGAAGTTCCATGGGTAAAGAATACATGAAAGGAGCTTCTTGAGAGAAAGAAAAGGCGTTTACAGAGGGGGATATCCTAGTGAGAGGGGGAGGACTGTTTTAGTCAATGAGTTTGTCGAATAGAGCGGTTTTAATTGATTTTCGGAATGCACTGTAAGTCAGATTGAGTTCATTTATGCAGTTTCTCAGCCAGACTAGCTGCCTATTCGCTTGGAACATGAAGGTTCTATCCAGGAAGGATTTGTATCTGCAGCCTGAGATCTTTGGATATGCAAAGATATTTTTGTTTCTGGTTGTTCGTGTGAGGTTGTGCAGAATGAAGTGAGTTTGCAGGTAGGAAGGTGCTAGTCCCCAGACTTGTTTGAAACAGATACATGCAAATTTGAATAGTATTCGCGCTTCAATTGGTAGCCAGTGCAGTTTTTTATAGTAGGGGCTAATGTGGTCTTTTTTTCTCAGTCCGAAGATTAGGCGAAAGGCAGTGTTTTGTACTAATCTCAATTTTTTTACTGTTTTTTTGGGGATACCCAGATAGATGATGTTACAGTAGTCAAGGAGGGATAGGATCAGCGATTGCACCAGCAACCTGAAAGATGTTGGGTCAAAGTATTTTTTAATGGTCCTTAGCTTCCACAGTGTGTAAAAACATTTTTTCACCAGTAAGTTTATGTGGTCTGCCATGGTTAAGTGTGTATCTAGAGTGATACCCAGTATTTTTATGGTATTGGATATTCGTGGTTGTTTATTTTTAACGATGTTCTCGTAATTTTGTCATTGGGGCTTGCCAAAAAGACTTTTTTCTCTGTGCTTAGTTTTTTTTTTTTTCCATTATATTTTTATTTTCAAATTTCATAAAAAGTGTACAGAATAATAAAATACATTTGATACATGCATGGTATCACTTTTATATCTAACACAATGTATGTCTGAATTTGATTTTCCCCTTCACCCTCCCCCCACCCCTTCACCACTTTAATATAATATTTTCAAATTTTATAAAAGTATATAACATATTAGAATACAATTGATAATTATTCAATAACATATTTATATCTAAAACAATATATTCTGGATAAATTTTATTCATTTTCCCTCCCCCCACCCTTCTATTATCCCTTAATCATTTGTTACATTTTGTATCATATATTATAATATATTATATATAAATTGTTTTCCTTACCCCCCCTATATGTGTGTCATAAGAAACTCTCTAAAAGAAGAAAGGAAGAGAAAGTATTCTATTATTTAATCATTACAGTATTTTGTCAATGGCCTATGTGCTTAGTTTTAGTTTGAAGGTGGTGGTCCATTTTTCCGATTTCTGTCATTGTGTTTGAGAGGTTGTCTATAATTGCATTTGTGATCTCAGTTAAAGGGATTAAGATGGATATGTCATCTGCGTATATGTAGTGCTTTAAGTTTAGTTTTTGTAGAAGGTGACCTAAGGATGCGACGTAGATGTTGAACAGTGTGGGCGATAGGGGGGAGCCTTGGGGCATGCCCAACGGGTTATTCCATGGGTTGGAGTAATGTCCATTGCTGGTTACTCGGTAGGATCTGTTTGTTAGGAATTCTTGGAACCATTTCTTTACCTTTCCCGAAATTCCCATTGCATCAAGGCACAGTAGCATGATCTCATGGTCTACCAGGTCGAACGCACTGCTGAGATAGCACAGTTACTTACCGTAACAGGTGTTATCCAGGGACAGCAGGCATATATTCTCACATGTGGGTGACGTCATCTACGGAGCCCCGGCGCGGACAGCTTTTCAAGCAAACTTGATTAAAGTTTCAAGTTTGCACACTGCACCACGCATGTGCGTGCCTTCTCGCCCACTAGAGGGCGCATCCCACCTCGTGGTCCTCAGTTCCATAACTAGCAAGGAAGCCATCCCCGGGGAGGCGGGCGGGTTGTGAGAATATATGCCTGCTGTCCCTGGATAACACCTGTTACGGTAAGTAACTGTGCTTTATCCCAGGACAAGCAGGCATGATATTCTCACATGTGGGTGACCTCCAAGCTAACCAAAAAAGGGCAGGTGGGAGGATGGCAATTTAGGAAAACAGATTTTGTAAAACTGACTGGCCAAACCGGCCGTCACTCCTGGATAAAGTGTCCAGACAGTAATGAGAGGTGAATGTATGAACCGAAGACCAAGTGGCAGCCTTACATATGTCCTCCATCGGAGTGGATCGGAGGAAAGCTATCGAAGCTGCCATCGCTCGGACCTTGTGCCCCGTGACTCGACCCGGGGGAGGAAGGCCAGCCTGAGCGTAGCAAAAGGAAATGCAAGCGGCCAACCAGTTAGACAGAGTGCGCTTGGAAACTGGATGCCCTAATCGATTGGGATCGAAGGACAAAAACAATTGAGGAACCTTCCGATGAGGCCTGGTGCGTTGAAGATAAAATGCCAACGCCCTCTTACAGTCAAGCGTGTGAAGCGCCGTCTCGCCAGGATGGGAGTGGGGCTTCGGGAAGAACACAGGAAGGACAATGGACTGATTGAGGTGGAAGTCAGAAACAACTTTAGGTAAAAACTTAGGATGGGTGCGGAGAACCACCTTGTCGTGATGAAAGACCGTGAAAGGGGGGTCCGCAACCAAGGCTTGCAACTCGCCGATCCGCCTGGCGGAGGTGAGGGCAATTAGAAACACCGCCTTCCAAGTCAGAAATTTTAAGAGGGACTTGTTGAGTGGCTCAAACGGGGGTTTCATCAGTTGAGCCAGAACCACATTCAAATTCCACACGACCGACGGAGGCTTAAGAGGGGGACAAACCCTGAGTAACCCTTTCATGAAGCGTGTCACCAAGGGATGGAGTGACAGAGGGCGTCCCTCCAGAGGTTGGTGGAAAGCAGAAATCGCACTGAGATGAACCCGCACCGAAGTGGTTTTCAAGCCGGAGCGCGACAAATGAAACAAATATTCTAAAACCGAGGATACCGGGACTGATACCGGATCCAGGTGAAAAGACGAGCACCAGGTGGAAAACCTGGTCCATTTCTGCGCATAGCAAAGCCTCGTCGAGATCTTGCGGGAGGCTTCCAACACCTCCTTCACCGATTGAGACAGGTCCGGAGGAGTCAGGGAACAAGAAACCAGGCTGTCAGGTGCAATGACTGCAGATTGGGATGTAACATGGATCCTTGACTCTGAGACAGCAGAGAAGGAGAGACAGGCAGGGGGAGAGGCTCTCTGGCACTGAGCTGGAGCAGCAGGGAGAACCAGTGCTGACGCGGCCACCGAGGTGCTATGAGAATCATCGTGGCCGTGGACGATTTTAGGTGTACCAACGTTCGCATGATCAGAGGGAACGGAGGGAATGCATACAGGAACCTCCCTTCCCAGTCGAGTAGGAAGGCATCCGCTTCCAGACGGTCCTGCGAGTACATCCGAGAACAATATAGTGGTAGTTTGTGTGTCTCCGGAGAGGCAAACAGATCCACCTGTGGCGTTCCCCAGCGAGCGAAGACCTCGCGTAGAACTGCTGAGTGTAGAGTCCACTCGTGCGGTTGCAGAAGTCGACTCAGTTTGTCCGCCAGGCAATTCCGTTCTCCTTGGATGTAGACCGCCCGGAGGAAGATGTTCCGGGAGGTCGCCCACTCCCAGAGGCGAAGAGCTTCGGAGCAGAGGGGCCATGACCCCGTTCCTCCCTGCTTGTTCACATAATACATTGCCACCTGATTGTCCGTGCGGACGAGGACCACCTGGTCCTGCAATATGTGAACGAAGGCTCGAAGTGCTAGGAAGATGGCTCGCAGCTCTAGCACGTTGATATGACACTGACGGTCTTCTGACGACCACAGGCCCTGCGTGCGAAGACCGTCGAGATGGGCTCCCCACGCGTACTCTGAGGAGTCCGTGGTCAGGACCTTGCGAAAAGGCGGAGTGCGAAACAATAGCCCCATGGACAGATTTGAAGAGTCTGTCCACCAACGCAGCGATTTCCGCAAGGGCGGAGTTACCGAAATGAGGCGAGACGCCGGGTCGCACTCCTGGCGCCACTGGGACGCGAGGGTCCACTGAGGGATCCTCAGGTGTAGCCTCGCAAACGGCGTGACATGTACCGTCGAGGCCATATGGCCCAGCAGCATCATCATGCGCTTGGCCGAGACCCTCGATATTTGGGAGACCTGGCGGCTCATCCGTACCAAGGCTTCCAACCGCTGGGTCGGCAGGTAGGAGCGGAGGCGCACCGTGTCCAGCACCGCACCTATGAATTGAAGAGACTGCGACGGTCTCAACTGAGACTTTGGAAAGTTTATCTCGAACCCGAGAGTTTGCAGGAAGGCAATAGACTGTCGGGTCGCTGAGATAACCCCCTCCCTGGTCGGGGCTTTGATGAGCCAATCGTCCAGGTAAGGGAACACATGGAGTCCACGTGACCTGAGGGCTGCTGCAACCACCACCATGCACTTCGTGAATACTCGTGGGGACGCGGCTAGGCCGAAGGGCAGTACCCTGTACTGGAGGTGGAGGTCCCCCACCTGGAATCGTAAGAATCTTCGACAGGCGGGGTGCACCGGAACATGGGTGTATGCTTCCTTCAGGTCGAGGGAGCACATCCAGTCCCCTTCCCCCAAGAGGGGGTACAAAACCGGGAGAGATAGCATTCGAAACTTCTCCCGGGCCAGGAATTTGTTGAGCTTCCTGAGGTCCAGTATGGGGCGCAGGTCCCCGGTCTTTTTGGGGACCAAAAAGTAGCGGGAGTAAAACCCCGTACCCCACTGGTCCTTGGGGACCGGCTCGACCGCCCGAAGCTTCAAGAGGGCTTTGGCTTCGGTTATAAGGGTCGGTAGTTGCGAACGGTTGCAGGGGACTAAACTTGGGGGACTGTCCGGCGGCGAGGACACAAAGTTGAGCGAGTAGCCCTCGGAGACGATCCGGAGCACCCAAGCGTCTGAGGTAATCCCGGTCCATGCCTCCCGGAAGAACCGAAGACGGCCCCCGATAGAAAGGGGTTCCTGAGAAAGTGCGGAGGGGAACCCGCCCCGTCCGCTCAGCCCGTCAAAAGGAAGGCGCTGGCTTAGAAGGGCCCTGCGCCGGGGCTTGGGGTTGTCCCCCTCTGCCTCGCTGAGACGGACGTCTCGGAGGCGGTCTCGAGAAAGCCGGGGTCGACTTCTGAGGGTATCGGCGCGGCGGAGGCCGAAAGGGTTTCTGCGGCGGGGGCCTAGGTTTGGGGCGGACCAGGGATGCTAGAGAGCGCTCCTGTTCCGACAAGCGCTTGGTCGCCGCATCCAATGACTCGTCGAATAACTCGGACCCCACACAAGGCAAGTCTGCCAGGCGTTCCTGCAGGTTTGGGTCCATGTCGAGGGTGCGAAGCCAGGCCAAGCGGCGCATGGCCACCGCGAGGGCCGACACCCTCGAAACCAGCTCAAAGGCGTCGTACACTGCATGGAATAGGTACAACCGCAATTGAGACAGGTTGGACATAAACTTGTCGAATCCTGCTCTTTGGGAGTCCGGTAACGAGTTCCGATATTGAGGAAGGTCCTTCACCATACCACGCAAAAAGGAGGAAAAGGTGAAGGCGTAGTTTAGAACCCTGGTGGCCATCAGGGAATTTGAATAGAGGCGGCGGCCAAACTTGTCCAGGGTCCGCCCCTCCCTGCCTGGTGGAACCGCCGCAGAAACCCGTGAGGGCTGTGATTTTTTAAGAGCAGACTCCACCAGAAGAGACTGGTGTGAGAGCTGCGCCTTATCGAACCCTTTAGGGGGAATCGTTCTATACTTTGATTCCATTTTTGAAGGCACAGACGTGACTGTAAGAGGGTTTGACAAGTTCTTCAGCCAGGTTTGCAGAAGGACACTGTTGAGAGGGAGTCTAGGCACCTCCCTCGGAAGAATGGGGAGGTCCTGTTCCTCCAAAAACTCTTTGGAATACCGAGAGCCTACCATCAGGTCGATCCCCAGGGCTTGGGCCATGTCCTGAACGAAGGATGAAAATGAGGACGGCCTAGCCTGGGGAGAGGGGGTTCTCGACCGCCCCACCGAGGAGAGGGGGGAGGCCTCATGGGAATAATGAGGATCCCTAACCGATCCCGAATCCCAGGATCCCCTCTCGAGGGCCCTCGAGGGGGAAGGGGAAGTTGTCCTCCTCGCAGAACCCTTGGGTGAGGACCCCGGGGTTCGTGGGACACTCTCCCGTTTCCTCGGCGAGGCGGCCCGGGCAGACTTCCCATGGGGTGAGCGGAGGAGCCTCGGGTTGTCGAGGCGCAACTCCGACACCTGCAACGCCTCGCCCCCGAACGACAAGGAACGGTCGCGCCGAGGCGAGCCTCGGGGCCGCTTAGACTTCCTCGATCGACGCCCCGTCCGAGGTCGCGTCGAGGGCGAGGTGTGTCTGGAAGACCCGGAGGAAGAGGAGGAAAGACGGCGCACTCTGCGCAACTTTTCTTTGGGCCTTACACTCCGCTCAGGGGGTTCCCCCGAGGTCGAGGTCCGGGGCGGGGCCGAGACCGAGGTGAACGGGGTCCCAGTACCCGAGACCGAGGTCGCCGAGGCCGGGGCTCCCGAGGGAGCCGAGGCCGGGGCCTCCGAGACCGAAGGCGTCCAGGCCGAGGTCGAGGCCGCCGGGACCGCAGCACGCTGCAACACTTCCAGGGCTCCCGACAGCTCCGATGAGATCAGAGCTCGGAGGAGATCCTGGAAGGCCGGAATCCCCACGAAGGTGGGGAGTTCCGAGTCCGGGGCACACTCCCTGGAGGGCGACCTCGGTCTCGAGTATTCCCTCGGGGTGTGCGGAGTCGAGGTCCGATGCGGGGCCGGGGTCGACCCACCCGCCTTGGCCTGACTCGAGGATGGCTTCTTTGCTGAAGGGGATGGAACAGAGGACTTACCCGAAGCTTGCTTCACTGACGACGCCTTCGAGGAGGAGGGCCGAGGCGAGGCCGAGGCCCCCGAGGACGCCGAGGCCGAGGTCAAGGCCGGGGCCGAAGCCGAGGCCGACGTCGAGGCCTTAGGCGGCGCGTCGATGGCGAACAATTCGGCCATTCTTGCCTTACGGCGACGGAGGGCCCTGTTTTGGAAGGTAGCACAGCGATCACACGAGTCTGTCGGATGTTCGGGCCCAAGACAGACAATGCACCACCGGTGAGGGTCAGTGATGGAAAGCAACCTCTCACACCGGCTGCACTTTTTGAATCCCGTAACAGGACGGGACATCCACGAAGAAAAAGAAGAAGGCCGGGAACGTACCGACGTCCCGCGGCCACGGCTTCCGGGAGCCCCCGGAACCCGACGAAAAACGAAAGACTTTTTTTTTTTTTTTTTTTTAAAAGAAACGAAAGGAAAAGAGCACCGCGAACTAATTCGAAGGGAAAAACAAACTAAACGCGGCAGCTAGAAGGCAAAAACACTGGAGCTCAGATCCACAGGGCTTTCTTGCTCCGCGGAAAAATTTGAACTGAGGACCACGAGGTGGGATGCGCCCTCTAGTGGGCGAGAAGGCACGCACATGCGTGGTGCAGTGTGCAAACTTGAAACTTTAATCAAGTTTGCTTGAAAAGCTGTCCGCGCCGGGGCTCCGTAGATGACGTCACCCACATGTGAGAATATCATGCCTGCTTGTCCTGGGATAACTAGTTGTAGGATCAGTGTGCTTTTACCTTTGCTAAAAAGATTATAAAGGTGATTTAGTATGGAGGCTATAAGTTTCTGTGTTGTATCCTTTCCTGAATCCTGATTGGTGTTCACTAAGGATGTTAAATTTGTCTAGGTAGTTTACTAGTTGAAGATTGACCAATCCTTCCTGTATCTTTGTGAAAAGGGGAATACTTGCTATGGGTCTGTAATTGGATGTCAGCGCTGTAGAGGTTTTCTGATCTTTGGGGATAGGGATGATCAGTATGTGTCCCATGTCCTTGTTTAATGTTCCGTTTGTAAGAGCGGTTGTTAGCCATGTAAATAGTTCCTTTTTTAAGTCTGGTGGGGCAACTGTCATGATTTTGGGGGGACATGCATCAAGTAGACAGTTTGATTTGGTGTATTTGTTGAATAATTTTAGAAACTGATGCCAGTTTGGGAACTCGAAGTGGTCCCAGATCATGTCTGCTCTGGAGTCTTGGTCGTGGGGTTCAAGGTAGTGAAGTATATTTGTTGTGGGTGTGGGTAGAGTTGCTCTTAGGCTGTGATTTTATTTTTTAAAAAGTTGGCTAGGATTTGGGCAGTTAGGGTGCACTCATTGTCCCTTTTCAAGATTCGTGTTGTATCTGTTAACATTTTTACTAGTTTACTGTTAACAGATACTGTTTATTTTTATAGTACCTATTTCTTGTGCATAGTGCTTTGTGCGTTTTTCTTTGATCAGATTTTTATATATTATCATTTTTTGTTTCCAGTTTGTCTTGTCTGTTTCTTTGTTTATTTTTTGCCAGATTCTCTCCAATTTTCTTAGTTCCTTTTTGGTGGTTAGTAGTTCTGAGTCAAACCATTCATTTGTTGGTCTATTTTTCTTTTTGTATGTTTGGTATGGGGCTATTTGGTCTAAAAGTCCTTTGCTGAAATTTTCCCATCTTGTTGGGAAGTCTTGAATTTCTTTGGTTGAGGGACATAGCTCACTCATAGTGAGCCCAGAATTCGGTTGGGTTTATAGTACCACGACTGGTTATTGTTTTCGTGTTGTCGCTTTTGTGTTTTGGTTGTGTACTCTGTTTTTTGCCAGCGTAGGCTGAACTTGCCAATATAGTGATCTGATCAGATGCATTTATCCCAGGACCCTGTGTAGTATTGTATTTTAGGGTCTATTGTTTCTTTGTGGGAGAAGGTGATTATGTCTAGTTTATATCCTTTTTCATGAGTTATTTCTGCGTCTGGATTTGGAAAGTCAAGTGACATTAGGAAGTTGGCAATTTCGTTTACTTCTGGTGAAGGAGTCTGCGACTGGTTTTCCTAAGTGTTGAACTAAGTTTTCTCTTTAATAAAATGCTGAATTATGTTTAGCTGCAGACCTAACTTATCTCATGTTCTAGCCTGCCTGCCTTGGGTGTTAGCTGGGGCATTCTAACTTCTTATGGCTATCTCAGCATAAATGACATGTAACAGAAAGACTGCAGGCCCTAGATAAGTGACCTGCTAGTGTGAGCTTAGCACCAATGATTGTTAAGAAAAGTAATTTTTTCTAGAATTCAGTTGTATAGCCAGAAGAATGTATAAATATCTCAGTAATGTCCTGTTTTCGGGACTTCTGAAGCCAGCTTGGAGCTCAGGAGTCGCATACATATGCTAATAAACCATCTGTGCTTTCTTCAAGTCTCTAAGTTTTGTGGCTTCCCAAAGTGACCTTTCACTGGTTTTGTCTTTTGTTCTAGCTGTATGAAGTAGGTTATATTATCCTTTTAGGGTAGTTATGGTTAAGAATTCGAAGAATTCTTCTTCTGCGTTTGACCATTTTTTGGGTGGGATATAGAATAGAGTTATAGTTAGTGATTTTGCAAGTTAGTATTTCAAGGTTTTCTGAAGTTTTGGAGTCAGTCTAGATGTAGTCAAAGTGTTCTTTTAGAATAATTGCTAGGCCTCCTCCTTTTTTTCCAGCTTCTTGATAGTGGGATTATTTTGAATCCCTGTGGTATGATTTCTTTCATGATAGTGTCTGTGTCGGAGATCATTCATGTTTCTGTCAGAAACAGGAGATCTGACTTTGTTTGCAGTATCCAGTCGTTTATTATGTGTGCTTTGTTTCTCACGGGGTGGGTATTTAAGTAGTATCCCTTAATCTTTTCGTAGCTGGTTGGGGTTGGAGTTTCGGAATATGTTAGCTTTTTTAGGTTTCTGTTGTTGGTCTTGTTCCTGTATGGTTTGCGTTATTTGTGGGTGGTGTTTAGCACTGTGATTTGATGTGGGCCTTGTTCTGGATGGTATTGTAGGAGTTGGAGGGTGTTGGTAGATTTAGTTAGTTCGACTGGCCTGTGCCAAGAGGGATAGATGTGAATAGGTTGGGGAGGGTTGTCTTCGTTGCCCCAGCATTTAGAGCATATTAGGTACAGTATCCCTAGTAGTAGCTGGTGTTTGTTAAAGATTGCCATGTTGCGTGATGAGATTTGAGATACGAGTCATATAGAAGGTAGGGACGGGGATTGACAGGACTCTACTTATGGGAATGTGTAGATGGTAGAGATGGGTTAAATTTGGTGGATGCTTGGTTGACAGTAGAGGGTTGAGCTTACTGGTTGCCTGGTTGGAAGTGGTGGTGGTAACAGTCGGAGACAGTCAGAAGCAGGTGCTAACAGTCAGGAACAGGTTGACTTACGAACAGTATGTGCAGGGGGTGTATGTTATACGTGCAGTAATAGGTTATAACTGAGGTAGCAGGTTAAGCAAACGGTAAACATATGGTATATATGCAATAATAGATTATACCTGGGGTAGCAGGTTAAACATACAGTACACAGGTTGTGACAGGTTAAATGTACGGTAAACAGGCTGTAACTGATAATATGTGGGGTAATAGGTTGTACATCCGGTCGCAGGTTGTTCTTGCAGTAACAGGTTATACATATGGACGCAAGCTATGCATGTGGTATCAGGCTGTACAAGCTGGCTATACATGTGGGACAGACTGTATATGCAATTATTCATGCGATAATAGGCTATACATGCGATAATAGGTTATACATGCTGGCTATACGTACAGTTTATATAAGCAAACTCTGTAGATTATACAATAAAGGAGTACTTATCATTTGTTCTGGGTTTTGGACGTTTCATGCGGCGCTTCGCAAAGGCATGTGCTAAGACGCATGCGCCTTTGCCTTGCGCCTTAGTCGGCGTGCCGAATGGCTGCGCGCCGTTCTCTCTGGGCAGTTTAGTTGGTTTTGCCGATGGGGGGGGCAGAGCGGGCTCACACGCCCAGATTGGAGGGGGGCAGTTTTGCTGGAGGCTCTGTGGAGGAGCCGGCCCCGAGCTGAGTTTGCTTCTGATTGCAGCTGTGGGTGCCTGCAGAGGTTCTGTGGAAGAACCGGCCCGAAGACTGTGAACTCTGCCGGTTGCAGGTTCAGTACTGGGCACGCCGTTCTCTCTGGGCAGTTTAGTTGGTTTTGCCGATGGGGGGCGGAGCTGGCTCACACATCCAGATTGGAGGGGGGCAGTTTCGCTGGAGGCTCCGTGGAGGAGCCGGCCCCGAGCTGAGTTTTCTGCCAATTGCAGCTGTGGGTGCCCGCAGAGATTCTGTGGAAGAACCGGCCTGAAGACTGTGAACTCTGCCAGCTGCAGGTTCCGTACTGGGCACACCGTGACTGTGAACTCTGCCGGCAGTTTTATTTTCGGCATCTAGCTTCAGTGAAATGCATTTTCCCTTTCTGAGTTTGTGTGCTGATCGCTATGCGTCATCAGGCCAGTATGTGGAACAGTATATACTGGTTCTAATGTTATTTCAGACACAGTCTACATGTAGACCTGAATTACCTCAGGCCTTTTGACATACGCTCAAGTGCAGAGATTTTTCACCCTGCCAATACTTTTAAATGCTAGTTACTTTTGTTAAAGGCTGCTTTTTTTCATTTACTATTGTGGTCCATCGGGCCTATTTAATTTGATAATTATGCTAATGTTGCGTACGGCAATCAATTAAGATAAACATACATATTTTTAAATTATATCTTTGCATATACTAAGTTTCATTGATTATATTAAAGACATATTCATTGGGTCAAGTGCAATTAACTTTTTACTGCTCAGCGTTTTAATTCACACTGTTATATTGGAGCTTAAAGTCACAGTATTCTAGCCCAGGATGCACTCGGTTATATTGATCGATGGCAGATAAGTTTCAAGTTTCTTATAAAATTTGATTAATCGCTTATTCAAAATTCTAAGCGATGAACAAATCAATAAAATTACAAAACAGGGGGGACAAACAAAAGTAACAAAAAAACTGAACCTTAAAAAACATATTGAAGACTAACTTAACAAACATAATAAAAAGTGAGGAAAGGATGGGGACAGAAATACAATTTGGTTGATAGAAGAAAAGACACTTATGGTTAAAACAATAGGAAGGGAAAGAATCTCAAAGAAGTTATGAAAATAAAATGAAGCTCCTAGACAGTCCTTTTAGTCATTAAATGCGTCTATATGTATTTTTATAATGTTAGTTTTTTTGCTTTTCTAATTAATCATATTTTATGTATTAGGTGAAGGGTTAATTTATAAATGATGCTTTCCGTCCACTTTAAGCATGTGCATTTTGATGGGGGTTTTCAAGATGTTTATTTCATTTTTTCTCATCTGCAAGATTATTTATATTTCAATTTTTAATTGTTTTTCAAATGATTCCATATTTTATTTTACATAAAGAGGTTTTATTTTTTTAATGTTCATTTTTCAGTACATAGTGTGAAGTGATTAAATAATTCGTTGAGTTGTTACATTGATTATATTCAAGCTTTCTAAGCGTTCATGTACCAAATTAATTATAGCATTAACTCATTTGAATGATCACTCAAAATTAAAAAATTTTAGTTTTCAATTCTCAAAGTGATTAATTTTTAAAGTATTCCATAAATTAATTTTCATATGACCCCCTAATTAACTTCTTAATGTATTAATTTTAGCCTTTTTTATATATAAAAAACCACTTTGAATATTAAAATCTAATGATTATACCAGCAAAATACAATGTGCTGATATAATGTTTATATTCAAGCTTCTTAAGTTCTCATTTGATCAATTAATCACAATATCAAGTCAACATTTTCTTAAAATTTTTTAAATAAAAATTAGGCAAATACATCTTGTTTATGGCTATTTCCTCTTTTTATTCATAGGACTAACACTCAGTTTAATATATTTGGTTAGTAAGCTTCTGTCACAAAGAGCAGTTCACATTGATTGAAACAGATGTCTGTTTAATGAGCCACATTGGTCATTTGTTCCTATCATTCTTTTTTATCATTTCTGTAACAACATTTTATTACATGTAAAAGTGTTAGTTTTTAATATGTATTGATTCATATGTATTTTTTAGCTTGATATTGTCCCCTGAGGAAGGTGATGCCCTCACCGAAACTTGTTTGGTTTTAGACATTTTTAGTCGTTTCACTTTGAATAAAAGACTCGTGTCCATCTCCAGTGCCTCTTCTTGTTGTTTTTCACATAGTGCTAATTGAGCATGAGTAACCGCTGTAGAAGAATGGTTTTTAATTTTTCAGTGAGTCTTTCAGGTTTTAGTTTAAGAAAATTTTCTATACAAATTAACAAAAAACCCTAGGATTATGAAATCACTAATGGCAGTTTGGAGATGAACATGCACATTTTTAATTTACAGCACACATTACATGTTACCTGATAATCAGGTTTGGTGAAATAGTCCAAAGTAGAGATGTGATCCAAAAACAGATGGAACTCAGAAGGCATATGTTTCAGCAGCATTCTGTGATCATACTTTTCTTTAATCATGCCAACCTGTTCCTAAAAAGTACAAGAACAGTAGTGAAACAGCATACATCTCCTTAATGGGCTAGCTTCCTCCACTAGGCTGTTATAGTTCCCCACCACCACCATTTAGTGTTTATGATGAAAATGTTTAGCACTTCTGATTTACTGGAAGATTATGCCTTCAACCAATTCTTCCCAAACCTTTTCTGAAAGGACCTGATCTTAGCCACTGAAGATTTGTGTAACCTCAGATGGTAAACAAGGAAAGATTAGGTTAGGTTCTTACCTCACTAATCTTCTTTCTAGTAGACATACAATCTATTCCTGAACACTCAGGTAGTTTCAAGTTTATTTAAATCTTGATATACCGCTTTTATAGTCAAAGCGGTTTCCAATTAATACAAAGTTTTAAAAAGATTAAAAAATAAAATAAAATAAAGGGAACAAATTCACAATTACCATACAGACACAACACAATACAGATGAGCAAATGGGGAGGATACATTGAATAAAATAAAAAAAGGGGAGGTAAAAACAAAAGGCACAAAAGGAATCATTAATGTAAGGCCTGATGTCTGAGATTTTGAATTAAAAAATTAAGCATAAATCTCAAAAGCATCTCCCTTGTAGGGAGCTTCATTTACATTCCTTTGCTCCTCCTCCTATCCCTCTGTGCTGTCTTTCAAGTCCTCAGCTCTTAACAGAGCAGAAAGCCAGCCCTGGAGGGGTATGAGGATTCTCCTCGAGGAATATGTCTGTTCTGCTCATATCATTAAACATATCATAGAAACTTAACAATTTGCAATATGTAAAGTGGAAATAAACAAATCACCAAATGGAGCACAACTTGCCCTAGAAGTGTGGGAGAGTCATATAGATACCCCCTAGATTCTTCAATGCAGTAGTTGCAGCCTTTACTCTTGACAAGGCTGGACAAAAGAAACGAAATGTTCTAATTGTCAGGCTTTATTGAGGCTGGAAGCAGGCAAATTCACAGCTGACAGGACAGGCTTCAGGAGAATAGGCTGGAGAGGGCTTCAATGGCTGGGATGGTTAAGATGGGCTGGAGTGAACTTTGATGGAGAACCTAAGCACAATACCGGGCAGGGCAGTGGGTTTATGGCCCAGAAATATCTAAGAAAAAGGACCATTTAAATTAAGTGATTAATTTACGGAGCATGTATGATTGAGCCAACGCAGCGAGCGCTGAATCGGGTTGCCAGAGCAAAGGAGAAGAAGGCAGCGTGCTCTGGTAGCCGGACAGAGAGGGAGAGTCGGAGACACAGAGTTCTGCGCAGGGGAAGGAGGCAGGAAGAAGCACAGGACTAGGGGAAGCGGCGAGAGTACGCTCCGCCCACCCCCACCGCGTCAGAGGCAGCGTCGGACTCCCCCTTGAAAGGGGGCGGAGCCAACGCAGCGAGCGCTGAATCGGGTTGCCAGAGCAAAGGAGAAGAAGGCAGCGTGCTCTGGTAGCCGGACAGAGAGGGAGAGTCGGAGACACAGAGTTCTGCGCAGGGGAAGGAGGCAGGAAGAAGCACAGGACTAGGGGAAGCGGCGAGAGTACGCTCCGCCCACCCCCACCGCGTCAGAGGCAGCGTCGGACTCCCCCTTGAAAGGGGGCGGAGCCAACGCAGCGAGCGCTGAATCGGGTTGCCAGAGCAAAGGAGAAGAAGGCAGCGTGCTCTGGTAGCCGGACAGAGAGGGAGAGTCGGAGACACAGAGTTCTGCGCAGGGGAAGGAGGCAGGAAGAAGCACAGGACTAGGGGAAGCGGCGAGAGTACGCTCCGCCCACCCCCACCGCGTCAGAGGCAGCGTCGGACTCCCCCTTGAAAGGGGGCGGAGCCAACGGCGCGCAGCCATTCGGCGCGCGGCAAAGGCAAGCGGCAAAGGCGCTCGCCTTAGCGAGAGCGCCTTTGCGAAGGGCCTTTGAGAAGGGACAAGGCAACGGAGTAAGACAGAAGGTAAAGAAGCGACAAGTACAGAAGGAAAGCACAGAAGGTAAGAAAGAGACAGACACAAAGGGCCAAGCCGTTCACACAAGTATAACAAGCAGGCAGAGGGAGAGAGTGAGAGAGAGGACACCAGCGGCTGGTAGAGAGAGAGAGGACCCCAGCAGCAGGTAGAGAGAGAGAAAGGACACAAAGCGGGCACAAGTCACAAGTAATCTCAACTGATATCTTAAAGAAGGAACAACAATGGAAGCAGAAGGAAGCCAGAAGATGAGCTTTCCAGTGTTCTGCACAGACTGTCATATGTACGACTATCTCCCCTCGGGGAGACAGTCGTATGTATGCGGTCGGTGTCAGGAACTGAAAAGCTTGAAGAAGGAGGTCAAGCGACTAGAGGACAAGATTCAGGAGCTAGAAGGATTTCACACCACGGAGAGACACATTGAGGAGGAAGTCAGGGAACTCGAGAGATTCATTGAAGAGGCATACAGGACGAAGGTGGAAGAGAACGAACTTCAGATGAAAGAAGAAGCTACACGGATACCAACATGCAAGGGAGAGCAAGAAGAAGATTACCCCAAGGATGACACCCACAGAGGGCTATCGCAAGAGGGGGAGATTTTGGCTAGTCGAGGCCCAAATGAAGAAAGAGTGAAGTACATTGAGGACATTGACCTGAGACCGAAGCGAAAATTGAAGAGAGGAAAGTCAGCGATCCTAGTGGGAGACTCGATCCTTAGGCATGTGGACAGCCACATAGCAGGAGGGAGAGAGGACCGACTGGTGACCTGCCTTCCGGGAGCAAGAACCAAGGACATCGGGGACAAAATTGAAATGATCCTGGAAGGGGCGGAGACAGAAGAGACCGCTGTAGTGATCCACATCGGGACGAACGATGTCAGCAGGAGAGACTACAAAAGAAGCACGCTGTTAGAACAATTCAAGATTCTGGGAAGGAAGCTGAAGATGAGAACCCAGAAGATAGTGTTCTCTGAGATCCTACCAGTACCGAGGGCAGATGTGAAAAGGCAGGAGGAACTACAATCAATAAATACGTGGATGAGGAGATGGTGTGAGGAAGAAGGATTCCACTTCGTGAGGAACTGGACGGCGTTCTGGGGCAAGAGCAAGCTATACAGGAAAGATGGACTGCACCTGAGCGCAGCAGGAACTAGACTCCTAGCAAACAACGTCAAGAGAGGAATAGAACAGGCTTTAAACTAAGAAGAAGGGGAAAGCCGACAGTTGACAAAGGGTCGACGATTCGGAAGACGGTATCCTGTGAAGATACCGAGGGGAAAAATGGCTGGGAAGGAACAAGGGACAAACTACAGGAGTCGACTAACCCAGAAGAAGTGGTTACAATGTCTGCAGCAAAAGAGAAGAAAATATGGACCGAAGCACAGGGAAAGGAAAGGAGGACAGCAAAATACCAGGATCTAAAGTGCATATATGCCAATGCAAGGAGCCTAAGAAACAAAATGGGGGAACTAGAAGCCTTGGCCAACGCAGAAGACATCGACATCATTGGAATCTCTGAAACATGGTGGAATGAGGAAAGCAAATGGGATACAGCACTACCGGGATACAAGCTCTATCGCCAGGACAGAACAGGACAAAAAGGAGGTGGAATAGCCCTATACATAAAAGAAGGCATACAATCCACACAAATGGACACAGCAGAGACGGCCAGCAAGCCGGAATCTCTATGGGTTAAAATACCGGGAAGGAAAGGGCCTGAAATAAAGATGGGCCTGTTTTATCGCCCACCAGGGCAAACCAGAGATATCGATGAGGAAATGGAAGCCGAGATGAAGCGTGAATGCAAAAGCGGAAACACGGTTATTATGGGAGACTTCAACTACCCTGGGATAGACTGGAGGCTTGGAAGCTCGAAATGCGCTAGGGAAACAAAATTCCTGGAAGCTACACAGGATTGTTTCATGGAACAGCTTGTTAGAGAACCGACGAGAGGAAATGCCACTCTGGATCTAATCCTAAATGGGTTAAGGGGACCTGCAAAGGAAGTAGAAGTAGTGGGACCATTGGGAAACAGCGATCATAATATGATCAAGTTCAAGGTTGAGGTAGGAGTGTCAAAAGGCAAGAGATCCATTGCGACAACGTTTAACTTCAGGAAAGGAAACTACGAAGCAATGAGGGAATTGGTAAGGAAGAAACTTAGGAACACTTCCAAAACATGGCTAACGGTAAATCATGCCTGGTCCTTCTTCAGGGACATGGTGAGCGAGGCGCAAAATCTGTATATCCCCAGATTCAGGAAGGGGTGTAAAAAGAATCGAACAAAAGACCCGGCGTGGATAACCAAAACAATGAAGGAAGCGATAGGCAATAAGAAAAAATCATTCAAGAAATGGAAAAAGGACAAAACTGAGGGGAGCTGGAAAGAGCACAAGAAGCATCAAAAAGAATGTCACCGTGAGGTTCGGAAAGCCAAAAGAGAGTATGAAGAGAGGCTAGCCAGGGAAGCAAGAAATTTCAAACCATTCTTCAGATATGTTAAAGGGAAGCAGCCGGCTAGAGAGGAAGTGGGACCGCTGGACGACGGAGACAGGAAGGGAGTGGTGAAGGAGGAGAAGGTAGTGGCAGAAAGACTTAACATGTTCTTCTCGTCTATATTTACAAACGAAAACACGTCCAACATACCGGAACCTGAGCAATTCTTCAACGGAAGTCAGGCAGAAAAATTAACATCCATAGAAGTGAGCCTTGAGGACGTTCGTAGGCAGATAGAAAAACTAAAAACTGACAAATCCCCGGGTCCGGATGGCATACATCCAAGGGTTCTGAAGGAATTAAAGGAGGAGATAGCGGAACTACTGCAGCAAATTTGCAACTTATCCCTGAAAACAGGCGGGATCCCGGAAGATTGGAAGATAGCCAACGTTACGCCCATCTTTAAAAAGGGATCAAGAGGTGACCCGGGAAACTACAGGCCGGTGAGCCTGACTTCGGTTCCAGGGAAAATGGCAGAAGCACTGATAAAAGAAAACATCGATCAACATTTTGAAAAAAATGAACTTCTGATAACCAGCCAGCATGGTTTCTGCAAGGGAAGATCGTGCCTAACGAATTTATTGCACTTCTTCGAAGGGATCAACAAACGGATGGACAAAGGAGACCCCAT
This sequence comes from Geotrypetes seraphini, assembly GCF_902459505.1. Lineage (NCBI taxonomy): Eukaryota > Metazoa > Chordata > Amphibia > Gymnophiona > Dermophiidae > Geotrypetes > Geotrypetes seraphini. The sequence goes on from NC_047086.1 coordinate 409,687,319, forward strand.
AGACATCATATATCTAGATTTCCAAAAAGCCTTTGACAAGGTGCCCCATGAACGTCTACTCCGGAAACTGAAGAACCATGGGGTGGAAGGAGACGTTCATAGATGGATCAGAAACTGGTTGGAGGGTAGAAAACAAAGGGTAGGAGTGAAGGGTCACTACTCCGACTGGAGGAGGGTCACGAGTGGTGTCCCGCAGGGCTCGGTGCTCGGGCCGCTGCTATTTAATATCTTCATAAATGATCTAGAAACAGGAACGAAGTGCGAGATAATAAAATTTGCGGACGACACCAAACTATTTAATGGAGCTCGGACTACAGAGGACTGCGAAAAGTTGCAAAGGGACTTGAACAAATTAGAAGAATGGGCGGCGAAATGGCAGATGAAGTTCAACATTGAAAAATGTAAAGTATTACATGTGGGGAGCAGAAACTCGAGGTACAACTATACAATGGGAGGGATGTTATTGAATAAGAGTACCCAGGAAAGGGACTTGGGGGTAATGGTGGACATGACAATGAAGCCGTCGGTACAGTGTGCAGCGGCTGCTAAGAGAGCGAATAGAATGCTTGGTATAATCAAAAAGGGTATTACAGCCAGAACGAAAGAAGTTATCCTGCCGTTGTATCGGGCGATGGTGCGCCCGCATTTGGAGTACTGCGTCCAATATTGGTCGCCGTATCTTAAGAAGGATATGGCATTAGTCGAGAGGGTTCAAAGGAGAGCAACACGTCTGATAATAGGTATGGAAAACCTGTCATATTCTGAGAGATTGGAGAAGCTGGGTCTCTTTTCCCTGGAGAAGAGGAGACTTAGAGGGGATATGATAGAGACTTATAAGATCATGAAGGGCATAGAGAGAGTAGAGAGGGACAGATTCTTCGAACTTTCGAAAAATAAGAGAACAAGAGGGCATTCGGAAAAGTTGAAAGGGGACAGATTCAAAACAAATGCTAGGAAGTTCTTCTTTACCCAACGTGTGGTGGACACCTGGAATGCGCTTCCAGAGGACGTTATAAGGCAGAGTACGGTACTGGGGTTCAAGAAAGGATTGGACAAATTTCTACTGGAAATGGGGATAGAGGGGTATAGATAGAAGATTACTGCACAGGTCCTGGACCTGTTGGGCCGCCGCGTGAGCGGACTGCTGGGCACGATGGACCTCGGGTCTGACCCAGCAGAGGCATTTCTTATGTTCTTATGTTCTTATGTTCTTAATCCAGAACACTGTGGATCGCCTTATATTTGGTTTAAAGAAATGAGAACACATTACCCCTTACTATCAAAGAGTCTAGAATTCTGTTCAAGTTTTCCTGCATTAGTTTCAAAGCAGTTTTTGGAATACTACCTGATTATCTTGCTTCCCAATTTTCCATGAATAGTTCCAACAGGAGTACTCATAGAATAAACCTATTTAATTATCCTTCTTTTAAATCATGCCAATACAAGAAGTTCTTTGACAGAATTTTATCATTCCAGGCCGCCAAACTGAATCCATGGCTTGGAAGATTAATACTTGAGGCTACTTCCTATCTTGACTTTAGAAAATCACTAAAAACACGCCTGTTTGATATGTTTTCCTCTTAGTCATGTTACTACCAAATTTATTATGATTCTTAACAGCTTTTACTTTCTAATTGAGCTATTGTCTTAACTTTTATTGATTTTACCTGATGTATCCTTTTTACTGATTGTTTTTTTTTTATCATGTATTAGATACTAATTGTTTATCTTGTATTTTTTTTTGAAGAATATATTTTATTAATTTTCAAAAATATTCCAACACTCAAATATACATGATGTACAACAGAAAAAGATGGATACCAAAACACATCCCAATTTCACCGTATACCCGAGCTTCCCCCCCATCCAACACCCCATCCCCATCCCACAGCCTATACAAGAACTAAAAACAAGGGGGTCACGTGATGCAGCCTGCCTGTTAGGACGCGTGCTGGTGGAGCTCCCTCGGATCCCCGGCTATATCAGCGATTAAATCTTGCTTTTCATCCACGACAAGCGGCTGCCCTGTCCAGAGCGAGTGAGCAGTGTGTTCCGCTGCGGCTGCGGTGACGATTTCGGGTCCTGTTGATTGGCATGCCGGTGAAACCAGCTCGGGCAGCTAAAGACAGGCCGGCTCTGACCCCGACCAAGATGGCGACGGAGATCGCCACCTTCACAGTCCCCGCAGGGGACTGGGTGCAGGAGATCACGAAGTCGGTGTTGGCCGCGCTGGCGGACCGTCTAAATAAGCTGCAGTCGGGAGTGGAGGAAATGCATGAGAAATTTGACTCTCATGCACGACGGATTGCAGACGTGGAGCAGCGGATTTCTGGGCAGGAAGATGTGTGCAGTCGCCTGGATGCCCGTGTGATCACGCTGCAAAAAGAGATGGAGGCCCTGAAAGCACAGCTGGACGAGCAGGAGAACAGGAGCCGTCGGAACAATCTCCGGCTGGTGGGGCTACCAGAGGCGGTCGCGGATGCGGAGCTGTATAATATCTTTTCTTCCTGGCTACCAGAGCAGTTGAAGCTGCAGGAGACTGGCATGGCCTTTGCATGTGAGCGGGCCCACAGGATTGGTCCCATGCAGCAAACGGAGAACAGGAGACCACGCACCGCCATTGCTCGCTACGTCAACTGGCGTGAGAAGGAGTCCATTTTGCGGGCATATCGAAAGGCCGGACCCCTGGATTATAAGGGAGTAAAGATTCTTCTCTTCAATGACTACTCCATCAGAGTAGCAGCGCAGCGCAAGTTGATGTCACCTTTCTGCTCGGTGCTACATTCTAAAGGCATCCAATTCGCCCTTGCTTTTCCTGCTAAGCTGCGAGTTTGGAGGGATGGCAAATCATTTACCTTGCAGGATGCGGATGAGGCCCGCCGCTTTGTGGCCAAACTTTGAGGCTGCTGATTCTCTCCGGGCGTGACTGGCCAATTGGTCTGGACCGACTCTTGTATGTCCTATGGCATTCCATATTAACTCTGGCATTAAGCAGGGAGGTATCCAGAGTGTATTCTTGGCAGAACACGGAGATTCCTGGACAACGTGCATCTCCCTGCTATGCCCTGCTGCAACCACCTCTCTGATGGGGGTGGGCGAGGGGTTCCAGCCAGCCATGGCCTCTGGTTTGTCCTTTTTTAGGGACTTGTTTGAACTGTTTTTCTATCTCTTTTATATTATATCCCAGGGCCCTGTAAGGATCTTTCTAACTCTGCTGGACTCCTGGGATTCTGTCTAGCATTTCTATGTATTCCAGTTTGGTAGGGCACATTGATATTGTTGCTAAGTTCTTTTTCTTTTTTCACCTGCTTAAATTAAAATGGGTGGGGGGGCTCCTTGGCGAGCGGGGTGGGAGGTGTGTCTTTGGGTGGTGCAGGGCTGGGGAAGGGAGCTACCGCTGAGGATGGTCTTGGGATGGGGGAGGGAGTGTGTGGGGTTTTTTGGGGGGTTGTATGTTTGGGTTTGCATGGTACGGGTGGCTGTTAGTGCGGCTGTGGATGTCAGGTGTGATTGGTCCTAGATGGGGGAGCAGCACCTTTCTCCTTTCCACCCAGGGACTTTGCTGGGAGGTCCTGCTGGGGTGGTTGAAATTCTACACTGGTCATTTCTCTGAGTGTTGGCCTTTTGACACTGGCTGATTTAAAGGTGGTTACTCTTAACGTTGATGGCCTTCGGTCACCTATAAAGAGATCGAGAGTACTGGCTTCCTTACGCAAGTTGAGAGCTGATGTAGCCTTCCTTCAGGAGACTCACATGTCCCAGTTGGAACACTCTAAATTACGTAGAAGCTGGGTGGGCGAGGTATACTCCTCTTCCTTTGGGGGTAGGCGGCGAGGGGTCGCGATCCTCCTTAACAAACAGTTACCTTTTCAGTTTCACAAGCTGGTTCCAGACCGCGAGGGGAGATTTGTTATGGTCTTGGGGGAGCTATGGGGTAAGAAGCTGATGCTCTGCAATATCTATGCTCCGAACGTATACACCCACAGCTTCTTCTCTACTCTCCTCTCTAAACTGTCAGAATATACCGAGTATCACCTTATCTTGGGCGGGGACTTTAATATCACTGCTGATCCGAGCTACGATTGTAAACCACCCAGACTGATGCATCGAGATCATGCCGCCCGGGGGGTTAACTTCCTACTTAGCCACTTGGACATCGTGGATATCTGGCGCACCTTACATCCCTCTGATAGGGACTTCACTTTCTTCTCTCATGCACATACCACGTATGCTCGACTAGATTACCTCCTTCTGGATCGCCGGTTGTTTAATGCGGCTCTTCGCGCTGATATCTTGGAGAGCACCGTTTCGGATCACGCTCCTGTGGTGGTGTCCCTCTCATTTTCATCTGGGGTTAGGGGTAAGTCCTGGAAGCTGCCTCCTCAACTGTATGCGGATAAGGCGTTTCGGGAATATCTTAGAGCGCGATGGGTGGATTATCAAATAACTAATCAGACTGATGATGTGGGCCCCAGTACATACTGGTATGCCTCTAAAGCGGTGATGAGAGGGCATATCATAGCATACATGGCCCATAAGAGGAAAGAGCGGGATGGGAAGATATTGCAACTTACGAGCGAAATGCATATTCTTAGGCAGCGCCATATTCAGTCGATGTCTGACTCAGACAAACGAGAACTTCAGTCTCTGAAGGAGCGGATAGAGGAGCTGCTTAATGATCGCATGCGGACTTCTATGTACTATCACAGATACCAGCTGTATCGCTGGGGGAGCAAAGCGGGGAAACTCTTAGCTAATTTGGTGCGACCACCTAAAAAGAGGCAAGTAATTACATCCATTAAGGATGCCCGGGGTACTGTATACACCACAGCTCAGCAGATAGAGGAACAATTTGTCTCTTTTTACTCGAAGCTGTACGAAGCCCGCCCCTTGGATAGAGAGGCTTTGCTGTCCTTTTTTTCTGGTCTCCGGCTCCCGGGGCTTGAGGCCTCGCAGCTTCAGGCCTTAAATGCTCCGCTTACGAAGGAGGAAATTTTGCGGGGTATCCGCTCCCTTACCTTGGCGAAGGCACCGGGCCTGGACGGACTAGGTCCAGAATATTATAGAATTCTCCAGGAATTGGTGGCTACGCATTTGTGCGCCCTGTATAATGGAGTGTCGGCGGGCGAGGCCGTGTTCCCCTATAACCTTGCTCATGTGGTTTTACTGCCGAAACCGGGCAAGGACCATGCATTGGTGAGCTCGTATCAGCCCATTTCTCTCTTAGATCAGGACGTAAAGCTGTTGGCGGCTACCTTAGCGCGCAGGCTGAATTCAGTTTTGCCAGACCTCATTCACCATGATCAGGTGGGTTTTGTTCCAGGTCGATATGCTTCCATGAATTTGATGAAAGTGTTGGGAGCCATTCGACTTCATGCGGGACGAGGGGGCCATTCCGCCATCGCGGGATTGGACATGGAAAAGGCGTTTGACAGCATCTTCTGGGAATATCTTTTCTGAACTTTGGAGAGGTATGGATTTAGAGACTCCTTTCTGGCTTGGGTGAAGGCCTTGTATGTTGACCCGCAGGCTCGTTTATTAATTAATGGTTGTTTGACGGCTCGATTTGGCCTCCAGCGGGGAACTAGGCAGGGTTGCCCCCTGTCCCCTTTACTGTTCTTACTGGCCATGGAGCCCTTAGCCATCGAAATTAGAGGGTGTGATCATATCCGGGGGGTAAGAGTAGGGGGCCGCGAGTGTAAAATCAGCTTGTTTGCGGATGATATCCTTTTGTATTTAGATCAGGCTTCCAGTCATCTGGATCAAGCTCTTGCGGTGGTGAGGGCCTTTGGGTTACTTTCTGGCCTTCAGGTTAACTGCTCTAAGTCGGAACTTTTAATGCTGTCTGGGGGCCCGCCGGAGCCCTGGCACGCGCTCTTGGCTATTCCGCCCAAAGCGGCGCCTATGAGGTATCTGGGGGTCTTCCTAAGCACACAGCCTTCCGTCATATATGCGGAAAATGTTCTGCGGCCGCTGGAGGAGATTAACAAGCTATGTCAGCGTTGGAAGGATTTGCCGCTGGGTCTGATGGGCAGGATAGCGCTAGTCAAGATGGTCATGCTTCCGAAACTGCTATACCCCTTGCAGACCATCCCGCTTTGGTTACGTCGCCGAGAGGAACTTAAGTTCAAGTCGATTATCTCTAAGTTTATCTGGCGCTCCAAAACTCCGCGAATCAGTATGGCGAAACTGATGTTGGATAAGTCTGATGGTGGGCTGAACGTCCCTGACATTCGTCTCTACAATGTGGCTGCACTTATGCGTTGGATACATGAAGGGCACTTGGGGTGTGAACGATATTCTCCGCCGGGATGGGTGGAGGGTTGGTCTCATCCTTTTCAGTTCGTGAATCTGCTCCACTCCCAATCCGATCCTTCCCACCGGTATAGAGTTCAAATGCAATTTATGTGGCTATTGCGGCAGGCCTGGCGATGGTGGAGGCGACGACAGGGGCTTAGCACCGCGGTGTCTCCCTTCCTGCGTTTCTTAGGAAATTCCAACTTTCAACCAGGCTGGGGGACTTCTGCGTTTAGGGGCTGGGCGTCTCGGGGTTGTACGGTCATGGCGCAGCTGCTTGAGTTGGATCCCCAGACTTTTCCCTCTTTTTCCCAGATTCAGCGAACCTGGGACCTCCCCAACAACTTTTTGTTTTCCTATTTTCAGGTCCGCCATTACTGGGAAGCAGAACGTATCCGATGTCCTGGAGCGTGGTCGTTTGGGAGGCTCGACACTCAATTTCTCTCCACCCCGGACTCTATGAACAAGCTTTCACACTGGTATAAACTTTTGAAGCTCTCAAGTCCCACTGATGGTATCTCCAGAGTGCGAGAGGTTTGGCAGGGTGATCTGGGTGTGTCTATTGATGAGCATCAGTTTCAGGAGTGTTTTGCCACCCTTTATGCATTTACTAAATCTGTTGAGTACCAGGACACTCAATTTAAGCTCTTGCACCGATATTATCTCACTCGACAGCGGGGAGCCAGCTTGGGACTCTGGGCGGATGCCTCTTGTATTAAATGCAAATGTCAGCCGGGTACGTACCTCCACTCTTTTCTGGACTGCTCTAAACTTACCCTCTGGAGGGAGGTACTGGCCGAGCTGGAGGCTATCCTTCAGCGGTCGGTGGAGTGGGACTCTGGGGTTTTACTTCTTGGGTTGCAGGAGCCACTTATTGAACAGGGTTTGTCTGCCCCTCAGCGGCGCTTCCTCTATAATGTATTCCTAGTGATTAAGAAAACAATTCTTTCTAGCTGGACTTCTGAGGTCCCTCCTCCCATTGCGTTGTGGCATGCCAAATTGCGAGACATGGCCACTTTTGAACGTCAGTGGTATGTGGGATCTTCTAACTCTGATAAAAGATATTATGTGGCTTTGTGGGAGGGTTTGTTGCACTCGATCTCTGCTCCTGAGCCAGTGTCTCGTGACTGATATTTTTGGGTCCCTAGTCCCGAGGCGAGGACCCCTTTTGGGGGTTCTTGGGAGTCCTATGATTACCTGGGTGACCTTCTCTTTATTATTTATCCTTCCATTTTCCTTCTGAAGGCCTTTCTCTTCTTTTTCTTTATTCTTTGGCAGCTCTCCCATCTAGGACTGGGGTAGGGAGGGGGGATGCTTGCTTGCTTGAGTGGGGAAGGGGGTGAGTGAGAATGGGGGTGTGCCTGCTGCTCTGTGTGTGCTCGGTGTGCATGAATTTTGAGTTGGGCTTGGGGAATGTCTACTTAGTTATTTTCGGGGGTATGGAAAAATAGGTGAAGTTAGCGCTGCCTTAAGGCAGGGATTCTCCTTGTATTTCTTGTTTACGAATTCCTTCTGAATTCCTGCTATTTCTGGTTTGTTTTGCATTTCCCAGTTGTTTCTATATCTTTTGTGATATTTGCTTGTTGGTTCTGGCGTTGTTGCCGCCTGACTGTATGTGCTGCTTCACTGTTAATAAACATATGTTTAAAAAAAAAAAAAAAAAAAAAAGAACTAAAAACAAAAATCCATTCCAGTGCAGTCCCAACAAAAGATTCATACATTCAACAAATGGCTACGAGCTCTAGGTGTTAAAGTGTCCCAAAATGGTGTCCAACAAAGACAAAATAACCGGCCCAAGGCAGAATCCAACGAAGAAAAACATAAGCACTCCATGGATGCTTGGTGTATCATCAGAGTCTGCCAACGGGAAAGCGTCGGAGAATCAGAGGAAATCCAGCAGAGCAAAATCGCTTTCTTCCCCAACAACACTGCGCGAGCAAGAAAGCTCCGAAACCCCTTTGGTGCAGACAGGGGAATATGGTCCAGCGTAAACAGCATCACCGGATCCAAAGAAAATTTGTAATTCCACATGGTTTGAATATGTCCACAAAGCTGCTGCCAAAAGGTATGGATCCGAGTGCAAGACCAAAACTGATGTCCGAGAGTAGATGAGAACATTTAAGGCAGCGGTCGGACAAACACATCTTCGTCCGAAATTGATATGAAGTAGACCGGTACAGCCGATGCAAAAATTTATAATTCATTTCAAACAGGATCACATTATGTGAAACACGAGCTGTCCGAAAGACCCCCCTACGAATCATGATGGCTGTCACTTCACAAGAAAGGTCCTGAGACCAATTCAGAGCGTGGGATTCATAAGAAGGCTCACCCAGTTGTTCCTGTAGATGACAATAAGAAATCTCAATGGAATCGGTACCTGTGCTGACAGACTCAACGCTTCAGAAAGGGATTCCATACAGCGGTCAGCGATGGAGTCGCGTGGCAAGGAACAAATGTATGAAGAAAGTTGAAGGTAAGAAAGCCAATCGGTGGGCCTCCAGCCATGTTCTCTTTGAAGTTCCTCAAATGATTTTAGAGAGCCATTGGAATGGACCAATTGAAAAACATATTGATTAGATTGTAAAGTCCACACCTGAGAGGAAACTGAATCCAGACCCTGTGAAGGCACCATTGCCCCACAATGGTAAGTAAGGAGTCACCTGGAACGAGATCTGGAGCTGTTGACACAATAGTTTCCAGAGACGTCGCAGGGGTAATAAGAACAGGTCTCGTGCAGTTGATGTTTTCCGTGGCAGTTGAGGGACATGAAGCAAATAACTAAAATGGAATGGAGCACAAAGTAAAAGTTCCTGCCGGGAAGCCGAAAAATGGCTTGTCCCCCGATACCAGTCATTCAGATGTCTCATCTGACACGCCTGAGACAGTAAATGAAGACTACGGAGACCAAAACCACCGCGATCTCTAGGGCACAAGGGATCTCTAGGGCTCTAGGGATCTCTAGAGACAAAGACAAACATGCTCTCTTCCCGTTCCACAAGAACTGTTGTAAACATTTCCCAATTATTTTATTATGACGGGAAGGTAATAAAACAGGTATCATTTGAAATACATAAAGCCACTGGGGCACCAGTACCATATTATACAATGCTATCTTGCCCATTAAAGAATGCGGATAGACCCTCCAATTTATGTACTTTGGTAAGAACTAGAGGGTCTATATTGAGAGCATATAGTTTTGAAGGGTCAGGGGAAATAACAATACCCAAATAGGTAAGATGTCCCGACGCCCTGCCACTGCGTCTGTACCTCCGGGGTCAAAGGCAAAACTATTGACTTTAATTTGTTTAACGCCATACCCGAGTACATACTAAACTCATCCAACAATTCTAAAGCTCTAGTAAGAGAGAGTTCAGGATATCCCAGAGTTAATAAAAGGTCATCCGCATAAGCCAATACTCTCAGTTGGGAATCCCCCTCTGGCAGGCCTTGTATAATATCATCCCGCATTATAGTACGCAGGAAGGGGTCCAAATACAGTAAGAAAAGAAGAGGGGAAAGCGGGCTACCCTGCCGCGTCCCACGAGCTATCTGAAAAGCAGGTGTACGGGTGCCATTGACCAAAATACAAGCCGTGGGGTCTGTATAAAGCAAGTGAAGCATATCTAGGAACCACCCATCAAAACCCATGTAAGTGAGCACTCGGAAAAGGTATCCCCAATTAACCTGGTCAAAGGCCTTCGCTGCATCTAATCCCACCAATATCCCCAGAAGTTCAGAATCCCTAGAGCGCTGTAGTGTAGTGAGTAGTCTACGAACATTTAGTACCGAATGACGATGTTGCACAAAACCCACTTGTTCCTGTACTATCAAAATGGGCAACAGGGTAGCCAGTCTATTTGCTAATATTTTGTCCAATATTTTGATATCCACATTGATTAATGATATGGGTCGATAGGATTCAATATCTGTCTCAATTTTACCCAGTTTAGGTATTAAAGTTATAAATGCCTGATTAGCCCCCGACGGAAAAGACCCACCTTCAAGGGCCGCTGTATAATATGCTTCTAGAGGGCCACAAAGGGAGGGAAAAAGAAGTTTATAGAACTCAGGAGAAAATCCATCGGGGCCTGGCGATGTACCTCCCTTAAGCTGTTTAACTGCTCCCTGAAGTTCCTTACCCTGAATAGGGCGGTTCAAATGAAGGCGATCGGGGAAGTCAATCGGGGAACCCCAGCATCCGTTAAATAATCCTCTGCGTCGGGTCCCCCCTGCCCATCCCGGGAAGCATAAAATTCTGTATAGTATTTAAGAAAACCATCCGCTATGGCAGGAGTAGATGTAAGCTCCTCCCCCGAACGCAGTAGTATACAGGAAATGTGGCGATTAGGGCGTTTAGGTTTAGTCAAATTAGCCAAAAGCCGCCCCGCAGATTCCCGAATCTGTAGAATTTAAATTTACAATAGTGAAAATAGTGCTGAGTGCGTTCATGTAATAAAGTATTCAAGGCAGTCTGCGCCGCCACCATAGCCTCCTGAGATTGCGGGGAAGGATGCGCAAGATGGGCATGCTTCAGACGTTTGTATTCACCCTCTAAGCGTATAAGTCCCCGAGAGATGCGGGCTCTATGCGCACTGACATAGGAGATAATATCCCCCCGAAGAACAAATTTAGCTGCCTCCCAAAATAGTAAGGGGGTGTTCCGATGCTGGGCATTGAAAGCCACATAGTCATCCCATTTCTGTGTAAGATACTTCTGAAAATTCAAATTTTTAAATAAGTAGGACGGAAACCTCCAGGTACCCCCGGGCATGTTGTCCGTGCCATGTAAGATATCTAGCCAAATAGGACAATGATCAGACACAGATAGGGAACCCACCTCTGAAGCTTGTATCCTAGACAAATAATCAGTCGACGTCAATATATAATCTATGCAGGAAAACGTGTGATGTGCACGGGACTGATGGGTGTAGTCCCGTTCCGTGGAGTGTAACACACACCACGGATCAATAAGGTCTAAGGCACAGTTCTTCAACCGCCGGTCCGCGGACCAGTGTTGGTCCGCAAAAAAATCTTGCCGGTCCGCAAAGGATTCAGACCCAGCAGCAGCAAAAGGTGCCAGTGTCAGCTGAAGTGCAACTTCCTGTTGCCGTCGCTATGCCGGCACTCCTGCCTTCCACCACCGACTTCTCTGCACCCCCAGAAAAGCAGTGGCAGGTCTGTATGCTTTTAACTTCGGCACACAGCTGCCCCTAGGAAGTATTTTAGCGCGGTTTCATGAGGCAGCCTCAGGGCCTTTGGTAGGCCGGCCCACATCACATCATCGAAGCGGGCCGGCCTACCAAAGGCCCCGAGGCTGCCTCATGAAACCGCACTAAAATACTGCCTAGGGGCAGCTGTGTGCCAAAGTTAAAAGCACACAGAGCTGCCGCTAGCCTACAAAGAGGAAACATTTGCTGGAGAGGGAAGGGGGGAAGGGAGTAGGGGTGCTCCTGGACAAGGGAGGGGAAGGGGCTACTGCTGGCAGGGGAGAAGGGAAAGGGAAGAGAGATACTGTTGGATAAGGGGAGGAAGAAAGGGAGAAGGTACTGCTGGACAGGGGAGGAGGAACATTGGAAGGAAACAGCTGGCAGGGAGATTAGAGGAGGGGAAGGAGTCAGGATGGAATGGAGAGATTAGATGAGGGAAAGGGAAGAGACAAAGGAATGACAAGGTAGAGAGAAATTGATGCTGGGAAGGGGGGTCAGATGAAAAATATGGAAAGAGGGACAAAGATGCTAGATCTGGTATAGGAGAGAGGGGCATAGAAAGAACGCAGATACCATATGGGAGTGGGAGGGGTAGAGGGCAGACAGTGGATGGAAGAGGCAGATGCTGGATTGAAGAGACAGAGGGCAGATGCTGGATGGAAGAGAGTGAAAAGACGATGAAAGCAGAAACCAGAGACGACAAAAGGTAGAAAAAAATGATTTCATTTCTATCTTGTGATTAGAATATATCAGATTTAAAATATGTATCCTGCTAGAGCTGATGTTAGACATAACTGGGGAGTGCAAAGCCCAGGCAGTGCGTCTTTAGCTTCCAGTTGGCTTAGGGCTCTCTCTGACCAGGAGGCAGTTGCCCTAGTTGCACTCCCCCCAACACCATTCCTGCCATGTGTGACTGCGGTATTCTGTTAGCATGATATTTGTGTAGCATTCTGTAATAATTTGGCTTATTCAGTTTTCTTGTTAGTAGAGGGGATATATGTGAAGGGGAGGGGAGACGGGGGTTTTGTTGATCTTTGCCCTGTATTATTTATATTTATAAAATGACAAGTGTACAGAATATTGTTTCTCTTTATACTTTAATAAAATATGTTCAATATAAAATCATAACTATTTGAGGCTTGTGCAGATGGGATCAGATAGTTAACGGGACCGAGCTCGCGGGGACAGGGCGGCAATGGTTTTTTAAAAAATTTCAGTCTTATTAGTTTGCCGGTCCACAAAATAATTATTTTATTTCCGCCGGTCCATAGGTGTAAAAAGGTTGAAGAACACTGGTCTAAGGTATCACATAAATAGGGAATGCCTTTCGAGGGACCAAATAACTGAGAAGGACCCGGGCCCGTTCTGTCTAAAGTGGGATCTAACACCTGGTTAAAATTACCCAACAATATCAGAGGGTTAGTGGGATCACGAACACCTACCCCCGCCAAGGAAGTAAAAAAGGAGTGATCATATTGGTTGGGAGCATAGATCATTAACAGGTTAATAATTGATCCCGACATAGTGACCTTACACATTAAAATCCTTCCCATTGCATCCCGGTAGAGCTGTTCTACTTTACCCGGGAATCCCTTTCGTACCAACAGCACCACACCTGATTTCTTAGTAGAGGAGGAGGTACAAAACACCTGTCCCACCCAACCTCTGAGAAGCTTAGCATGTTCAACATCCGAGAGTCTGGTCTCCTGTAAACAGGCCAAATCGGCTTTATGATGTTGAAGACGCTGAAGAATCTTACTTTTCTTTACAGGGGAAGTAATGCCACACACATTCCAGGATAATATACGGAAGGTGTGAGAGCTCATGGATAATGAAGAAAGCAGATAATAACCCAGTTCCACAAACAGGGTCTCCCAGGCTCCCAGCCAGACCAGGGAGAAAACAAAAAGAAGCAATCCATAGGTAAACTATATTGAGGCTGATACAATTGGATCACAGAAACTGCACTGGAATGGAAAACACAAAGAAATTCAGCATGTTCCGCACCCCTAAACCCAAACCCAAATTCCCCCCAACCCCTACACAAATTATCCCCAAACCCCCTTCCACTCCCAACCATACCATCCCCCCTCCCAACGAAATACTGAACTAACCTAAAACCCTCCAGGTCCTAGGATAGCAGATCACGCCAATGAGGCTATCAGAACCCTGCCTTCCTCAAAGAGCAATATAAAAATGCTCATACAGCAAACAATTATCAATCAGTAATAGCAAACCCCCAAAACCAGCATTGCAGAGATAACAAAACATGTTAATCAAGTTGCTCCAGCAGTAGACTCAGCACGATTAATGAATTCTCCTGCTGAATCTGCAGAGTCAAACACATGCAACTTCCCATTTTGATGAATTTTTAGAACTGCAGGGTAAAGAAACATAAACCGTCGCTTCTGTTCCACCAGCTTTGCGCAAAGGGGATGGAAAACTTTACGCCGTTCAGTCAGCGCTGCTGAATAATCCTGTCCAATTCGCACCGGTGAGGTTTCATAGGTCAGGGGCTCTCTTTTGGCACGGAAGGCACGCAGCAGCTCCACTTTATGACGATAATTGTGAAGTTTGCCAATTACCACTCTAGGACGTTGTTCAGGTCCCACTCGAGAGCCCACCCTGTGTACCCTCTCAAAATGGGCCGGGCCCAGAGAAGACGGCATAGGGAGCTCACTTGCCAACCAGGACTCCACCACCGATAGAAGCACCGAGTCCGATATAGTTTCAGGTAAACCAATGAAACGCAGGTTTCCACGGCAAGACCGATTTTCCAGATCTTCAAGTTTATCCTGGCAAAAGCGTAGCTGGGTGGTAAGAGTTGCCACTGTAGATTCCATCGCTGTGGCACCTTCCTCCACCGCCGAGACCCGCGTCTCTAACTCAGTCACTCGCGTGGAATTATCCTCTAGTAGGGATTCTACCTTTGTCAACTGAGTAGAAATGAGCTCCATACGCGGCTCCAATGCCTGCAAGATTACCTGCTGCAGCTCTGTTAACATTTCGGGGGTAAACGCTGCCGCCGGTGCTCCAGCACAAGGCGCGGCCGCCATTTTATCGTCCCCAGGCCGCACCTTCTCCCGGTCTTTCTTCGCCGATTTTGATGCCATGGGAGCCGCCAAAGGAGTCAGAAATCTGTCCATATAATGAGAAATGTTTTTGCTGGCAAAGTGGGTTAAATCCGTTCGCGCTTATGCGCTATTAGTAGGCCGGATGAAGTGCAGTCTGGTCCAAAGTGAGACTGTATGGCCACAATTGCTCTATGGCAGTGTCTCACAAACTTTTTCGAGCCAGGGCACACTAAAGGTAGTGGCCATGGCTCGAGGCACCCAGAAGTGCGCAGCCTTCACCGTGAAGACATCACATGCCTGAGTGACATCATCACGCTGACATCCACGCATGCACAGATGCCCTCCAGACAGGCCCTGAAATGCCAGTAGGGCGTGCCAGCAGGGAAGTCTAACAAATATCAACTAAGGCCCAAATTCACTAAGCAAACCGATCGTGTACTAATTGGTTTGCGAGCCCTTTGCAACCAAATTCCCCTCCAACCCCATAACGATCCTCCCATGCAAATTAGCAAAACCCCATGCAAAATAGCCAAGCGATTGATTTACTAACAATTGCTTGGCTATTTTGTATCGGGTTTTACTATTAGCAAACCCGACTGTTGAGGCCTGTCGGTAACTGAGTTACAATCAGGTCTGCAGGTTTTTTGACAGGCCTGCCTGTCTTTTTTATTCATTTTTTTCCATGACACAGATATTTTGCGTGTGTTACACATGCAAAATATCTGCCCCATAAAAAAAAATTAATAAAAGACAGGCAGGCCTGTCAAAAAATGTACCCCCACATACAAACGCACCCCCCGAGCTCGGCCGCCCCCCACCCCCGACCGGAATGACCCTCGCCCTCCCTCCCTGCGACCGGCACGGCCCTTGCCCCCCTCCCGGAACGGCCCTTGCTCCCCTCCCAGCACGGCCCACCCATCCCCAGCACCAAAAAGTTGTAAGCAGGAGGGTGCTCAGTCCCTCCTGCTCCTAGACCTCCCACCCCTGGTTGGCTCAGGCAGTCGGGCCTGGCCCACCTACCCCGGTACCTTTAAAATAGTTGGGAGCAGGAGGGGTGCCCAGTCCCTCCTGCTCCTACGCAAATCTTCAGGAGCAGGAGGAAAGTCCTCCTGCTGCTCTGTCCAGCCGCCGCCCAATAGCAGCCTTAGGCCCCGCCCCATCTGATGCACGGGGAGAGGCCTAAGGCACTGATTGGCTGAGGCGCCTCGGACTCCTCCCTGGGAGTATCAAACAACAGAAGTAGCTATACCATTAAATTCAGCTCTCTGGGAGATCATGTGATGCTGTGAGCTGGTTAACTGCACGTTGTACTGGCTCCGGAGCCCTGCTCTTCATTCTGCTACTTGCAGAGCACAAACATGAGAAAATTTGACCCTCTTTACCAGCGCAGGAGTCTCTTATTGCATGGACAGGTTCTTGGCTTCATCTGCGTTCCTATGGCTTCTAAAACAGCAAAGAAAGATCAGGAGAAGGGATGGCCCGGCGATGATAAAATGGCGGATAATCTGATGTTTACCCCTGAAATGTTATCGGAGTTGCAGCAAGTTATTCTCCAGGCATTGGGGCCGCGCATGGAGCAAATTTCCACCCAGCTTGCTAAATTAGAATCGCTGCTGGAGGAAAATTCTACCCATGTGACTGAGCTAGAGACTCGTGTCTCTGCGGTGGAGGATGGGGCTACGGCGATGGAGACTACGGTGGCAACACTTACTACCCAGCTGCGTATTTGCCAAGATAAATTGGAAGATTTGGAAAATCGTTACCGACACGGAAACCTGCGTTTCATTGGGTTACCTGAAACCCATTTTGGATGCAGTGCTTCTATCGGTGGTGGAGTCCTGGCTGGCTAGCAAACTTCCTATGCCGGCTTCTTTGGGCCCTGCTCGTTTTGAACGGGTGCATCGGGTGGGCTCTCGTACAGGCATGGATCAGCTCCCTAGAGTGGTCATCGGCAAGCTCCATAACTATCGCCATAAGGTGGAACTTCTGCGAGCTTATCATGCAAAACGAGAACCCCTGACATATGAAACTTTCCTGGTGCAATTGGGACAGGATTATTCTGCGGCGCTGACAGAACGGCGTAAAGTTTTTCATCCGCTTTGTGCTAAGCTTGAGGAGCAGAAGCGCCGGTTTATGTTTATTTACCCTGCTGTTTTAAAAATTCATCAACATGGAAAGTGGCATGTGTTTGACTCTGTGGAATCAGCGGGAGAGTTCCTTAATCGCTTGGAGTCCACTTCAGGCTCTACTTGACTTTTTCTTTGTGCTCCTTCTCGTGCTTAGCTGGTATTGGGGGTTCTCTCATACTGTTTTCAAATTGTATGCTTTTCTCTGCATTTATTGTATTACTCAAATATTGAAGGCTGGGCACTGATAGCCTCAGTGTCGTGATTTGCTTTCCTAGGACCCAGTGGGTTTTAGGTTAGCCCTAAAACTGGTTGGGGGGGGGATGGGTCGGGAAGGGGTAGGGGTGTGTTTGGGGATTGTTAGCGAGGGGGCTGGGGAGGGATTGGGTTTGGGATTGGGGGGTGTGGGACTTGCTGACTTTACTTATGTTTTCCATTCCAGTGTGTTTAATGGTGTCCTATTGTATAAACCTGTATTTCCTCTGTCTATGGATCTCACTATATATTTTCTCCTTGGTCTGGCTGGGAGCCTGGGAGAACATATCCGAGGGATTGGGCAACTACATTCTTCTTTCTTTTCACATGAGTCCTAATACCTTCCTTATATTATCTTGGAATGTGTGTGGCATTACTTCTCCTGTGAAGAGAAGTAAGATTCTCCAACGTCTTAAACATCTTAAAGCGGACTTGGCATGTTTGCGAGAGCAGATTGTCGGATGTGGAACATGCCAAGCTCCTGAGAGGATGGGTGGGACAGGTGTGTTATGCTTCCTCCTCCAACAAGAAAGCAGGTGTGGTTCTTTTGGTACGTAGGGGGTTCCTGGGCAAGGTGGAACAGCTTTATAGGGATACTTTGGGGAGGACTCTATTGTGTAAGGTCACTATGTCTGGATTAGTATTTAATTTGTTAGTGACCTATGCCCCCAACCAATATGATCACTCCTTTTTTACTTCGTTGGCTAAGGTGGGTATTCGAGATCCGACTATCCCTTTGATTTTGTTGGGTGACTTTAATCAGGTACTAGACCCCACATTGGACAGAACGGGCCCGGGTTCCACTCAATCTCCTGGTCTCTCTAGAGGTATTCCTTATTTGTGTGACACTTTGGATCTTATTGATCCCTGGCGCTTGCTTTATCCTACGGAGCGGGATTTTACCCATCAATCACGTGCCCAGCATACTTTTTCCCATATTGATTACATTTTGACTTCGATTGCTTATTTGCCCCAGATACATTCTTCAGAGGTGGGTCCCCTTTCTGTGTCTAATCATTGCCCTATTTGGATAGATATTCTGAGTGGAGCCGATAGTACACCTGGGGGAACTTGGAGGTTTCCATCCTATTTAACCAAAAATTCGGATTTCCAGAAATATCTTAAACAGAAATGGGAAGATTACGTGGCTTTTAACTCCCAACATCAGGATACTCCACTTCTATTTTGGGAGGCAGCTAAGTCTGTCCTGCGGGGGAATATTATTTCATATGTCAGTTCACATAGAGCACGCATCTCCCGGGGACTTCTACATTTAGAGAGGGAATATAAACGGCTGAAACGCTACCATATTTCACATCCTTCCCCGCAATCCCGGGAGGCTATGTTGGCAGCGCAGACTGCCCTGAATACTCTATTACATGAACGTACTCAGCACTATTTTCACTATTGTAGATTCAAATTTTATAAATTTGGGAATAGGGCGGGGCGGCTATTGGCGAACATGACAAAACCCAGACGCCCTAGTCGTTACATTTCTCGTCTCCTGCTTAACTCGGGTAGGGAAGTAACATCTACTCCAGATATAGCGGATAGTTTTTTGAAATATTACATGGAATTTTATGCTTCCATGGATCCGTAGGGGGGACCCGAGGTGGAGGATTATTTGATAGATGCTGGGGTACCCCGTTTGGCTTCACCAGATCACCTTTATTTGAATCGCCCAATCCAGGGTAAGGAACTTCAGGGGGCAGTAAAACAGCTTATGGGAGGCACCTCACCAGGTCCTGATGGATTTTCTCCTGAGTTTTATAAACTTCTTTTTCCCTCCCTTTGTGGCCCTTTGGAAGCATATTATACAGCGGCTCTTGAGGTTGGGACTTTTCCTTTGGGAGCTAATCAGGCCTTTATTACCTTAATACCTAAACCGGGTAAAGTTGAGACGGATATTGAATCCTACAGACCCATTTCATTAATCAATGTTGATATCAAAATACTGGACAAAATCTTAGCTAATAGGCTGGCTACTTTGATCGTACCGGAACAAGTGGGATTCGTACAACATCGTCATTCTGTGCTGAATGTCCGTAGATTACTTACTGCTATACAGCGTACTAGGGACTCTGGGCTACAAGGAATTTTGGTGGGATTGGATGCTGCCAAGGCATTTGACCAGGTTAATTGGGTTTACCTATTTCGGGTGCTCACGTACATGGGTTTTGAGGGATGGTTCCTTGAGATGGTCCGTTTGCTTTATACTGATCCAACGGCTTGTATTCTAGTGAATGGTAACTGTTCTCCTGCTTTTCAGATAGCCAGGGGTACTAGGCAGGGCAGTCCGCTCTCCCCTCTTCTTTTCTTATTGTATTTAGACCTCTTCCTGCGTACTATAATGCGGGATGATGTTTTGCATGGCTTGCCAGAAGGGGATTCACAATTGAGGGTATTGGCATACGCGGATGATCTATTATTGACTTTGGGATCTCCAGACTCATCCTTGCTTAGAGCATTGGAATTGCTGGATGAATTTAGTATGTATTCGGGTATGGTTTTAAAGTCCATGGTATTGCCTTTAACACCGGAAGTGCAGACTAAGTGGCAGGGGCCTTTCCCCCTTACTTGGGCGTCGGGACATCTTACTTATTTGGGTATTGTTATTTCTCCTGACCCCTCGCAATTGTATGCCCTTAATATAGACCCTCTTGTCCGCCTCACTGTACAAAAATTGGAGAACTGGAGGGTATATCCGCTTTCCTTATTGGGCAAAATAGCATTGTATAACATGGTATTGGTGCCTCAGTGGCTCTATGTATTTCAGATGATACCTGTTTTGTTATCTGCTCATCATGATAAACTCATTGGGAAAAGTTTACAGAAATACTTATGGAATGGAAAAAGAGAACGTTTGTCATTACTTCATCTGGCACGCCCTAGAGATCGTGGTGGCTTAGGTCTCCATAGCCTTCGTTTATTGTCTCGGGCGTGTCAGATGAGACATCTGAATGACTGGTTTAGGGGGACGGGACATTTCTCGGCTTCCCACCAGGAACTTTTACTTTGTGCCCCATATCATTTTAGTTATCTGCTTCATGTACAGTGTTTGCCACGGAAGACATCATCTGCAAGAGACCTTTTCTTATTACCATTGAGACGCCTTTGGAAACTTTTGTGTCAACAACTTCATATTCCATTTCAGGTGACTCCTTACTTACCGCTGAGGGGTAATGGGGACTTTGCATCGGGACTGGAACCTTTCTCCTCTCAGGTGTGGACTGTCCTGTCTAATCAATATGTATTTCAATTGGTCCATTCTAATGGGACTTTGAAATCATTTGAGGAACTTCAAAGAGACCATGGTTGGACGGAACGCGACTGGCTCTCTTACCTTCAACTTTCCTCTTATATTCGTACTTTGCCACGGGACTCCATTACTGACCAACTTATGGAATCCATTTCCGAGGCTTTGAGTTTGTCAGCGCAGGTACCGATACCATTGAGATTCCATCATCGTCATCTACAGGAATGCTTGGGCGAACTTTCTTATGACACTTACGCTACTAAATGGTCCCTGGACCTTTCCTGTGAAGTGACTGCTTCTATGATTTGGAGGGGGATCTTTAAGACGGCCCGTGTGTCTTCTAGTGTGACCCTGTTTGAAATGAACTATAAATTTTTGTTCCGGCTCTACCGATCTCCATCTTATCAATTACGGGCAAAGAGGTGTGCGTCTGATCAATGCCTCAAATGTTCCCACTCACCAGCTACTCTTGGACATCAGTTCTGGTCTTGTACATGGATCTCCACTTTTTGGCAGCAGCTTCACCGTCATATTCAAGCTATGTGGAATTATAACTTTGGTTTTGACCCGGTAATGCTGTTCACTCTGGATCATCTTCCAATAGCGGCACCGAAGGGGTTTCGGAGTTTTCTGGCTCGTTCGGTGTTTTTGGGGAAAAAAGTGTTGTGCACTGCTAGATCTCTTCTGATTCTCCTACGCTTTCCCATTGGCATACTTTAATGTTACACCAAGCATCCATGGAGAGGTTATGCTTTTCATCGTTGGACTCTGCTCTGGGACGGATCTTTTGTCTTTGTTGGACACCTTTTTGGGACACTTTAACACCCAGAGCACGTAGTCATTTGCTGAATGTATGATATATTTGTGGTTTGGAATGCACTGGAATGGAATTTGTTTCTAGATATTGTTTTGGCTGTGGTTTTGGGCGGGGGGCGGGGGTGGGTAGGGGCTCAAGTATACGGTGAAGTTTGGATGAGTTCTGGTATCCAGACACTTTGTTGTACACCATGTATATTTGTGTATTATGTATTTTCTTGTAAAATCAATAAAACATATATTGAAAAAAAAATTTTTTTTTAAATTCAGCTCTCTGCCGCTGTTCCCCGCAGTGCAGGCCTGCTTTAAAACCACAGGCTTGCACTGCAGGGAATGGTGGCAGAGAGCAGGAGAGTCTGGGAGCCGGCAAGAGAGATCTGGGCAGAGCAGAGCAGGCAGGAGAGATCTAGGCTGAGCCCTGACAGCAGTGACTACTGTCAGAGTGTGCGCATGGGCGGGGATCGCACTCTAGTGATCCTGGCCGTGGGTAGGGGGGGTATTAACGATCGTCCCATTTGCATGCAAGCCTTTAGTGAATTTGTTGACCGGCATGCAAATGGAAACGGATTGCACATGGTTTGGAGGGTTAGTGAATTTGGGCCTAAGTACCCCCAACCATAGACCTCCCAAACTCCACCCTAGACCCACCTAAGCTCTTCCCCAGATCCCACCCTCTTTACTAATTGTAATCTAATTTTTTTCCATTCATTTTTCATATACACACAATATACACAGCAGATATAAATCACTATATATAAAATCATTTTCCAGATATTTTGGGAAGGGTTGTTTTGGGGTGAGGGGAGGGGGTTTTCTTGGGGGGAAGTGATCTGTGGGGGATAGGTTCTGTTATCTAAAATGCTGAGCTTGTTTGTACTTTGTTTGTTTCTTGTTTGCTGTTTTTGCTGAGCTCAATAAAACATATTTGAACATAAAATCATTTTCCCTGCCTTTGTTGTCTGGTGACTATTTTTCTGTGCTTTTAACTATGTTTCCAGTGCCTTCTTATCCATTGACTGTTTTTCTCTCCATCTTCACTTTCTGCCTTGCATCCATCTTTGGCATTAACTTAACATTCAATATTTCCATTTTTCTGCTTTTTTCTCAAAATCTACTTTTCTATGTCTTCCCTATCTCTCTCTCCTTCCCCCCCCAGTGGTCCGATGGTATCTCTCTCCTTCCTTTCCCCCCTTCCCAGTCTGGCATCTCTCTCCTCTCCTTCCCATAATCTGGCATCTCTCTTTAATACCACTACTATTATTATTTCTATAGCGCTACCAGACTTCCCTCCTTCCCTTCCATTTCCTGGTCTGATATCTCTCCGTTCCTTTAGTCATCTCTCCTTCCCCCCCACCCCACCTCAGTGTAACATTTTTATCTCCCTTCTTCCTTTCTGGCCCCTGCAGTCCATCTCCCTTCTCTATCTCCTTTCAGGCCCCGCTCCCAGTCCAACATTTCTTCCTCCTTTCCACCAGTACAACATTTTTTCTCTCTGCATGCCTCTCCTCTAGTCCTCCTTCCCTCCTTCAAGCAACATCTCTCTCTCTCCCTCCATGGATCCAACTTTTCACTTTCTGCCCTCTCCCCCTTCCCCAGAGTGTAACATTTCTCCTTCCCTCCCCATCCATCTCGCCCTCTCCATGAGTCCAACACTTTCTCTCTTCTGCACACTTTCTCTCTCTGTCCTTGCCTTTTCCCTCGAGTGGCATCCCTCCTTCCAGCCCCCCAACCCAACATGCTCTATTCCCATGCACCATCTCACCCTCCCCTCCAGTGTGTAGCACCTTTCCTTTCCCTCCCTTTCTGCAGCACCACTTCTCCCTTCCTTTCACCTCCTCCCTGTCAAGCAGTACCCCTTCCCTCCTCCCCCTGTCAAGCATTACCCCTTCTCCCTTCCCTCCTCCTGCCTCCTGTCCAGTATTACCCCTTCTCCTTTCCCTCCTCCCCCCCCCTGTCCAGGAGTACCACTTCCCCCTTCCCTGCTCCCCATGTTCAGTAGTACTCCTTCTCCCTTCCCTGATCAGCAGTATATCTCCAGTCTAGCCTAGCAGCAGCTCAATGTGTGCTTTTAACTTCAGCACACAGCTGCTGCTAACAGTAGTTTAGCCCGGTTTCATCAGGTAGCCTCGGGGCCTTTGCTAGGCCTGCCCGCTTCGATGATGCGATGCGGCAAAGGAAGTAGAAGTCACTGGGGATGAGTGATCACAACATGATCAACTTCAAACTTGATGTCTGGAAGGGAAAAGGTACCAAAATCTCAACCATGACTTTAAACTTTAAAAGGGGATGATATGATAGCATGAGAGCCATGGTGAAACAACGGATCAAGAAAAAGATGGGCTAAGTCAAAACGGTAGAACAGGCATGGTCCCTTCTGAAAAATACTATCACGGAAGCACAAAGCCTCTACATTCCGTGGATGTCCAAAGCAAAGAAAACCAAAGGCAAAAGAGAGCAGGCATGGCTTACTAAAGATGTAAAGGAAGCCATAAATGAAAAGAAGGACTCCTTTAAAACATGGAAACGCACGAAAACATCTGAAACTTGGAACAAACACAAAGATGATCAGAAGAAATGTCACAGGGCGGTGAGGGATGCCAAAAAGGACTATGAGGAGAAAATAGCGCAGGAGGCAAAAAACTTCAAGCCCTTCTTTAGGTATGTGAAAGGGAGAAAACCCGCACAAGAGGCAGTGGGACCGCTGGACGACCAGGGAAGGAAAGGGTACATCAAGGAAGACAAACAAATTGCAGACAGACTAAATTCCTTCTTTGCGTCTGTCTTTACGAAGGAGGACACTGCAACAATTCCAGAAGCAGTGAAAGTGTTCAAAGGAGTAACAGAGGACAGCCTCACCACAGTAGAAGTGGACTTGGACCAGATTTACCGCCAGATCGACAAACTCAAAAGTGACAAATCTCCTGGACCAGATGGAATTCACCCGAGAGTCTTGAAAGAGCTAAAAGTGGAAATCGGAGAACCATTGCAAAAACTTGCCAACCTGTCAATCAAAACATGACAGATACTGGACGACTGGAAGATAGCGAACGTCACGCCGATATTTAAAAAAGGATCGAGAGGAGTGCCAGGCAACTATAGACCTGTGAGTCTCACGTCAGTCCCTAGGAAGATGGTTGAGGCGCTGATTAAGGATAGCATAATCCGACACTTAGACGTACATGACCTGATGAGAGCCAGCCAACATGGATTCAGGAAAAGGAAGTCATGTTTTGACAAACCTACTTCAATTTTTTGAGACAGTGAACAGACAAATTGATAATGGTGAACCAGTGGAATTATATACAGTGGTGCCTCACACAACGAACTTAATCCGTTCCAGGAGCAAGTTTGTTATGTGAAACGTTCGTTGTGTGAAACGCGTTTTCCCATAAGAATACATGTAAAACAAAATAATTTGTTCTGCAGCCCTACATTTCCCTCCCTCCACCTCACCTCACATGCAGAGCCTGCCAGCCTTCTCCCTCACCCAGCCGCACGATCTGCAGGAGGCTAAGAACTTCGGGAACTGGGTCAGTTCCCACTGCAGCTCCATGTGACTCTAGGCAAATCACCTGACCCTCCAGTTGTCCTAGGTCAGTGGTCGGCAAACCGCGGCTCGCGAGCCGCATGTGGCTCTTTAGCCACTTGAGTGCAGCTCTGCACTTGCCTAGGGCCCGAAACTGTCAGAAGGGTCCCAGGGCTGGCGTAAGAGGGGGGAGCATAGATCTAAGGGGCCCTGCGATCCAAACTTCTTTATTAAACACCTAAATTTTCCTTTTCAGAGGGACCCCGACATGGCAGCTGTTCTCATAAACTGCCGGTAGCTGCCCCGAAGCTTTCCCTTTGCGGCGATCTGCCCTATCAGAAACGGGAAGTTGCAGCAGAGGGAAAACTTCGGGGCAGCCGCAGGCAGTTTGTGAGAATGGCTGCCATGTCGGGGTCCCTCTGAAAAGGAAAATTTTGGCTGGAGAGGGCAGTGATCTCTTGCCTTCCCTACTGCTCCTCCCCCGTACTGTCCAGCTTTCCCTCCCCTGCTGGTCAGAACTCCTCATCTTTCCCCCAAGAAATTCAACAGTTTTCCTTCCTCCCTCTTCGGCTGTACCAGCAGGTTAGTTTGTCTGCACAATATTCACTGCTGCTGTGCATCAGCGGGTCTGGCTCCCGGCACGATCTCAAAAAGCTGTGCACGCGCAGCTGCTGGAGTTGATCAATGTTCTCCTGTCCTGCAACTTCCGGTTTCCGGTTGCGTCAGAGGAGAAGATTGAACAACAGAGCATGCGCGCATGTGCTGCTCCCTGAAAGCGTGTGGCTGGCCGAAAAAGAAAGCCGGAAAAGTCGGCATCCGAGGTAAGGTGAGGGTGCTGCTGTTCCCGGCTCACATTAGGAAGCGGCGAGAGTAGTTCCGCCCTCCCCCCCCGGGCCCCTCGGGCGACTTCGTTGTGTGAAACGAAGTTCGTTATAGGGAGCAAGACAAAAAGTTCGTTATGCGCAGCGTTCGCTGTGCGAGGCGTCCGTTATGCGAGGCACCACTGTACTTGGATTTTCAGAAAGCGTTCGACAAGGTTCCACATGTAAGACTTCTCAGGAAACTGCAAGGCCATGGAATAGAAGGAGATATACTAAGATGGATAGGCAAATGGCTGGAGAACAGAAGGCAGAGAGTGGGCATAAATGGGAAGTTCTCAGACTGGGAGAATGTGACTAGCTGTGTGCCCCAGGGCTCGGTACTTGAGCCCATCTTATTTAATATTTTCATCAATGACCTAGAGTAGGGGTAGGGAACTCTGGTCCTCGAGAGCTGTATTCCAGTCTAGTTTTCAGGATTTCCCCAAAGAATATGCATTGAAAGCAGTGCATGCAAATAGATCTCATGCATATTCATTGGGGAAATCCTGAAAACCCGACTGGAATATGGCTCTCGAGGACCGGAGTTCCCTACCCCTGACCTAGAGGATGGAACATCCAGTGAGATCATCAAGTTTGTAGATGACACAAAGCTATGCCGGGCAATCAAATCGTAGAAGGACAGTGAGGAACTCCAGAGTGACTTGAGTCGATTGGAGAAATGGGCAGATAAATGGCAGATGAAGTTTAATGTGGAAAATTGCAAAGTGATGCACTTAGGCAAAAAAAAATAAGGAACACAAGAATAGTATGTCAGGTGCAACTCTGGGAAAAACCGAACAGGAAAAGGACCTGGGTGTACTAATTGAAGGATCATGAAGCCGTTGGCGCAATGCGCGGCGGAGCGAAGAACGCAAATAGAATGTTAGGCATGATAAAGAAGGGAATCACGAGTAGATCAGAGAAAGTAATAATGCCGCTTTATAGAGCGATGGTTAGACACACTTGGAATACTGCGTCCAACAATGGTCTTAATAGCTAAAGAAAGATATAAAACTGCTGGAGAGGGTGCAGAGACGAGCAACGAAGCTAATAAAAGGTATGGAGAACTTGGAATACGAGGAACGACTTAAGAGACTGGGATTGTTCTCCCTTGAGAAGAGGAGACTGCGAGGGGATATGATCGAGACTTTCCAAAATAGTGAAAGGAATCGACAAACTAGAGCAGGAAAAAAAATATTTACAATGTCCAATGTGACACAGACAAGAGGACATGGACTGAAGCTAAGGGGGGACAAGTTCAGAACAACTATCAGGAAGTTCTGCTTCATGCAACGAATGGTGGACACTTGGAATGCTCTCCCAGAAGAGGTAATTGCAGAATCCACCGTGCTAGGATTTAAGGGTAAGCTAGATGCACATCTCCTTATGAGAAGCTTAGAGTGATATGGAGACTAAAACTATGCCAGGGTACACCTGGCAGGGCCTCCGCGTACATGGATCGCCGGACTTGATGGACCTAGGGTCTGATCCGGAGATGGCAATACTTATGTTCTTATGTTCGGAGGTTGACTTCCTGATACACCTTCTAGGACCCATTTTTGGAGGGGTTTTCCCTTTCTTATAGACTGTTTCTGTATTTTTCTCTGGTGGGCGTTCTGTTTGCACTTCCTCTGTTGCATAGCATTTGTTCATGGCTCTGTTCTATTCTTCTGCTGTACCAGTTCTTTTGTTTCATGACTGGAGTTTATTGTTTGTATCGACTTTTTTCAATAAAAATTATTTGAAAAAAAGAAAAAAATTTAAAAAAGATTAAAATTGCACGACTTTATCCAAGCAGAGCCAAAGTTTAAAATTTGAAAGTGACCTCACTACAACCCCACCAATATCGCAATTCCTTACACTCATTGACTTGGGGTATAAGGCACAGCCTACCAGAATTCATTTCTTACCTTATCCTTGATTTTGCGCCATGGAAGTTGACCAACTGCAAACTCAACCAGCATATAAAAGAGGGACCAGAGATCATCATGCCGGCCCATCTCCTGGAGCAAAGGGGAGAAAGTACAGGCCTGATCACTGCACAGTATGAAGGAAGAAAATCAGGGTAGGAAATATGGGGTGTGTTAAAGAGAAGGGGAGGTTCTGATCAAAGTGCACATTAACAAGGGTATTAGATAATTCCTATCTACTTCCCTCATTAGCATATATTCTTTGGAAGTGCAGTGGCATGTATTAATTAATGCTGAATGTTAGTATGAGGAACTTACAGTAGCCCATACATCTTAAAGAAAATGTATAATATCAAATTAATAAAATAATGAAGGGGATTTTTACTAAGTTGCATTAGGCAATAATGAGCTTTGCCATGTGTGCGTGCTAACTGCAGTTTTTATTTATGTAATTTTAATGTAACCCGCTGAGAACTTTGATAAGATTTGACAGAATATCAAATTTTAATAAACATAAAAATAATATTTTTCCAGGTAGCAGGGAGGAAGATAGTTTGTTTCTAGTATTAACCAACCCCTTCCAGATGGTACGGAGAAAACCCATCTGCCCATCATGGCATCACTCTCTTTAAAGTGGATATGATTGCTTTATTGCATTGTACTTTTTGAATATCTTAGTACAGTGGTGCCTCGCATAACGGACGCCTCGCACAGCGAACGCTGCGCACAACGAACTTTATGTCTTGATCCGTACAACGAACTTCGTTTCACACAACGAAGTCGCCCGAGCTGCATCCTTCCGCGCAGGCACTGCGCTTAACTGCCCTCTCTCCGCCTGGTTCCCTCTTGTCCCCCCGACTCCCCGACACGATCGGGGCAAGAGGGAGCTCAAGCCCTCTTGCCCCCCCCGACTCCCCGACACGATCGGGGCAAAAGGGAGCCCAAGCCCTCTTGCCCCGCCGATTCCCCGACACGATCGGGGCAAAAGGGAGCCCAAGCCCTCTTGCCCCGCCGATTCCCCGACACGATCGGGGCAAGAGGGAGCTCAAGCCCTCTTGCCCCCCCGACTCCCCGACACGATCGGGGCAAGAGGGAGCTCAAGCCCTCTTGCCCCCCCGACTCCCCGACACGATCGGGGCAAAAGGGAGCCCAAGCCCTCTTGCCCCGCCGATTCCCCGACACGATCGGGGCAAAAGGGAGCCCAAGCCCTCTTGCCCCGCCGATTCCCCAACTCCCCGACAATATCGGGCCAGGAGGGAGCCCAAGTCCTCCTGGCCACGGCGACCCCCTAACCCCACCCTGCACTACATTACGGGCAGGAGGGATCCCAGGCCCTCCTGCCCTCGCCGCAAACCCCCCCCACCCCCCAACGCCCGCCCCCCCCAAGAACCTCCGACCGCCCCCCCAGCCGACCCGCGACCCCCCTGGCCGACCCCCACGACACCCCCAACCCCCTTCCCCGTACCTTTCTGTAGTTGGCCGGACAGACGGGAGCCAAACCCGCCTGTCCGGCAGGCAGCCATCGACGGAATGAGGCCGGATTGGCCCATCCGTCCCAAAGCTCCGCCTACTGGTGGGGCCTAAGGCGCCTGGGCCAATCAGAATAGGCCCGGGAGCCTTAGGTCCCTCCTGGGGGCGGGGCCTGAGGCACATGGGCCCAACCCGACCATGTGCCTCAGGCCCTGCCCCCAGGAGGGACCTAAGGCTCCCGGGCCTATTCTGATTGGCCCAGGCGCCTTAGGCCCCACCAGTAGGCGGAGCTTTGGGACGGATGGGCCAATCCGGCCTCATTCCGTCGATGGCTGCCTGCCGGACAGGCGGGTTTGGCTCCCGTCTGTCCGGCCAACTACAGAAGGTACGGGGAAGGGGGTTGGGGGTGTCGTGGGGGTCGGCCAGGGGGGTCGCGGGTCGGCTGGGGGGGCGGTCGGAGGTTCTTGGGGGGGGGGCGGTCGTTGGGGGGAGGGGGGGTTTGCGTCGAGGGCAGGAGGGCCTGGGATCCCTCCTGCCCGTAATGTAGTGCAGGGTGGGGTTAGGGGGTCGCCGTGGCCAGGAGGACTTGGGCTCCCTCCTGGCCCGATATTGTCGGGGAGTTGGGGAATCGGCGGGGCAAGAGGGCTTGGGCTCCCTTTTGCCCCGATCGTGTCGGGGAGTCGGGGGGGCAAGAGGGCTTGAGCTCCCTTTTGCCCCGATCGTGTCGGGGAGTCGGGGGGCAAGAGGGCTTGAGCTCCCTCTTGCCCCGATCGTGTCGGGGAGTCGGGGGGGGCAAGAGGGCTTGAGCTCCCTCTTGCCCCGATCGTGTCGGGGAGTCGGGGGGGGGCAAGAGGGCTTGAGCTCCCTCTTGCCCCGATCGTGTCGGGGAGTCGGGGGGGCAAGAGGGCTTGAGCTCCCTCTTGCCCCGATCGTGTCGGGGGTGCCAGGGACTACACGGAGTCACCCACCGTACCACCCGATTCGGGTAAGCGCAGGTATCGGTGGGTGGCTTATTTGCGGGGGGGTGCCTTATTTTACATTTTTTTCTAAAAAGGGGGGGCTGTCTTATTTGATGGCCCTGCCTTATCATCGGGGAAACACGGTAGAAAAAAAAAAAAAATGAACAGTTAAGTCCCAGTTTTTGCCGCTGAGACTCTGCCCTCTCACTGTAAAATTAGACTCTACTTAGTCTGTCTTTAAATTTAAAAAATGTGTGTTGTTTTAAAAAACAATTATGTTTTTAGATGTATCTAAATAAAAATAATAACCAAAAATTTATCTTTTTTTATGTCATCTTAGCATATTTTATGCTACAGAACGAATTATTTTGTTTTACATGTATTCTTATGGGAAAACGCGTTTCACACAACGAACGTTTCACATAACAAACTTGCTCCTGGAACGGATTAAGTTCGTTGTGTGAGGCACCACTGTACTTTGCGCACCTTAAACCCATTAGGTCATGTGCATTATCTTCTTGGTTTTAAGGCAAATTTATTGATATCAACAAAATATTTTTAAAAAGATGTTGCTGGAATAGAACACTAAAAAGAAAATCAAAGTGACTTATTCCATTAACATTCTTTTATCAGCAGTTGAAACCTTTACATTTTCATTCTCTTTTAGTCGAGGACTACTTGATATAAATATTTATAAGTAGCAAACTTCTCTTCACTGAAACAGTGTGATCAAAAACTCTGGTCAATATCAGAACAGAAAGCAGTGACACCAAGTGAAACCAGCAAGCAAAGAGTGGCTGCAGATAATTTAAGTCTAGTTGAATATGATCGCACGCACCATATAAAACCTTCTGATTAGACTGAAAAGTACTGTTGCTAACTTGTAACAGCAGGATTGATCAGGCCCACAAATGAAAGCCCTCACTGCACATGCCTGGGACAGAAAAGCCCTCCAAGGGGCCAGTACTCGGAAGTTTGTGCCAAAGCCCATACAGCAAAACCCTATAGCATGACAACAGTGTAGAAAATAGCTAAACAATGCTCAAAGTTGATCATATTTAAATTATGCACTGTGAAATCCAAAGTAGGGAGACTGACATGGTACGTAGGGCTCTTCTGTGCATGTCCAGATGAAGCCGTATATGAAGCGGTGCTGATGAATCTTTGGCTTTTCCTATTTCACCTACTTTTAGTTTATGTTTCTGACCTAAATTTCATAATTGTAGCCTGATTATTTAATTTTTGGGAGATCTGAAGTGACAATGACACAAAACATCTTTACGATGATATGTCAGTTATATTAGAGGGTAAGTGCCATTCCTACGTCACAGTAAAGAACTGAGTTGCTGTGTTTAGAGCAGGCTACTGGAGCATGGAAGATGAAGAGTATTCTGGGATACCAACTCAAGTGACAATCCTGGACAATCAAAGATAGCAGAGACCATGGAGATATATTGAGAACAAGTAGGTTATATTATTTCTTCATTTTTCAATGGTACTGATAATGCTAGGTGAGGCTGTCATTATTGCTAGTTTAATGGTGATGTCATCGTAGTTCTAAAGTAAAATCTTTGTGGTGGACAGAAACTCTTGGTGAGTACAGTAAGTTGATTGGGGAGCCTATGCAGAGGAATTTGTCTTTGCTCATATTTAGGCTGAGACGTTTGGTTGAGGACCAGTTTTCTATGATGTGGAAGCATTTTCAATGAAGTTGCATTCAAGGAGGGCTAGCGCTAAAGCCCAAAGAAGTCGGCTCAGATGCCCTGTGGTCCAGACGAGATTTTCTTTCCACTCTCTGCCAGTGAAAGGTGGCCAAGCACTGCTGGACAGACCGGGCAACTCCCATCCCTTCAAAAGCCAGGATGATCTCCACTTCTTCCTTGAGCATAAGAACATAAGCAGTGCCTCTGCTGGGTCAGACCAGAGGTCCATCATGTCCAGCAGTCCGCTCACGCGGCGGCCCATCAGGTCCAGGACCTGCATATTAATCCTCTATCTATACCCTTCAATTCCCTTTTCCTTCAGGAAAACATCTAATCCTTTCTTGAAACCCATACCGTACTGTGTCCTACCATGCCCTCTGGAAGCGCATTCCAGGAGTCCACCACCCGTTGGGTGAAGAAGAACTTCCTAGCATTGGTTCTGAATCTGTCTCCTCTTAATTTATCCGAATGCCCTCTCGTTCTTGTAGTCTTTGAAAGTTTGAAGAATTTGTCCCTCTCCACTTTCTCTATGCCCTTCATGATCTTGTAAGTCTCTATCA
Organism: Geotrypetes seraphini; assembly: GCF_902459505.1. NCBI lineage: Eukaryota > Metazoa > Chordata > Amphibia > Gymnophiona > Dermophiidae > Geotrypetes > Geotrypetes seraphini. Next base: position 409,719,341 of record NC_047086.1, read on the forward strand.
TGTCCCCTCTAAGCCTCCGCTTTTCCAGGGAAAAGAGCCCCAGTTTCTCCAATCTTTCAGCATATGAAAGGTTTTCCATACCTTTTATCAATCTCATCGCTCTTTTCTGAACCCTCTCGAGTATCGCCATATCCTTCTTAAGGTACAGCTTCATCAAGAGTTGCCACTCTTTCATGGACCTCATTAATCATGACAAAGGGCTAGATTCACAAAGCAAACTGATCGTTTACCGATCGGTTTGCGACCCTGGCCCGATTCACTTACCTGTCTTCTGACCATCCTCTGATCTGCGCATGCAAATGAGGGCAACGGCATGCAAAGTAGGCAGGGACACGATTCACTAAACAAAACCCTGCAACACCGACTGGGCTGGCCAATCAAAAAAAAGCAACAGCTACCAGTCGCTGAAGCCCTTGCCAGCTGCCCTGCCTTCTGCCGCCCTGCTCTCTGCCCTGTCAGACCCTATCCTGCAGCCCCGAACACGCTGCCTGCCCCGAACGCACTTGCCTTCCTACCCCGAACATGCTGCCTGCCTTCTGCCGCCCTGCTCTCTGCCCTGTCAGTCCCAAATGCCTCCTGCAGCCCCAAACACGCCTGCCTGCCTGCCCCAAAAATGTCTGCCTTCCAGCCCCGAACCTCCTGCCTGCCCTGACTCTCCCACCCTTACCCGCACTGGAAGCCTGTGGTTTTAACCCGCGGGCTTAAGCGGGTTAAAATCACGGGCTCCAAAAAGATCATTGATTGACTATTAAAAAATATCTATTAGCCAAAGCGCAAGACATGAAGAAAAAAAAAAAATTATCCAATGGCCCGGAGGTCCAATGCATGCTCAGACCATCTACAGATGGTCTGCGCATATGCGGGGATCGCCTTCAGGTAAGGGTGTTCCTCCGATCGCCCTCATCTGCAAGTTGGGGGTTTGCTGAATTCGTCAGACCTGCCCAGATCGGGCCCAATTGGGCAGATTAGTAAATCTGGCCCTAAGAGGCCAAATGGAAAAGTCTAGCGATATCTGATGTTGGCCCAGGTTAGGGAGCAGGGTGCTAGCAGCTAAGTCCTGATACAACTCCAGGTGATTATTCTCCCAATCCACTGTCCCCAACTCACGGGCCTGGCGTAAAAACCGCTCTTTAAGGGCAAAGCTTTGGAAACATACCACAATGTTCTTAGAGTGGTCACTCAATTTGGGCCCCAGGAAGCGATGCACCCTCTCCATGCCTGGGTCCACTGACTCATCCTGAAGGAGTCACTTAGCTAGCTTCTCCACTGTAGTTCTAGTGTCTTTGTATTGGGGGGCATTCCTTGCACACATATATTGTTGCAGCGGGCTCTGTTTTCCATGTCCTCCACTTTATCAATTAGTTCAGATAATTCACCACATAACTCCTCAACACTCCCTGGGAGCCTACCACCTTCTCCTCACAGGAGTCCATACAAAGCTCTACTGTATCAATTCTGCTCCCAACTCCACGAAATCTTGTCGCAGCTCGTGAACCACATCTTGAATCTGCCCAGACACTCCCGATATCTCCGTCTTCACTGCAGCAAGCAGTTCTCTCAAATCCGCTTTATTAGGAGCTTCCATGCTGTCATCCCCGAGGACCGCTTACTCCGGTAACACAAGCGCCACAGAAGCCCGGCTTTCCACCCTGCCTGGCATGCCTCCAACACGTGGCGTTCAGGCCGCTGTCTTTGCTGCTGCGTGGCTCAGCTGTTTGTCCACCTTCGCTCGCTGCTTCGATGACATTACCCCCCCCCCCACACACACACACACACCCACCCCCGGCAATCGGTATTCGGACCCTTCTGAAAAGTGTGGACAGGCAAGAAAAAACTCGCTTATTCAGGGGATATGCTCCCCCAGTTTCAGCCATTCATTTTTCTTGGTGACGTCACTTCTTCTAATATGGAAGCATTTTTCGACAGTATTGTAATGCTAGGTGAGGTTGTCATTATTGCTAGTTTAATGGTGATGTCGTCTTCCTAAGTTAAATGTTTTATTCCTGCACTGTCTATAATAGGATAGTTCCCAGGAGTTGCATGAGAAGATTAAATACTGATGGGGAGAGAGGGGTCATTGGGGTACCCCACTGCGGAATGCCAGCTGTAAGAGAGCTCTACGTTCTTCTGTATGGCATATTGTTAAGTGGTGAGAAATTGCTGGAACCAGGAGAAGACTGGGCTGCAAAGTCCAAGCTTGCTCAGAAACTCAAACATTCCATCGAAAGCCACCAGGTAAAACATACTGGTTGAATGATGGCGCATTGATTCTTGCTCAGTAGTTCTTTGCTGTGCATGACTAGTGTTGCATACACCATTTTGGTGCTGTGGTTTTTTTCCTGAACTCCAATTGGTAAGGTTGAAAGATGTTAAACTATAAGTACTGTTCTAGTTGTTTGGTGATGCACCCTCCCATTATTTTAACAGAAAGAGGGATGGAAGCCATTAGATGATAGTTACTTGTCTCAGAGGGGTCAAGTTTTAGGTTCTTGGGAATGGGTGTTAGAATAATCCCTCCTCCTGTCTTCGGGAAGAGCCTGGTTTTATGGTGGTGGTTGAACCACTGGGTTAGTATCCCTTTGTTTGTTGGGGAGGCTGATTTGATCAGATAGGGGGGGGGACAGGTGTCGAGGTTGCAATATGCTTTTCAGTATTTTAAGGAGACCAGAGAATTGGATAGAGGATGTGCGCTAGATGTGCTGCATTTACATTTTAGCAAAACCTTTGACACTGTTCGACACAGATGCTTAATAAATAAACTGAGTGCCCTTAAGATGGGTCACCCCTGCCTCCTCACCACTCGTGTATATTGGAATCAGCGATCAAGCACTCCAGTGGTTCTCATTCTTAAACCATATGACCCAAAGTGTCCTACTAAGATCCATTCTATCACAACCTAAACCAATAAAATATGAAGTACCACAGGGCGCCCTCATGTCCGCTCTGCTTTTCAACCTCTTAATCAGACCGGTGCTAGACATCACCTTAAAATAGTAAATAAAGAGCCACTCTTGTTTGCTGATGACATAAAATTGTACCTACCACTAAGCTCAAATCGAGATGTTCAAATCTCCAAACTACATAACTGCCTCTCAGAAATAAAAAACTGGATAGAAACATAGAAACATGACGGCAAATAAAGGCCAAGTCTGCCCATCCACAGTAACCATTATCTCTTTCTCTCTCTGAGAAATCCCAAGTACCTATCCCAAGCCCTCTTGAATTCAGACACAGTTTCTGTTTTCACCACCTCTCAAAAAGCTACTTAGCAAAGGAAGCAATGCTCTTGTCTTGCAATTTGATTTAAGTTGCACCTTTGATCTAGTGGACCATACAAAATTGTTAGAAATCTTGGACTTGACAAGGTCCAAGAATGGTTTCAGGGATTTCTTTTGTCATGTACTTATCAAGTACATGTGGAGAATGTGACCTCAGAGAAATGGCAAAACTCATGAGGTGTTTCACAGTGTTCACCACTTTCTCCTCTTCTCTTTAATGTTTATCTTTCCTCACTTAGAACCAGGTTGGAAAATTTTGGGTTACAATTTTTTAGCTATGCAGATAATATCACAATCATCATACCATGTGCATCAATCATTTCAAATATTATTCATATCATAGAAAAAATATTTACTGTGATGGAAGATTGCATGTTAGAATTTAGACTAAAACTTAATTCTGATAAAACAAAATTTTTCTTCATGTCTCCAGGAATGTACTTAGCTGGGACATCAATAATATTAAAAAAACAATCAATATCCTATTCACTGAACAATAAAAATTTTGGGGGTTACTTTGGATCGGAATCTTACCATGTGGAGCCAGGTAGATACAGTGATCCATAAAGGTTTTATAGTATGTTATAGAAACTTTGTACATTCAGAAATTATTTTGATTTTTCAACTTTCAGGATTCTAGTGCAGTCCTTGGTTCTCAGTCACTTGGATTATTTTTTTTTCCTAATTCTTTATTAATTTTTTTAAAAATTTACAATAAGTGTAACAGCATTTATAGCATTTTAAACTCCAATACAACACTTAATATTCTATTAAGATCCATATCAGAATTTGTCCCCCCTCCCCCCTAATCAATTACATTCTTTAAATTCCAGAAAACCTACCATAAACCCAATTCCTATATACCTTATTTAATATTCAAATCAAAAAACCCTTCCCCCCTCCCCCCCATACTGGATGTGCATTTTTAAGGGGAAATATAATATTCAATCATTATAATATTTTGTTAATGGCTCCCAAATCGCCTGAAATTTTCTAAAATTCCCTTGCTGTGTGGCTATTGTCCTTTCCGTTTTATAAATGTGACATAAAGAGTTCCACCAGAAGCTGTAATTAAGTCTCTTCCAATTTTTCCAATTACTCGTAATCTGCTGTATGGCAACCCTTGTCATAATAAGTAAAAGACTGTTATTTTTAGATGATATTTGGCTCTTAGCCCTGATTGACATGCCAAACAGCACAGTATCATACGATAATGCCACTGAATTTATTTGACCCCATATTGATTTCCAAAAAGCAAGAATCAATGGACAGTAGAATAACAAATGATCTAATGTTCCAGCTTCGAAATGACAATGGCAGCATCTATTAGATTTAGAGCTATCTAATTTCTGTAAACACACCGGGGTTCAAAATGCTCTATGTAAAAGAAAAAACAATGGGGGGCGTGTCTAAGCCACAGACAAGATGGATGCTTGAATCTCTCTCTCCTCCCTCTCTACTTAGATTATTGACTGCCTGACATCTTTTCTCTTTTTTTGGGGACTTCTCATCTACTTTTTTCAAAAGTTAAACATGTCAGCTTCTAAACCATGTAAAATGGATACTTCTCCTAGCTCCACTGCTAGTTTGAAAAGGACCAAACAGGATCCTCTGACACCGGAGAAAATGGCTCCTGAGAAAAAGTCTGCCACCTCAAATGATGTTATGCTGGAAGAAATCAGAGCCAGAAAACATTTTGAAACTACAAAAGAGTTAAAGGATGATCTTGCTGAGATCAACTCCTCTCTGACACAATTTCAACTGAGAATTGAAAAGCTTGAATCCCGTGCAGACTCTGCTGCCTTGGAGTCAGCTCAATTTCAAGATCTCACTGACAAGCGTATAAAAAAGCTTGAACAAGACCTCGAGGATATTACTAACCGAAGTCGACGCAATAATTTAAGAATCATTGGCTTAAAGGAACATATTGAAGGGTCTGATATGACTGAATTCCTTAAGAAATGGCTACCTAAGGTATTAAATATGGACCCTGACTGCGAGCTGGACATCAAGCGCTCTCACCGTGTTCCCTCTCATATGCGCCTCAATCAGTCTTCCCCACGCCCGGTGGTAGCCAAATTCCTTCGCTTTCCACAGGCTCTACAAATCCTCACTGCGGCCAAGAATCACCCTGGACTGAACATCGATGGACGGAAGATACTAATTGTGCCTGATCTTGCAAAAACCACTGCTAAAAAAGAAAATCCTTCCTTGCATTAAGACCACGACTGAAATCCCTCAACGCACGCTATGGTCTCCAGTATCCGGCACAGATGGTTGTTACCTTAAATAATTCCACTAAAGTCTTTGATTCACCCGAACTCCTGCAAGCCTACCTGGATCAGACTCAGTCAAAAAACTCCTGAAAGTGCCTGCTTTCTCCTCTCTCACTGGATCCATGTTTTCTGCAAGTGTCAGTGTTTCTTGCCACTGCAGACACCTCGATGTCTCCTGACTCCGATTTGAAGCTGTTTACTGTTCTTCTGATTAATGGTTAACTCTGTTTGAAGCAGACATTTGGTTTTGGTTTCCACATATTGAACTACTGCGAGATCTGTTTAACTTGCTGAGAACTCTTTCCCCTTATTTTGCTTTCCTCCCTGTCCTCGTGTTTTCATTACACAAAATGGCTCCTGCCCTGCCTGAGGACTTCCAGCACAAGTACTGTTAATTACTAAAAAGCTTTTTTTTCATTATCCAACTGATTTCTTTCTCCATAATTGTCTTCTCACTTTGTACTTTTTAATATTATGTCTTCTTTCTTTAAATGATTTTTTTGCATTGATTTGTTTCTGCATTTTCCCTACCTTCGGGGCTTTTTACTGCTGTTATACTCTCTGGTATTGCTTACTGCTTCCACTTATAATGCACAATACTCCTGCCTTTCTTTATCTCCAACTTGAAGGCTATTACCCTGTTTTGAATTACTGCATTGACTAACCTCACACTTTTTGATTTCCTAATTGCTAATGTTGGTATTGCTGCTCTATCCTGACTGTTAGATTCTCTCCCCAGTCTACTGTGAGATTACGATGGTGCTATAAGTAAACCCAACTTTTTCCTTTAATTTCTCTATCTTTCAGGTTACTGCATTTCCCTTCATTGTTTTAATTTATAAGTTGTTCATCCTCACTCTTTAATATTGGTTTTTAAGTCTCCTTTTGTATTCTATGGTTTACTAATACAACTGTGAATTAATGTACTGCATTCTTTATTTTACCTATCTTGTTACTACATGTGCACATATATATCCTCAATACCTTTGGATAATTCCCTAGCATCCTCATGTCCCTAATGAATTTGTTACGTCTCATTGCATGAATTCTGTATATCCTGCTCTCTCTCTAATGTGTTTAATAGTATTCAATTTGTCCTTTGAATCTCCCATATGTCCTCTTTATTGTCAGTTATCTCTCATACTTGTTTTCACATTGTCCTATACTTGCTGTATGCAGCTTATACAATACATTATTAATGCTTCTTATTCATCATTTTCTCCTTCATAATATGCTAATTGATGAATTTTGTAGCATTTTTCACTTTTAAGCTGTAATGTACTGTTCCTCAACTGAAATACGTTTTTTCCTACATCCCTCTATTGCTTGCTATTATATACTGAATAGATTTCCCTCTCAGTTTGCAATGTTAATTGTACTATAATTTTGTGTAATCACAGATTGGTTAAATGAATTCATACCTTTTATTTGATGTCTAATCATCTTGTTGCTTAACTTTCTGTGATCTTTATTTATTTGCATCTCAATGAATTTCCTCCTTAGTCCCCTATGGCTTATATTTTTGTATAACTTATCAACTACTGTCTTTCTGTCTTAATTACACTTCTGTTCTCCTACTCTCAGAAATCACACTGTAGTCTGTGCAGTTTTTCTTTTAAGCCCCTTTACTGGCTTCCTGTCACCACACCTGCATTTGTTGATTACTTACTCAGTTATATACTTCCTGTAATTATCTTTTATTGAACTCATCCTACGAAATGAATTGCTAATACTTCCTATATATTATTTTTCCTTTTTCATAACATACTGACTCATGGATTTAAAAACCGGTTTCATATTTCAACAAAAAAAAAAAAAGGGGGGATTGCTATGTGCTGTTTTTTTCTCTCCATTCCTTTATGTTGTTTATTGGTCTATCATATGTGAATCTTAATATATGATATTCCTTGCTACAAAATATGATTATATACCTTTTCATTATTGTTTGAACATTTCGCTGCTTAATTATATGTGACTCTTTTTCATTGCACATTTCTTTGAATTTATCTCTTACTTCTCATGCTGTAGGTTCTCTGCAACTCTTAAACATTCCTGTCCTTATATACTAGCTCATACTTTTCTTTGTTGATCTCCTGGTACTTTATTTACTTGATGATATTATTAATCCACGCTTCTTCCTTAACATCTTCTTGTCTGATTATTTTCATTATCACGCTCTGTCCACCTCGTACTTCTTCAATACTTATCATAACAGATTGCTTTCACAATCATTTCTAACTTACGACTTCTCAACACTAATTTTCTACTGGAACTATGTTATCACTAGTTCCCACCACTCCCAATCTTCTTTCTATTTCTTCCCTTTTCTCCTCTGTCTGGCTTTCTTGAATACTTAGTTATACCTATTGGAGGATGTTTCTGTTTTTGAGCGTCTCTTGTTCTGTTGCTTCCCCCTGATATCTCAATTATTCTCGCCTGGCTGAGCTCTTGCTCACTATGCCTACTTCTGACATAGTCCCCTGGAGGCCTACCTTTTCTTCTCTCTCTTTCTCTCCTCCTTCTAATTGTCATGATTGTATAGGCTTAAACATATCCTATTTGCATTATGTCTACCTCTAATGCCTTAGCCACGCTCAATTATGTATCCTGGAATGTAAACGGTTTGCGACACCCAATCAAACGGAAAAAAATTTTCACTCATCTTAAAAAATTTAAACCTTCAATTGTTTTTTTACAAGAGACCCATATTTCCAATACTTCCCACTTTTTGAACCCCAAAGATGGACTAAACTACATTGCTGAATCTCCAGCAACTGGCAGAAAACATGGTGTTGTAATCTTATCTCATAAAAATGTCTCTCTCCAACTCCTAGAATCTAAACATGATTTAGAGGGTAGATGGTTAATAGTTAAAGCACAAATTTATTCGCAAGAAGTACTTCTTGTTAACGTATACGCTCCAAACATTGACTCTCCTGAGTTCTTTACACAACTTTTTCAGTCTGTTTCAGACTTCGACCCTCTTCCTATTATTATTGCTGGTGACTTTAACCTACCTCTGGATATATGGTTAGATAGACACTCTCCTTCCTCTATCACCCCAACTAAAGCTGCCTCTGCTCTACATTCCCTTATTAAACATTATAATCTTACCGAACCATGGAGATTACAACACCCAGACGACAGGGACTATACATACTTCTCCGCGCCTCATTGTAGTTATTCGAGAATCGATTACTTTCTTATCTCTTCCTCGCTGATCCCATGTCTAACTTCCTCTAAGATTAATACTATAGTTGTCTCAGATCATGCCCCGATATCTATCACACTGCAATGGTCCTCCGTTAATACGACCAAATCTCCTATTTGGAAGTTGTCTAATTCCCTGCTAATGAATGACGCTACTAAACAAAGATTAACTAAATTTATAGAGGAATTCTTTTTATTCAACATGACTGAATCAATGGATGCACTAACTATATGGGAGGCTTTTAAAGTCTCTCTTAGAGGTGAGTTAATTTCTATTCAAGCATATGAAACAAAACAACAAAAGCAGGAACTTCTTAACATTGAATCTCAAATTATAATTCAAGAACGACTCTTCTTTGCTTCTAATGATAAAACTCTTCTACCCGAAATATACAAATTGAAATATGCATACAATAAGTTAGTTAGCCTTGCTGCACAGCAAGATATCTTTTTTACTTCTATCAAATATTACGTAGAAATGAATAAAAGCAGTAAAATGCTGGCTAATTACCTTAAGAGAAAAAGAGTTAAAGTACAGATCCCGACGATAAAAACCTCTACTGGACAACTTCTTTCTTCTCATTCTTCTATTTCGGCGGCTTTTCATTCTTTCTACTCTCAACTCTATTCCTCAGATACCCCTGATCAATCGGATATTATTAATCAATTTTTGACTTCTTTGAACTCTACTAAACTTACCGTATCGGATTGTGAATCTCTACAAAGATCATTTGACGTTTCTGAAATAGTGCTATCTATAAAACATCTCTCTTCTGGGAAATCACCTGGCCTAGATGGGCTTACGGTAGAGTTCTACAAAACCTTCCAACAAAAACTATCCCCTATACTCACGTCTCTATTTAATTCTCTTAATCCCCAGAGGATCTCCAACAGTCACTTTTTAGATGCTGTTATCACAGTTATCCCTAAACCCAACAAAGACCCCCAGCAAATCCCCAATTATAGACCTATATCACTTTTAAATGTTGACTACAAAATCTTTGCTACAATCCTCTTTTCTAGGCTGCAACATCATATTAGTAAAATTATTTCCCCACATCAGGTTGGTTTTATGCCAGGCAGACTCATTACTGATAATTCTCGCCTGTTTTTTTCATTTAAATTCCATCGCTAACTCTTCTCATGAACCTTGTATAGCTCTTTCTTTAGATGCTGAAAAAGCATTTGATAGAGTAGAGTGGTCTCACTTATTTCAAACAATGCAATGGTTTGGTTTTCCTCCTAAATTCTTAGAATATGTTAAAATCGTTTATTCTAATCCTAGAGCCTCTGTTATTACAAATAACATACTGTCGCCTTTTTTTACCCTACAGCGAGGTACTCGTTAAGGATGTCCCCTCTCTCCATATCTTTTCAATTTGGCCCTCGAACCCCTTCTTTTAGCCATTAACTCTCATAAAGATATCTCCGGTATCCTGCTTAATAAAACAGAATATAAACTTTCAGCATATGCTGATGATGTCTTACTATATCTCACCCAACCAGACAAATCCCTACCTGCTCTCTTTAATCTAATTCAGGTCTTCTCTTCATTTTCTGGTTACAAAATCAATAAGCAGAAGACGGAAGTACTACCTCTTAACAAGTATTCACGTCCTGAATTGATCCAATCATTTGACCTTCTTTGGTCTCCGTCACATATAAAATATTTGGGGATTAACCTCTATACATCCCTTCCTGCTACTATTAAACATAATAGTGATAATCTCATAGCTATTCTTAAATCATTAATACAATCTTGGCATCCCCTTCACCTTTCCTGGTGGGGTAGGATAGAGACAATCAAGATGGTAGTAGCACCTAAAGTTAACTTCGTACTCAGCATGATCCCCCACATATTCTCGCCTCACTTTTACAAACTGATTGATAAACACATAAATACCTTTATATGGAATAACAAACCGCCTAAAATAGCTCTTAAAAAACTTAAAGCTCCAAAGACCAAAGCAGGGGTTTTTCTTCCAGATTTTCTAACTTATCATAAGGCATTTATAGTACAACAGACCACCCACTGGTTTTCCACCTCGAATGCTTACGTCCCCCTATGGCTCCAACTTGAACGGGCTCTCTACCCGGCATATCTGACGTTGGCCCCGCTATTAACTTCTGATGCTTTACTTTCATCTGTAAACCCCATCATATCCCAATCTGTTACCTGTCTCCTTGAATTCGATGAGCTGTTAGAAATACCCGTCAGAACTTCAGCATATATCTCCATTTGGTATAACTCGTCTTTTCTAATAAATAAAAAACCAATAATCTGGCCTCAATGGTCCAGACTTGGGATACAATACTTGATAGACATCTGTACCCCCTCTCTACAACTTTTGACCTTCTCAGAGTTGCAAGCCAAATTCGCCCTTCCGGCCTCATCGTTCTATCAATGGCTTCAACTCACCTCCATGATAAAAAAATCTAAAGTCTTACAGCTGAAAATCTTAAGAACCCCTACTATACTTACGCTGTTTCCCAAACTCCTCGTAATAGGCCATGTTGCTTCACATCTCTATAAAATACTTCTGAACTCCCGAACTGACGTTCATATCCCCGTACAAAACTCCTGGGAATTAGATTTAAATTGCCATCTACAAGATAAACAATGGGAAGTTTTTTGGTCTAAAACTATCCGAACTATTCCATCTGCCAACTCTATGCAATCCATGTTCTTTCTACATCACAAAGCCACTTGGACGCCTCAAAAACTACACGTCTCAGGTCTGCTGCCTGCTAACAAATGCTGGAACTGTAAATTGCATCTAGGTACTTTACTGCATATGCTTGTGGAATGCTCCTGCTTACAAAACTTTTGGACGGATGTCTGTTCAATTATTCAAAAAATTTTTAATTTTACTTTCAATTTTTCTCCTATAGTGGTCATATTGAAATCTGAGACTCCTTTGCTCGACTTAACTGCACCACATTATGCCTTATTTAACACGCTTCTCATTGTCGCTCTGCGACTCATATTATCTAACTGGAAATCGTTTGATTCCTTAAACGTGCACTTTTGGTACTACTACAACACAAGCGTGAAATGCTGATCTCTGCTGCTATTCCCCTGAACGCTAAAGTCCATATTAAATGGGCTAAGTTCACCGAATACCTGAATTCTCTCTAATGCCTTACCGCTCATAAGTTAATGCCTAACGTCTTTTATATCTTATATCTCTCTTTCCAACTTCTTCCTCTCTCTCTTTCTGGCCTCTGGGGGACTCTCTCTTCTCTTTCTCACTAGAGAGTTGCGCGGGGACAGAAATCCCACCCGTCCCCGCCAAAGTCCCACCCGTCCCCACCCGTCCCCGTGAGGAATCCCTCCATCCCCACCCTTCCCCGCGAGGAATCCCCTCCATCCCCGCGAGGAATCCCCTACGTCCCCGCGAGGAATCCCCTACGTCCCCGCCCGTCCCTATAAACTACAGAAATAGTTATTTCATTTAATTATGCTACTGAATTAAAGGCTCTGGTAGAAACCCATTTAAAAATAAGCAAAAAGACTTTATTAATTTGGAAATATTAATTGGGAAGAATACATACTTTGTAAACGGGTTTCTACCAGAGCCTCTAATGTTTATAAATTTTTATCAACACAACTAATATACTACTTTATCCTTAAGCAAAAAAATAAAAAAAAAAAAAGAATTTTTTTCCTACCTTTATTGCCTGGTTTCTGCTTTCTTCATGTTCTCATTCAATTCCTTCCATCCACTGCCTCTCTTCTCTCTGTGTCTTCCATTTGCTCTGTTACTGTGCCTCTCCCTTTCTCCCCCCTCCCAAATTGGCCTGGCACCCATCTTTTTCTCTCCGCTCCCCCCATAGTCTGGCACCTCTGCCTTCTTCCCTACCAGCGTCTTCTTCCCATTCCCTCTTCCCCATTTCCTTTCAGTGTCCTTCTCCCCCACCATCTTCCCCATGTCCTGTCAGGCAGCATCCTTCTCCCCCCTCTGCCTTCCCCATGTCCTTTCAGCGTCCTTCTCCCCCCTCTGTCTTCCCCATGTCCTTTCAGCAGCCTTCTCCCCCCTCTGTCTTCCCCATGTCCTTTCAGCGGCCTTCTCCACCCCTGTTTTCCCCATGTCCTTTCAGTGGCATTCTCCACCCCTTTGTCTTCCCCAGTGCTTTCAGGGTCCTTCCCCCCCTCCTCCCGTTTACCCCATGTCCTTTCAGTGTTCTTTTCCACCCCTTTGTCTTCCCCAGTGCTTTCAGCGGCCTTCTCCCCCCCTTAAGCGTCTTTTCTTCTCCACTCCACCTTTCCTCCCTCCCTGCCTCCACCTTTGTGGCGCTTTTGCACCGGACCGACAACAGAACATGCCCGGTCGGACAAATCTCCCTGTCCTGTAGCCGCGAATTTAAATTACCTTCTTACAGCAGCTGGAGTAGTGAAGCTGCTGTAAGAGGTAATTTAGATTCGCGGCTACAGGGCAGGGAGATTTGTCGGCCGGGCCAGTTGTCGGTCGATCGGGGGACCTGACCGGCTGTGCACATTCTCCGGGGCGGACCACCCCCTCCCCCCTCTTTCGTACGCCATTGCCTTCTCCCTACCTGCCCTGCCGCACACAGCCGACCGGAAGTCTTCCTGATGTCAGCGCTGACGTCGGAGGAAGGGAGGGCTTTGCTTAAGCCCTCCCTCCGACGTCAGCGCTGACATCGGGAAGATTTCCGTTCGGCTGTGTGCTGCGACAGGGCAGGTAAGGAGAAGGAGACTACACTCGCGGCTCGAGTGCACTGCGATCCAACCCCGCAGGAACCCTGCGACCCTCGGAGGCGTCCCCATGAGATCCCCGCGACCCTAGGGGGCGTCCCCACGGGATCCCCGCAACCCTAGGGGGCGTCCCCACGGGATCCCCGTGACCCAAAGGGGGAACCCGCGGGATTCCTGTCATCCCCGTTCCCGTGCAGCTCTCTATTTCTCACCCCTTGTTGCTTTCTTACTTACCTTTCGCCCTCCGTCATCACCCTTCTTTTTCTTTCTTTTCCCTCTTCTCTCCTGACTTTTTTTTTTTTCCTTGAATATCTTCCCGCTACTTATCACAACACCATAGAATATTTTTACCTCTGATTATATGTATCTAACGATTTTCTGCTGTGCTTGAATAATTGTTTTTACTCATTTATTGTTCCACGATTATGGTATTGATATTGATTGTTTGTTTCTCTCCTTTTTTTGTATTTTGATAAAATTTTCAATAAATTTTCAAGAGAAAAAAAAAAGAAAAAACAACAAAAAAAACCCCACTTGAGATTATTGTAATATTATTTACTTAGCAAATACAGTACTAAGAAAACATAATTAAGTTATGAATAATCCAAAATACTGCAGTTAGGCTCATTTATAGACTGAGGAAATATGATCACATCACACATTGTTATCGTGAACTGCACTGGTTGCCTGTGGAGTCACAAATTCTTTTTAAATTGGGATGTCTTTATTATAAAGTACTGATGGGTCAGGTCTCTTCTTACATGACAGACTTGTTTTGTTATTTTTCTACGCATTATTCGCGTATTACCAAAACTTTCTTGTATTTCCACTATTCAAGGGCTGTAGGTATAAAAGATATCATGATAGAAACATGACAGTAGATAAAGGCCAAATGGCCCATCCAGTCTACCCATCCATAGTAACCATGATCTCTTTCTCTCTCTGAGAGATCCCATGCGCCTATTCCAGGCCCTCTTGAATTCAGACACAATCTCTGTTTCCACCACCTCTTCCGGGAGACTGTTCTATGCATCTACCACCCTTTCTGTAAAAAAGTATTTCCTCAGAATACTCCGGAGCCTATCACCTCTTAACTTCATCCTATGCCCTCTATTGCAATTTCCTTTCAAATGAAAGAGACTCGACTCATGGATATTCACATTACTTAGGTATTTAAACATCTCTCAAGAAAAATAATATAATAACAAAAAATCTAATCTCAAAAAATATATCAATGTCATTAGCCTAGTGGTGAAGCTACCCACTGAAGCACATTTACTAATATTGGAGAAAAAGCCTCAACTGCATTAAAAAATGTTTTCAATATCGGATGGCAACCCAGCGGGTTATAAGCCAGTCAAATTCTGTCTCACAGGCAGTGCTGTTTTCAAAAATGGGTTAACCCACAGCACTGTGCACAAGAAAACAATAGAAGAATAGCAAAAAGAACAGGAAAAATGCTTATCTTCACCAGCTGGTATCCTTGCTCACAGACCGTTGCAATGGGGCCCACAGCTATTCATGTTGAAATTTGACTGGCTTATAATCCACTGGGTTGCCATCTGAAATTGAAAGCATTTTTTAATGCAGTTGAGGCTTTTTCTCCACTATTAGTAAATGTGCTTCAGTGGGTATCTTCACTACTAGGCTAATAACACTGATATATTTTTTGAGATTAGATTTAAACGTCTTTATCATATCTCCCCTCTCCTGCCTTTCCTCCAAAGTATACAGATTGAGATCTGCCATCCCATAGGCCTTATCACGAAGACCACACACCATTTTAGTAGCCTTCCTCTGAACTGAATCCATCCTTTTTATATCTTTTGGAAGGTCTCACCAGAGTCTTTTACAGAGACATCAATACCTCTTTTTTCCTACTGGCTATACCTCTCCCTATGCAACCTAGCATCCTTCTAGCTTTTGACATACCCTTTTCAACCTGTTTGGCTTTCAACCTTAAGATCATCACATACAATTACACCCAAGTCTCGCACTTCTGTCGTGCACCGCAAATATAACCATAATTAGTACCACATTCTCAAACAATCAAAGATGCACCCCACCTGCTAAGAAAAGCTACTTTACCTCCATGTTACATCTACACTGAAAACCCTATGGGCTAGATTCACTAAAGTCCACAAATTTATCCTATTCGTATCCTATCCGTTTCTGAGTCATTCTGGCCGATCGATTCAGTAAAGCTTGTCCATGCAAATGATCAAATCGTAAACACGCCCCCACGTCTCGCTGTAACATCGATCGATGCACGTGCGCACTGTCTCCTTGTTGGTTTTGAAGCACATAACGCATGCGCTAGCTCTTTAGGACTTCACTGCGTAGAAATGGGGGTGGGGTTTAATTGCGGACGTCATTGGCAGGCTCTGAATGCACCTACTGCAAAGCACTGTTGTCGTAAAAAAATGCAATATAAGAACTGTAGTTTTTACCAACCTCTCTTTTTTTCTTAAGTGCTGTTGCAAGCTGTATAAGCTGTGACCGTAGCTTTTTGAAAAATTGGTTGGAGAGGTTTAAGGAGAAATAGCATCGGAGGTTTGTGAGCGAGCTGTTGAATTCTTCGAGTTCATCCGTTTTTTACGGATCGATTTTGAAGTTTATTGCGCGTTTCCAAACAGCTTAACATTTCTCTTAGGAAAAGGAATGTTAAGTTGCTAGAAGGCACAACAGTTAATAGCAGTTGAATGCGCTGGGATTATGCGCTGTTATATACAGCATATGAATCCCAGGAAGCTGGCGGCTCTTTCTGCCGTGAAGCACGAAACAACCAAAGGCAACCTCGTGACATCAGATGCACGTGACAATCTAGCTGGAAGGAAGGGGGGAGGGATAGCGGGCCCTTAAAAGTTATTTTTGATTTTTTTTTTAATTTGGCATTGATATATGAAATGTACAATGCGCAAGGAGAGCATGGGGTTAATCTGCGATTTTCTTGCCATGCGCATTACAAATCCGAGATTCACTCCCGCGCTCGCTATGTGCATTCCAAAAAAATCAAAAAATATTTCTAACGTTTATATACATGAAAGTTTACATATATTTAAAGTTTAGATATATTTTGGATTTTTTTCAGGGTAGATATATATTTTTAATGGGGTTCTTAACATGCACGCAGCAGTTGCTAAGCAGGAATAGTCAGTGAGGATGTAAAGCGACTGGTCCTCAGCAGTCAAAACTTTTTGGAATGGAAAGGCCAGTCGGTTTGGACGAAATGGTTTCATGAATCGATGCCTTAAGAAATTTACATGCATTTTTACTAATTTGCATGCGCAGATCGGATAGGGTGTGGATGGGGTTAGGAGGAAGGTTAGTGAATCGAGCCGTAGTAGGAAAGAGAGCGCAAACTGAGCGGTACACGATCGGTTTGCTTAGTAAATCTAGCCCTATGTCCACTAAGTCTATATTTTAAGTCTGTATGTTATGTCCACACTGTAAATGCTGAAATCGAAACCCCCTTTTGCCTATACTGTAAATGCTGTAAACTCTGTATTTCTCACTAAAGTTTGTCCTACCCATACTATAAATGTACTCTTGTAACCCGTTCTGGGCTCCTTTGGGACGATGGGCTAAATAAATGACTTAATTAATTAAGTTCTTCACCCCCCTAAACTGTACCGTTCTCTTGGGTTTTTGCAGCCCAAATGCATGACCTTGCATTTCTTAGCATTAAATTTTAGCTGCCAAATTTCAGACCATTCTTCAAGCTTCGCCAAGCCTTTCTTCATGTTATTCACACCATCCAGCGTGTCTACTCTGTTGCAGATTTTGGTATCATCCGCAAAGAGGCAAATCTTACCTGACAACCCTTCAGCAATATCGTTTATAAAAATGTTAAAAAGAACAGGCCCAAGAACAGAACCTTAAGACACACAACTGGTAACATCCCTTTCCTCAGAGCGATCTCCATGGATCACTACCCTCTGTCGCCTTCCACTCAACCAGTTCTTGACCCAGCTCGTCACTGTGGGACCCATACCGGGCACTCAGTTTATTTATTAGAAATCTGTGTGGAACACTGTCAAAGGCTTTGTTAAAATCTAAATACACCATATCTAGCGCACACCCAGTCAAAGAAATTGATCAGATTTATCTGACAAGACCTATCTCTAGTGAATCCATGTTGCCTCTGGTCCTGTAATCAACAGGATTCCAGAAACTTTACCATTCTCAGTTTTAAAAGTGTTTCCATTAATTTGTTTACCACAGAAGTCAGACTTACCGGCCTGTAATTCCCTACTTCTTCCTTACTTCTACTTTTGTGGAGAGGGACCACATCCACCCTTCTCTCTTTCTTTTCAGATTGCATTATGGGACAAAGATTTTAAGCGGTTCTTATCCTCATCTATTTCTTATCTTCACTTTAGGAAACAACTCAAGACTTTCTTGTTCTCTAAGTTTCTTGGTTCTTAATATTAATGCATCCATCATTCTGAATTATGTTTTGTAGCTAATCTTTTGTTAACCACATTGAACTTTAAGGTAATTGCGGTTTAGAAATGAATTCTTATGAATTCACACCAGGAGGAATAGTGAGAGCACAGGAAGATGTCCCCCCACCCAAAGAACAGGAAACAATTTCAAGAGTATCATTGGAGGAAGAAGACAGGCCCTACTCCAAGGACGTGGACCTACGCCCCCCAAGGAACTCCCGAATAAAGAAGATGGGGATCATCGTAGGCGACTCCATTATACGACACGTGGACAGCCACACCGCAGGAGGAAGAGAGGACAGAGTAGTCACCTGTCTGCCTGGAGCAAGAGTAAAGGATGTGACCAACAGGATCTCCAGGATCATAGATGGCGCACGGGGAGTGGACACCGCTGTGCTTATCCACGTAGGAACAAATGATGTGAGCGGGCGGAAGTATGACAGGGAAGAGCTGAAGGGCCAGCTCCGCTCACTCGGAAGACAACTGAAGATCAGGGAGGTGAAGGTGGCCTTCTCTGAAATCCTCCCTGTACCAAGAGCAGATGGAAAGAGACAAGGGGAATTGCAAGTGATCAACGCCTGGATGAGACGATGGTGCGAAGACGAAGGCTTCGACTTCGTGCGCAACTGGACGGCGTTCTGGGGAAAAAGTAAATACTACAGAAGGGATGGACTACACCTCAACAAGGAAGGAGCAAGAGTTTTGGCAGGCAACATGAAGAAAGCAATAGAGAAGGCTTTAAACTGAAGGACAGGGGAAAGCCGACAGTCGACCACCGGTCGATGGCACGGACAACAGGATGCCCCGACGTAGGAACAAAGGACTACTACTCATACACAAGAGAGGTCGACCTCACAGCCAACAAAGGAGAACAAGCAGGAAGGGACAACTCAGACACAGGAGGGGATGACCACACAGCAAACATGGGAGATAACACAGGAGCAGTAAAGGATACCGTAAATAGAAACATAGAAACATAGAAATTGACGGCAGAAAAGGGCCATAGCCCATCGAGTCTGCCCATACCAGTGACCCTCTCCCTGATTCTTACTCTCCTAGAGATCCCACATGAATATCCCATTTCCTCTTGAAATCTAACACGCTGCTGGCCTCAATCACCCGCTGAGGCAGCTCGTTCCAATGATCGACCACCCTCTCGGTGAAGAAGTACTTCCTAGCATCATCCTGAAATTTCCCTCCTCTGATTTTCAGCGAATGTCCTCTGGTTACCGAGGGCCCCGTAAGACTGAAGATATCATCTTTCACCACTATACGCCCAGTAATATACTTGAAGGTTTCAATCATGTCTCCTCTCTGTCTTCGCTCCTCCAATGAGTACATCCGCAGTTTTTTTAACCTTTCTTCATACGTGAGATCCCTGAGCCCCAAAACCATCCTGGTAGCCATTCGCTGAACCGACTCAATTCTCAACACATCTTTTCGGTAGTGTGGTCTCCAGAATTGAACACAATACTCGAGATGAGGTCTCACCATGGATCTGTACAGTGGCATTATTACTTCAGGTTTTCTGCTGACAAAACCCCTACGGATACAGCCCATCATTTGTCTTGCCTTGGACGAAGCCTTCTCTACTTGATTGGCAGCCTTCATATCGTCGCTAATGATCACTCCTAAATCACGTTCCATCGTGGTCCTGGACAAGGTTTCACCATTTAGTGTGTAAGTTCTGTGTGGATTTTTTTTGCCTAGATGCATTATTTTACATTTTTTAGCATTGAAGCCTAGCTGCCAAGTTGATGACCACTGCTCGAGCTGTCTTAGGTCCTGCGTCATAAAGTCAGGCACACTGCTTTTGCCAACTATGTTGCATAGTTTGGCATCGTCGGCAAATAGTGATACTTTTCCTCTAAGTCCTTGGGTTAAATCTCCTATGAATAAATTAAATAGAATCGGCCCTAAGACGGAGCCCTGAGGTACTCCACTCATCACTGCTGACGTTTTGGAGGGGGTACCGTTTACCATCACCCTTTGAAGCCTACCATCTAGCCAATCCTTTACCCATGTAGTGAATGAAACTGTAAGGACAGCCAAGAGTAGAAGGTCCAAAAAGGTAACACGAAGGGAACTTAGATGTATGTATACAAATGCTAGAAGTCTAGGAAACAAAATGGGAGAACTAGAGACGATAGCAAGACATGAGAACATGGATATCATTGGCATAACAGAAACATGGTGGAATGAAGAAAACAAATGGGACACAGTACTACAGGGATACAAACTATATAGAAGGGATCGAGAAGGGCAGAAAGGTGGAGGTATTGCCCTATATGTTAAGGAAGGAATAGATTCTGTTGGAATGATTACAACAGACAGGAAAGAGAAGCTGGAGTCCCTCTGGATCAAAATTCCTGGTCACAATGGCGCAGATACAAAAATTGGCCTTTACTATCGTCCCCCAGGACAGGCGGAGGTCACTGACTCAGAAATGATGGAGGAAATCAAACAAGTATGCAAGACAGGCAATGTAGTTATATTGGGAGACTTCAATTTCCCAGGAATAGACTGGAAACTAGGAGCCTCCAACTGCGGCAAGGAGGCCAAGTTCCTGGAGGTGCTAGGGGATTGCTTCCTGGAGCAAATGGTAAAAGAGCCGACAAGAGGCGACGCCACCTTGGACTTGGTCCTAAATGGTCTCACCGGACCGATAACAGAAGTAGAAGTCATGGTTCCACTGGGAACGAGTGATCACAATGTAATCAACTTTAAACTTGACATCGGGAAAGGGAAACATGCCAAAACCTTAACCACCACCTTAAACTTTAAAAAGGGTAAATACGATTGCATGAGAGCCATGGTAACAAAACGACTCGAGAAGATGGTGGACAAACTTGAAACAGTAGACCAGGCATGGTGCCTATTGAAAAATACTATTGCAGAAGCACAAGATCTCTACATTCCGAGGATTTCCAAAGATCGGAGAACTAAAGGCAAAGGAGAACCAGCATGGCTTACCATACAGGTGAAGGAAGCCATAAAAGAAAAGAAGGACTCTTTCAAAAAATGGAAATGCACGAAGACAACCGAAGCCTGGAACAAACATAAAGATGAACAGAAGAAATGTCACAAGGCGGTGAGGGATGCAAAACAGGACTATGAGGAAAAAATAGCCCGGGAGGCCAAAAACTTCAAGCCCTTCTTTAGATACGTGAAAGGGAAAAAACCTGCAAAAGAGGCAGTGGGACCCTTGGACGACATGGGAAGAAAAGGGTACATCAAGGAAGATAAACAAATCGCAGACAAACTAAATTCCTTCTTTGCGTCTGTCTTTACGAAGGAGGACACCTCAACAATACCTGAAGTGGAGAAACTGTTTACAGGAGAAATAAAGGACAGCCTCACCACAGTTGAAGTGAACTTAGATCAGATATACTACCAGATCGACAAACTTAAAAGTGACAAATCCCCTGGACCGGATGAAATTCACCCGAGAGTCTTGAAGGAATTGAAGGTCGAAATCGGAGAGTTACTGCAAAAACTTGCAAACCTGTCAATCAGAACTGGTCAGATACCAGACGACTGGAGGAAAGCGAACGTCACGCCAATTTTCAAAAAAGGATCGAGAGGAGAACCGGGCAACTATAGACCTGTGAGTCTTACATCTGTCCCCGGCAAGATGATTGAATCACTGATCAAGGATAGCATAGTTCAGCACTTGGACACACATGACTTGATGAAACCCAGTCAACATGGATTCAGGAAAGGGAAATCGTGTTTGACGAATTTACTCCAATTCTTTGAGACCGTGAACGAGCAAATTGATAGTGGAAAGCCGGTGGACATAATATACTTGGACTTCCAGAAAGCATTTGACAAAGTTCCACACAAAAGACTTCTTAGGAAACTACAAAGCCATGGCATAGAGGGAGATATACAAAGATGGATAGGCAAATGGCTGGAAAACAGGAAGCAGAGAGTGGGCATAAATGGGAAGTTCTCCGACTGGGAGAAAGTGACTAGTGGTGTACCCCAAGGCTCGGTACTTGGGCCGATCCTTTTTAATATTTATATCAATGACCTGGAAAACGGAACATCCAGTGAGATCATCAAGTTTGCAGACGACACAAAACT
This sequence comes from Geotrypetes seraphini, assembly GCF_902459505.1. Lineage (NCBI taxonomy): Eukaryota > Metazoa > Chordata > Amphibia > Gymnophiona > Dermophiidae > Geotrypetes > Geotrypetes seraphini. The sequence continues at coordinate 409,741,359 of NC_047086.1, forward strand.
CTGCCGGGCAATCAGATCGCAGGAGGACAGTGAGGAACTCCAGAGCGACTTGTGTCGGTTAGAAAAATGGGCGGAGAAATGGCAGATGAAGTTCAACGTGGAGAAATGCAAGGTAATGCATTTAGGCAGTAAAAATAAGGAATACGAGTACAGAATGTCAGGTGCAACTCTGGGAAAAAGTGAACAAGAAAGGGATCTGGGTGTACTGATAGATAGGACCCTGAAGCCATCGGCACAATGCGCGGCAGCGGCAAATAAGGCAAATAGAATGTTGGGCATGATAAAGAAAGGAATCTCGAGTAGATCGGAGAAAGTTATAATGCCGCTTTATAGGGCAATGGTCAGACCCCACTTGGAATACTGCGTCCAACATTGGTCTCCCTACTTAAAGAAGGATATAAAACTGCTGGAGAGGGTGCAGAGACGAGCAACTAAACTAGTGAAGGGTATGGAGAAACTGGAATATGAGGATCGACTTAAAACACTGGTATTGTTCTCCCTTGAGAAAAGGAGACTGCGTGGGGATATGATCGAAACCTTCAAAATACTGAAAGGAATCGACAAAATAGAGCAGAAAAAACTATTTACATTGTCCAATTTGACACGGACAAGAGGACATGAAATGAAGCTAAGGGGGGGCAAGTTCAGGACTAATATCAGGAAGTTCTGCTTCACACAGAGAGTGGTTGACATCTGGAATACTCTCCCAGGGGAGATTATTGCGGAATCGACAGTCCTAGGCTTCAAAAGCAAACTAGATGCATATCTCCTTGAGAGAGGCATATAAAGATATGGTTGGCTATAAAATAAGCCAGGTGTATACCTAGCAGGGCCTCCGCGTGTGCGGATCGCCGGACTTGATGGACCGAAGGTCTGATCCGGAGATGGCGCTTCTTATGTTCTTATGTTATGTTATCTTCACTTCAATCTGGAATGAACTTCCTGTTGAGATTAGAACTACTTTCTCCCTCTATTCATTTAGAAAGTCTTTAAAAACATTACTTTTTCAACAATCAATATATGAATAACCTTACTGAGGATTTAGGAATGTACTCCTGCTATATTAATTAATAGATCTCTTAAATTAGCTTCAGTTTCCATTTCCTCATTTCTTTATGTTAACCAAGTCGAACCCCTAGATTCAGGAGATGAGCCAGTATATATTGGATTAGATGGAACCGCTCTGCTGAAAAAGGGTCTCGAGAACTGTGACTAAGGCTGAACTGTGAAGGAAGAGGCTCAAAGCCTTGGGTGGAAGGGAAGAACCAAACTACTGCACCAAGTTCCAGTCTGATAATAAAGATTCCCTTTTGAACTGTCTGGCTGGCTGTGTCTTGGCTACCTGTATGTATGCACCATCTCTCCTGCCTATTTGACCAGTCCACACTTCTATTAGAACACCTCAATCTAGTTTTGCATTCTCATGTAACAAATTCTATGGCTTCAAACTCTCTGAAAGCAGACACCCTACAGAATAAAAGGGAGCCAGGGGTTATAGTACTACATTGCAAGGTCCAGGAGAAGATCTGAGATACTGGTTTAAGACTTGTATCCAGAATCACATAATTTATTTATTTATTTAGATTAGATTTTTTTTTTTTTTTAATATTCTTTATTCATTTTCATATTTTACATCAAGTGCACAAAATATTAAATTACAACAAATTATTACACAATATCACTTTTATATTTTATTTAGATTTTTATCCCGTCCTCCCAGTAGCTCAGAACGGTTTACAAGTAAACATTCACAATGGAGTGAATTGGACATACAACTGGTAACTGGTAACAGCAAAATTTTATTTCTTTGGGCCTCTGGGACCCAACTGAAAGGGAGGTATTTCTCTCAATCTAGGTTTTTCAAACAATGAATTTAAGTTTATTTATCCAAGTAGTTCATCTCTCTGTCATCACACCTATGAACAGGTTATCAAAGTGAAAACGATGACTAGGCCAGAGGACATGCCAAAGGGAATCCAGAGTTTATATTTGGAAGTTTGGGCTGGGGGAAGAGAAGCAGGGGTAGGAAGGAGAAATTAGGTTCTTACCTGCTAATTTTCTTTCTGTTAGTCTGTAGACCGGTATAGTCCATACAAATGGGTTTATGCCTCACTGCGACCAGTAGGTGGGGACTGAGACCAAAACTTGCATATTAGGATAGACTCCCCCCTACCAATCCAGTCTGCCGAATAGCCAAGCAGAACCTAGGAAAGACTAAAACTGAGAACAGTAAAACATACTCCAAACAGAAGTGTATAAACAACAAACACTTGGAAACAACTGTTGGAACATGTATAGAACTAAAAAACTGGCAAATAAAATGTCCCCACAACTCACCAGCTAAGCCAGATGAGCCATAGCCACTGTTCTTAAATTTCCCCGGCCCTAGAAGTTTCAAGTTTATTAGTTTTTTTTATATACCACCTAACAAGATTATCTAAGCGGTTTTACAGTCAGGTACTCAAACATATTCCCTGTCTGTCCTGGTGGGCTCACAATCTATCTAATGTACTTGGGGCTATGGAGGACAAAGTGACTTGCCCAGGGTTAAAAGGAGCAGTGCGGGGTTTGAACCCACAACCCCAGGGTGCTAAGGTTGTAGCTCCAACCACTGTGCCACACACCCGCAGAAAAATCAAAATTTGTAAGCAAACCCTCCCCCCCTGCAAACATCGCATAAAGACAGATAGGGTGGGTGACTATACCGGTCTAAAGGCTAACAGAAAGAAAATTAGCAGGTAAGAACCTAATTTCTCCTTCTGTACTGCCTGTTAGATCGGTATAGTCCATACAAATGGGACGTTCCAAAGCAATATCCATCCAAGGTGAGACCCCTGAAGGTCCGACACCAGAACACACTCACCAAATATCATGTCCCTACACACTTAAACATCCATACAGTAGTGTCTGACAAAGGAATGCAGAGAAGACCAAACTGCAGCCTAACAAATATCCACTGAAGGCACTAGAGACAACTCAGCCCAAGAAGCTGCTTGACACCGAGTGGAATGAGCCTTGAGAAATTCACGAATAGGCTTTCTCTGAAGAATATAAGTAGAAGCAATAGTCTCCTTGATCCAGAGCACAATGGTAGCCTTGGAAGAGCCATCCCCCTTACAAGGACTTGCTAGAAAGACAAAGAGATTATCTGATTTCTGGATCTCCTGGGTCCTCTGCACATAAGAGCGAAGGACCCGACTGACATTCAACTTGCGCAACTGTCTCTGCTCAGAAGATCCCTCCCGACCACCTAACACCAGGAGGACCACTGCTGGATTGACATGAAAAGGAAGAACTACCTTAGGCATAAAAGAAGGAACAGGCCGCAAGACAACCCGCTCCCTAGAAAACTCCAGGAAGGGAGCCCTACAAGAGAAAGCCTGCAGCTCACGTCTAGCAGAGGTAATTGCCACCGAGAAGACCACTTTAAGAGTAAGGTCCTTCAAAGAGCAGTCGCCCAACGGTTCAAAAGGGGGACGCACCAGAACGGACAGGACCAGATTCAGATCCCAAGATGGAACAGAGAGGCCCGCGGGAGGCTTGAGCAATTTGGCCGCCCATAAGAAGCGAATCACATCAGGAATGGCAGTCAAACACTGACAAGGCCGCAAGCTGAACCCAGAGAGATCAAGCCAGGCCCCTGTCCAGGCTATCCTGCAAGAACTCTAAGATGGAAGGCAGGGAAGCGCGAAAAAAGACCACTCCACGCGCAACACACCATTCCTCAAATATACACCAAACCCGCAGAAGTGGAAAATCTCTGAGATCCCAAGAGGGTTAAGATCGCTTTATCTGAATACTCCTTCTTACCTAGGCGTTCCCTTTCATAAGAACATAAGAATTACCACTCCTGGGTCAGACCAGTGGTCCATCGTGCCCAGCAGTCCGCTCACACGGCGGCCCCCAGGTCAAAGACCAGTGCTCTAAATGAGTCCAGCCTCACCTATGTACGTTCCAGTTGAGCAGGAACTTGTCCAACTTTGTCTTGAATCCCTGGAGGCTGTTTTCTCCTATAACTGCCTCCGGAAGAGAGTTACAGTTTTCTACCACTCTCTGGGTAAAGAAGAACTTCCTTATGTTTGTACGGAATCTATCACCTTTCAACTTTAAAAAGTGCCCTCTCGTTCTCCCTACCTTGGAGAGGGTGAATAATCTGTCTTTATCTACTAAGTCTATTCCTTTCAGTATTTTGAATGTTTCGATCATGTCCCCTCTCAGTCTCCTCTTTTCAAGGGAGAAGAGGCCCAGTTTCTCCAATCTCTCACTGTACGGCAACTCCTCCAGCCCCTTAACCATTTTAGTCGCTCTTCTCTGAATGGAAGGACAGCACGTGGAAAGCCCTGTCGACCCCTTTCAAATCTAGGATGGGGTGAAAAGTCCCTTTTCTTTGTCACCACAAAGTAAATCGAAAACCAACCTGTGTCCCACTCTAGAGGGGGAACTGGAACAACCGCTTGGAGATCTAGCAATCTGTGAAGGGGCTGGCGAAAAGCCTGTTGCTTCCACGCCACCTGCGAGGGAGAAGCGAGAAAGTGATCTGGCAAGGAACTGGCAAACTCTAGAGCATAGCCGTCCAGAATTACATCCAGAACCCACTGATTTGACGTGATCTCTGCCCACTTTGGATAAATGTCGAGCAGCCAGGCACCCATCGGAACCAAGGCAGACACCAACAAGGAGCCAGAGGGCCGGACAGGCAGCAGGGGACTCAGTGGGAGCACTACCCGCACCCTGGCGGGCCCCTTTAAAGGACTGCATGCGCTGGAAGAAGCAGCCTCTGGAGAGCCCAGGGGACTGAAAGGAAGCGGCCCCTCAACCATGGCGGAAGCGGCAGAAATCACTCCCATGCCCACGAGCAGCACCCCCCGGGCCAGCAGCCTAGGCCTATCTTCAGGCAAACAACACTTTAGAAACAGTTAATGTCAACTTAGCTTTGAACGCTGCATCCGCCAAAGAAACGCGAAGCCACAAGGTATGGCGTGCTGCCACTCCAAAAGCTACAGACTTGGCAGAAGCTCGCAAGAGGACATACATGACATCTGAGAGATAAGAAGCAAGGTAATGGTGGAATAGAAATCACGTAATGTAATGTAATCTCAATTTTGGCAACTTCCTGCTTCACTAATTCCAAATTAGCAGACTCACTGTCAAGTACGCGCCACCAGCCCACCACACATCACAGCCTGGACCACCAGAGCTGTCACATCAAAACTCTGTTTAAGGAGAGACTCAAACTTACGCTCCTCAGGGTCCTCCAAGTCCGCATCATCTTCAAAGGCAGAGAATGCCGATTAGAAATGGCCAAGACCACTGCATCCACCACCGGTGACTTTAGAGTGTCCCTATCCCTAAACTAAACTAAACTAAACCTTAGGTTTGTATACCGCACCATCTCCGCAAGCGCAGAGCTTGGCACGGTTTACAGAAGTTAAGAGGAAAAGGAACTACAATGAAGGGATATGGGAGAGGGCTAAGAAGATAGAGAGGGACAGGGTACTAGAGAACAGGAGGAGGTTAGATTTTAGAAAAGAGCCAAGTTTTCAAGTGTTTGCGGAAGGATTGGAATCCCCTTCTGGAATTGGAGACAGGTGAGCCATGAAGTGTGAAAAGGTGCCTCCGGCACTTGCCACTGTGCGAGCACAAAATCGCAAATATCCTATCCATAGGAAAAGAATGGGAAGCAGAGTGGATCCCCTTAAGCAAGGGGTCTTTGGAATGCAGGGGTTCTGCCACGGTGTCCTCAACTTCAACACAGAAACCTGAAAAAAAACAGTTCATGAAGCTCGTTCCGCCAAAAAAAAAAATCACAACAGACACATCCTCGCCAGCAGGCAGGCGCTCAAACCCACCGCTGGCGGAATCCGTTCCAAGGGAATCCTGGAGAGCTCCCTAAAGGGTTCCTTAAGAGAAACAACAGACTACTCCGTCCAAACCCGCAGCGTCCAATGAGACCCTCAGGTGGTGGGACGCGAGAAGAGCAGAGGGGAACAAAACTGTCACTGAATGGGGCCAACCATAGAACACGTCAAGGGCAACCTCCCCCCCCCCATCCCAGAGTGGAAGCAGGACCTCCGACCGCAGCAATAAAGCCAAACATTGAAAATAGAGGGGGGGAAACCCTGGCGGCCCCATGGAACTCCCTGCCACAGCAGGGGATCCATCCAAACAACTTGTCGCCTGTGTCACCAAACAAGGGCAAGGTCACCTGAGGCTAAACAAAAAATGGAGGTGCTTCCCGCCAAAAACGGAGCTGAACTGTAAAAATAGCTCCATAGCCCTGCAGCAGTAAAAAGGCCTAAAATGCCCCAGCTGCTAAAGCAGGGAAGCCAACAACAGCTGAACCATGAGTCCCCAGCTGCTTCACGGTAAGGGAATCCTTTCTGCCTTACCGTTGGCAGCCGGGGAACCTGCCGCATAGGCGGCAGGGGAAGCCCGGGCTTCCCCGCAGCCAGCTGCCAGCCGTGAGGCACTCGCAAAGGGGATCCCTGGCCACTGGCACCCAATGTAGATGAGGATTCCCCTTCGCAGTGGTCTGCTTCGCTCGAACAGCCCGGCCATGAGTGCCTCACAGCTGGATACCAATGAGCACTTTTCCCCCTGCAAAAGTGCACATTGCTCCAGACGTGACCTAGCTAGGAAAAAAAGTGCCAGTTACATGAAAAATGCATTAAAAGACAGTAAATTTTAAGGGAAAGAGCTCTTTAGACCGGCACAGTCTCAGGATTTTTTTTTTCTCATTTAGAACAGACTCCACGGCTCTCAAAGCTGGAGGCCTGACCAACCAGGGGGCCATGCTGCCAGCTGAGGCACCTCTACAAAAATGTGGGGAGGTGGAGGGACCCAGCACGAGACCTGCCGGGTTTAACACCCCTGAGATCAGACGGATCCCCAAACAGGACGCAAGCTCCGTCTGGCAAAAAAGGGGAATCCAGGAGTCCGAAACAAATTCTAATAACACTTAGAAGGGAGCCAAATTAGTCTTACCACCTGATGGAGACAGAGACAGACAGGATTGGTAGGGGGCAGCATATCCTAAAATACAAGTTTTGGTCTCAGTCTCCACCTGCTGGTCACAGTGAGGCATAAATCCATTTGTATGGGCTATACCGGTCTGACAGGCGCTACAGAATGTAGCATTTCCTGAGGTCTAAAGAATATAACAGTACTTACCCTGTTTTTGTGTGCATTCACTGAAGCATAGCGAACAGTTCCTCGAAAGCCAGCAACATTACGAGGCTAGGAAAGGAAAAAAAAGGAATGGTCAAAGAATCCATCAACTCTTAAATTCAGAAAACAACTGGAGCTTGGCAGGTTGAGACCAAAAGCCAAATCTGTGGCATCATAAACTGTTACATCTGGCTCTCATCTACAACTCACCTGAGGTCTAAATGAGTAAGCTTTCTCAACTTAATTTGAGAACTTACTGAACAAGAAGTTGAAACTTACAGGGAATGTAATGTGTATGTATACCATAAGAGGTAAATGTTGCCAATTATGTCTCTAAACATCTTCAAAATGGATGTGGTTTAAAGCAAATCTGTCAGTGTGATCAAGCACTTCTTCAGCAGCTGCTTGTTCACTGCTATCTCCAGTCATCTTCATTCTGTTTCAACACTTTATGGCCTCAAACTTGGAGGGAGCACAGGACAAGTGCTCTGGAGAGGCCCATTTTCAAAGCCATTTATGTGGGTAAATAGCAAGGACATGACAACATTTAAGTACTATTTACACATATAAATCATTAGAATAAATGTCAAAATCTCACCTAAGCATTATTCTGCAAATATGCAAATCCCACTTATGCAATTTTACAGCAAGTGTATACCTAGGCAGAATCTGGGCAGGACTCACATTTGCGTACATTACTTAAATCCTGTAACTTATAATACAGCACAGCACTATGCTTATATTCTGCAATTTGCAATAAAATTGTTTGAATGTGGATTACAATAAAGACTGCCAACTGAAACAAGCTGCGGAAAAAGACAGATATGGTTTTCGTTTCCTTCTAAATCCCATTTAATGTGTCTCAGTTACAGATGCTGGAAGTAACTGCTTGATAAGAGAATAAAAGGTTATAAAATAATTTGTCCTGTACTAGGAAAAGAGGGTAAACAAACCCTTTGGATGAGGAAGTGAAAAAAGCAAAGGAAATGTATATTCAAAACTAAGGCCCAGATCACATTGTGCCATCAAGCTGAATAGCTCGGCTCCAGCACCCTGCTCCTAATTCTCTCCCTTTTCAGAGTGGAGGGGAACAATATCTGGCCGCTTCATCAGATGGCCTCTAAGATGCAGAGGAGAAACAAGGATCATCCTTGTGTTGGGGAATCTAAGATGGCGATGGCTTCAGGTCCGCCAAACCCTTCAGTCAGCTCTGCATGGTCAAGTGAGATTGTTACTTTGGAGGAGAAGTTAACCACTAAATTACAATACATTATTGATTGTGTGAATGTAATACATGAGAAAATCAACAGTTTTTGTCTGGAGCTGGATGAATCTAAACAGAGCATAAGCAATTTAGAAGACAAATTACAAACTGTGGAGGCCTCCAATGCTCAGTTGTTAAAAAGATAGCGTTTTTAAAAGACAAGATAGGCTCCAGGGCTTCCTGCCCCATATATTGAATTTGTTCATTTAATTCACCCATTGGTGGCATTTGGATCTTTGGTGCCGAAGCCCATAGAGATTTAAAGGGCTTCGGGGCTGTTGCTGCACGGCTTTGTAAAAGAAGCCATTAGTCTTAATAAAGTATAGGGTTATAACCTCTCCAACCACACGTCGGCTCTGTGGTGTAAACAAAATGAATAAAAAAGACTTTTCCTTTATCATTTAGGTCCTAGTTCACACTTGCTGTCTAACAGCAGCTCTGACAGGATACACATTTCAAACACGATATATTGTAATCACAAAATAGAAAATATAATGATTTTTTCTACCTTTTGTTGTCTGGTCATTTTGCTTTTCCATCATCTTGGTCCCAGTTTCTCTTACTGCTTTTTGTCTATCTTCTACTAATTTTCTTTCCAGTGTCTGCTGCCCATTTTTTCTCCTCTTCTCTCTTGTTCCATTCCCTCCTTATGCCTGTCTCCAACGTATTGATTTTTCCCATTCAGCTTTCTTAACTTTTTCCTTTCTTTTTTGCCTCTGTCCACTCAAATCTTGCCCTCTTTCTCATCTTTCTTTTTAAATTTTCGGCTACCTCTCAATTCTCCATCTCCTCTCAGTGCCTAGCTCTCTCATTTCCCATCTCACTCCTTTCCCAGCCTCCTATTTCCTTCTATCTACTCTCCATTACAATATCTCTCCTCCTCTTTCCCCGTGGTCCATTTTGCTCCTTCTTTTTTCTTTTGTTCTTCTTTCCTCCCCCTTTGATAAACAAGAGATAGAAGGAGAAAAAAAAGAGAGATGCTGCATCTCTCTCTCCCTTCCACCCCCAAGCCTAACATTTCTCCCTCCTTTCCATCCCCAGATCCAACTTCTCTCCCTTTCTCTTCCCAACTGCCCCCCATCTCATCTCTCCTCCTGCCTGCCTGCCTCCCTCCTCTCCCAGGTCCTCCACCTCTCCCTTTCTCTTTCCAACAGTTCTCCCATCATGCATGTCCTTCCCTCTTCCTCCACACCACCCCAGGTCCAACTTCCCCCCTCCAGACCATTGCCACCATCTCTCTCTCTATGTGCCCTCTGTTTCTGGCCACATAAGCTCTCTCCCACGCACAATATGGCACTGCTTTTAATACCCTCCCTCTTTGTACTTAAAAAAACAAAACAGTTAGTCCAAGAGGCTTCCTTGGCCCAGCATGTTCTCCACCTTTCCTCCGCGCCAGTCTGATGTCGCCCTCATCTTTTGTCATGCTGAAAAATCATGGCCTCTGCAGTGATTCAGTAACACTGCCTGCTACTCTCCTTCCTGCTTTCTGTCTGCCTTGGTCTGTCTCCAATGATGCAACTTCCTGTTTCTGCCCGTATGGATCAAGGCAGATTTTTCAGCACGATAGAAGGTAAGGGCAACATTGGACTGGCGTAGAGAGAAGAGGGAAGACATGCTGGGCGACAGGGACCACCCAGAGCTTTGGGGCCGGGCTGTGAAAAGGGGGAAGTTCCCGGACCAAGACTCCATGGCAGGGAGCACTGCCACAGGCCACAAACGGCCAGGTAGGTTGTAATCGGTCCCCAGGCCTTGTGTTTGACACTTGTTCTAAGAGATCTCACATGCCTATCTCAGGCTTTCTTGAATTCAGACACAGTCTCTGTTTCTACCACCTCTTCTGGGAGATTGTTCCATGCATCTACCACCCTTTCTGTAAAAAAGTATTTCCTCAGAATACTATGGAGTCTATTACCTTTTAACTTCATCCTATGCCCTCTCATTGCAGAGCTTCCTTTCAAATGAAAGACTCGACTCATGAGCATTTACATTATATGGTTATTTAAATGTCTCTATCATATCTCCCTCTCCTGCCTTTCCTCCAAAGTATACAAATTGAGATCTTTAAATCTGTCCCCATATGCCTTATGACGAAGACCATGCATCATTTTAGTAGCCTTCCTCTGGACTGACTCCATCCTTTTTATATATTTTTGAAGGTGTGGCCTCCAGAATTATTGAATCTCTATGGTCTTAACACTTCACCCCTCCCCCCCCCCCCCCCGAGTTTTATGATAAAGTAGTGCAAATGTGTTTACCTTATGTTGATCACACTATTTTAGTGGTAGGAGACTTCAACATGGTTATGGACCCGAAGTGGGATAGGACTGGTGTGCATCTAGGGTTTCCTCTTTCTTTTATACCTTTTGTGATACTTTAAATTTGCTAGATTCATGGCAGGTTCTCCATACAGATGAGAGGGATTACACTCATTTTGCAGAAACAAATTGATTATATTCTCCACAGTGAGCATAGATTTACAGATGCTATTTCAGCCTCTACTGAAACAAAAGGGGTCTCGGATCACACTCTCATCTGGACTAATGTGGCTTTGGGCCCCCAATGTCAGTCACAGTGATGTTGGCACTTTCCTGCTTATCTATATACCAGTCCTGACTTTAAAACCTATCTATACAAGAAATGGGACAATTATAAAAGGTATAATAGCGCACACACTCCAGATGCCCCACTATATTGGCAAGCCGCTAAGGCGGTTCTGCGGGGAGATATTGCAGCTTATGTGAGTGTGCATAATAAATACTTGACTCAAAGCATAGGGCAGATGGAAAAGGAGTTATATAGGGCTAGGAGACAGTATGTTCACTCACATCTGCCAAGAGATCTCGATAGATGGCACTCTGTGAAGGCTCTGCAAACATTATTGCATGAGAGAACCCAGAGAATGCTTATATATAGCAAATATTGCCTACAGAAACATGGTAATAGAACTGAGAAACTTTTGGCTAGTGGAGTGAAGCAAAGGGGAGGCTCCTGCTATATCCCATCTATGAAAGACGGCCAAGGGTGTTCACCATACAAATACTACTAAGATCTCTGAGCTCCTCTAATCTAATCTAATCTAATCTAAATCTTGGGTTTATATACCGCATCATCTCCAACTGGTGGAGCTCGACACGGTTTACATGGTTAGGAAGCAACGGAACTCCAGTGGGTTTATAAAAGTAAGTAAGAGAGAGGTTAAGTGTGATAATAATGGGGAGGGGACGGGTTACGTTTTGGAGAAGAGCCAAGTCTTCAGAAGCTTACGGAATGGTAGAAGGGGGCTCAAGTTGCGGAGAGGGGAAGGGAGACTGTTCCAGAGCTGAGCGATTCTGAAGTGGAGGGAGGACCCGAGTTTACCGACGAGGGAGATACCCTTTGAGGAGGGGAAGGATAGTTTTAATTTTTGCGTGGATCTGGTGGAGAGTGGATTTGAGGAATTCCAGGATAGAGGAATAAGAGGTGGAAGGATGCCGTGGAGCATCTTGAAGGTTAAGCAGGCACATTTAAAATGGACCCTGGAGATGACAGGAAGCCAGTGCAGCTTGGACAGGAGTGGAGAGGCATGGTCAAATTTGTTTTTTGAGAAGATAAGTTTGGCCGCGGTGTTCTGGATCAGTTGGAGTCTGTAGAGGCTTTTCTTTGTTAAGCTAAGGTAGATGGAATTGCAATAGTCCAATCTGGAGAGGATGATGGACTGTACGAGCACGGCAAAGTGTTTTTGGTGGAAGCAGGACCTCACTTTCCTCAGCATGTGAAGGCTGTGAAAGCTTGTTTTTATCAGGGAGTTGAGGTGGTCATTGAAGGATAGCGAGGAATCTATGGTGATGCCCAGAACTTTGCTAGAGAACTCTAGTTGTAGAGAGGTGCCTGTGGGCAGTGGGATGGAGGTGGGTAATTGATCAAGTTTGGGGCCAAGCCAGAGTAGTTTGGTTTTGGATTCATTTAGTTTCATTTGTACAGCAAGAGCCCAGGATTGAAGTTTGGTTATGCATGAAGAGATGTTTGCTGCGAGATTGGTGAGGTTTGCGTCGGTCTCGAGGAGGATCAGGATATCGTCAGCGTAAGTGTAGAGAATTTCTAGGGGGGAAAGGTGTAGGAGGTTCAGGGAGGACATATAAATGTTGAAGAGGATAGGGGATAGGGGGGAGCCTTGTGGGACTCCACATGTCGGTTTCCACGGGGAAGATGAGGTGCCATTCTTGGTGACGATGTAGGAGCGAGAACGTAAGAAATTCGAGAACCAGTCCAGGACCGTGGAGCTGATGCCTATCTCGGAGAGTAGGAGGATTAAAATGTCATGATGGACAACGTCGAAGGCTGCAGAGAGGTCGAATTGGAGTAGAACGGCAAATTTTTTGTGAGAGTGGAGTTGTTGGATCTTCGAGGTTAGGGAGGCCAGGAGGGTTTCAGTACTGAACTTGGTTCTGAAGCCGTATTAATACGGTAGGAGGATAGAGAATCTTTCCAAGTAGGCTGAGAGTTGGGAGGAGACAATGGACTCAAGCAGTTTGGTTAGGAGTGGGATGTTTGCTATAGGGCGATAATTGGATGGGATGGAGGGGTCTAGGTCTGCCTTCTTCAGTAGGGGGGTCAATGCTTTCAGTAGGGGGGTCTACTCCTTTTTTAATCAAGTCTATCAGCAGGGGGATCCTATTAATGCAGCTGACATTGAGACTTATTTGCAAATGTCGGGTATGCCTCGGTTTTCCCCCATGGCACATACAGCCCTTGATGGCCCCATTCAACCGAAGGAGCCGCTTTCCATTTTGGGAGCAGCTAAATGTGGTTCAGCGTCCGGGCCAGATGGGCTCTTACGAGTTCTTTAAGACATTGCAATGTCAGCTTTGCCAGCCCTTGTTGGCTTACAATGAGGGGTGTATAGCATCTGGTTCCTTTCCCCTACATACCAATGAGGCATACTTTAGTTTAATTCCCAACCTGGCAGTTGCCCAGACACTCCAGTGGCTAAGGGTTAAGGGGCTGGAGGAGTTGCCATACAGTGAGAGGTTAGAGAAACTGGGCCTCTTCTCCCTTGAAAAGAGGAGACCGAGAGGGGACATGATCGAAACTTTCAAGATAATGAAGGGAATAGAGGCACCCTTTCAGGATAGGGAGTAAAAGCCCCGAAATCCAAGGTGCTGCCAGAGAAAGATGGTGGAGAAACTTTTCATTGGTGTGGACTGGGGACACATTAAAATACTTGAGTATCCTGATTCCAGATCGGTTCTTTGAACTTTACCGACTAAATGTGTAGCCCCTTCAATAGGACACTTCTCATAAACTGGCACTGTGGCAATCACTTCCCATCTCATTTGTACAACATGATGATAGCTCTGGGGTGGTTGTATAAAATTCCTGTGGCGTGGTAAAAAACCTAGGCTCACTGTGTGCAAAGCAATGTTAGCCAGGGATAAAGGGGGGCTAGGCTTATTGAACATTAGTCACATGAGACATATAAATGACTGGTGTCGTAATTCTACCATATTTTCTCTTACTGATGTGAAAACACAGTTGCATTCCTCCTTACACTTTAGTGTGCTTTTGCATGCACCTCCAGCTCGGCTATTGGTGCATGTTAAAGACTGTATTTTAGTCCGCCCCCACGTGTCACAGGAGAGACCCTATGACCCACAGCCAACAGGCTGTAGAACTGGCTGCTGAGGAAACTGGTGCCGTGAAAGCACATGTCCCTGGTAATATTAGACCTGTGCCCAAGCCCAGACACTTACTAAGGGAATCTAAACAGTCATTTTCCTAGGCAAATGGCTAATGTGCCTAAGCCAGCACAGGAAGAGTGTAGTAGTTCAGAAAAAGGCAAACCTAAGGGTCAGGACTTTAAGCTTACACCAAAACACAAACAGCAAACCAGTAGCTCAGGAGAAACCTCAGCCAATCAGGAGGCAGATCACTCTGGAGCCAACTCTTAACCATTTGAGCAAGACTAAGCAGGGCATAGTCCTAGGAGAGCAGCAGAGCTGGAACAACCCACCAAGAAGGAGACTCTTGGAGAAAACACTTCTACCTGAAGCACAGAGGCCAGTAAGGAGCTGGACGCAGGACAGGCAAGCACAAATAAATCATCAGGACAATAATGCGGAAATATGATCAGACAGTGAAAAATCAGCTAATGCTGAGGAAATTATGGGCTGGGATGGTAACTGCCTGGATAATAATTGTTGTGATGTCATGATGGCAATATAAATGATGAAAAAAAAGAAGTAAGATCACTTAAAAGTTTTGTTCCAGAGAAAAGTGGTTCAGCTGGGCAGTGAAGTGTGCTAATGAGCAGTATCAGTGTTCTGTGGTGGCGGAAAGAATAAAGCTGCCAAGTAAATGGTATTTTCTTTAGTGGCAGAGAGTGCCCACAGTGAATGTAAGTGTAGCAAATCAATTAACGTTTTTGCAACCTGAATGGGATTTTTGGGAGGTGGTTCACTACATCAATTTAAATTGGAGGGCAGGAATCCCACACTACTAGGCTACAATAAACAGTGAAGCCTACTAGTGATTTCATTTAGATTAGGCCACAAGACCTGGAAAGTAAAAGCCAGTAGTATGGTTTAAAACAAGAACTGAATAAACTGGCAAGTGAATGAAAAGTGGCAAAAAGAAGTAAAGGATAATTGAGGTGCCAGTGAATACTGGACTGTTCCCTTGAAGGGAAAACAGCCAAAAGAACTGTTTGCCATAAAGAAGTTTTTTTTCCCTTTTTGCCTTGAATGAAGCAGAGTATTAGAGCCAATGGAAGCGCGAATACAGTTCAAATTTGCATGCATCTGCTTCAAACAAATCTGGGGCCTCGCATCTTCCTACCTGCAAACACACTTCACTCTACACAACCCCACACGAACAACCAGAAACAAAAACATCTTCGCCTATCCAAAAATCACTGGCTGCAAATACAAATCCTTCCTTGACAGAACCTTCAAGTTCCAAGCTAACAGACAACAATCCTGGCTGGGAAACTACATAAATAAAACCAGTCAGACCTACAATGCATTCTGAAAATCAATCAAAACCACTCTGTTTGACAAATTCTTCACCTAAACAGACCGACCTTCGCTCTACGCATTTTTCCCTCTACAAACCCGAAACAATCTCTCAGGCAATCCCAACCCCCTCTCACATCCCCTCCCCTCTCAACCCCGCTTACATTCCCTCCCCCCATCTTCTGCAACACTCCCCTCACACATTTGTAATTCACTGAATGTCCAGCCTTCTTTCGATGTGAACCGCCTAGAAGTCATCTGACTATGGCGGTATAGAAAAATAAAGTTATTATTATTATTTTGATCACTTAATGTGCTTGAGCAAGGTTGCTGCTTATATTATTTTGAACTGTGATAAAGTTGGTGTTTTTTGAAGAGCTAATAAAGTGGAATTAGTGTTTTGGACTTTAACTTTCAGGTTAGCCATTATCCAAGTTCTCTAATATCTGCTCGGTTGGGCCTGTATACTGGTCAAGGTGGGCTGGTTAGTCTATGCCAGGCTCTCCACCCGGTCACAAGATGGACTTGCCAATATCTGCAGATGTCCCCTCATATAACCCTTTTCCTCTCTGTAAGGAACCCCCCGGACATTTTGCCAGGCACAGACAATAAAAGCTTTCTGAACTGGGAGCAAAGGCGTTTGTTACCTCTGTCATATTTTGACCTCAGAACGGACTCTTAAATCTTTTGTGAACCTGCAACAGGAGTTTCATCTCAGCAGTAAGGATACTTTTGCCGATTACTAGCTGTGTCACTATAAGAGCTCACTGCTGAAGGAACATGTGACAGAGGAGAAACAGGAGTGTTTGTCATCCTTTTATTCTTTAGGTTCCCTAAGTAAAGTATCTCTTCAATGTCACCACACTGCCATCCGGAAGGCGGCACCCTCAATTTCTTATCAGCTGCTGGTGGAGACGTGGTCTGAGGACTTGCAATTTGTCATCCCAGAGTCTCTCTTGAGATCCTATGTTACTTATTCTTGTACTATCTCAGATGGCTCCCTCCTGTGGGAAACACAGTACAAATTTCTCCTGTGACTGTATATTTCACTGCGCCAAGCTTATGTGGCTTCATACAGACCCTGTGACTCCTGTCCCGAATGCCAAATGGCTTGGGCGACCTTGGGACATATGTTCTGGCATTGTTCAGGTGTTTTGGCCTTTTGGTCAGCTATCATGGCATTTATATGACAGAACTGGAACTGCAGACTGGTGGAGTCCCCTGCTTTCCTGTTTGAGGGTCCTGGCGGGCACAGCCTATCTCTAAAGGATTGCAAAGGTTTCTCCAAAAAGCTGTGACAGTAGGGAAAAAGTGATCCTGCTTGCCTGGTTGGCTCCTGATGCATCATTGTAGAGTGTATGGCGTACTCACATGATATCGTTCTTGATACTGGAGCATCAGGGTATTCAATCCATATGCTCCTCTAAAGGACAACTGTTTCAAAAGATTGGGAACCTTTCTGGAACTCCATGCTCATGTTGCACGAAGCAGAGTCCTGAACTTTCTTTAACACTGGCCTGTGGTCATTGCTTTGCTTTGTATTTCCAGGGTAGGTGCATAAGAGATTGGATGTGGATTGGGCAGGGATTTGAAAAATTGTGGAAATGTTGGCTTTGAACATTGGAGTGGTACCACGCTTACTTCGCTCTGTTTTGTTACTGGAAGTTGTGGTCAGCCCTCTTGTTTATCTTTGAATGTTGTTGTGACTTCTAATTTCCAATAAACATGATTGAAACATAAAAGACAAGATAGATGATCTGGAAAATCATTCCAAATGGAACAATCTCCAGATGACTGGGCTTCCCAAGACCATAGTGGAAGGTGAACTCCAGGGACTTTTGGAGGCATTATTTGTCTGCTTTCTCCAACTGGAAAAGCATCTGAGCCCTCTTCAGACAGAATGCATACTTTATTTGGGACAGAAATGTGACTCAGATCCTCGCCCCAGACTGGTGATGTTTCAGGTTTTGCATTTTGGACATAAGCAAGTGATACTGCAAGTTCTCTGAGGAGTTGCGAAGTTGGAATACCAGTCTTACTGCCTGATGTGTTTTCTACATTATTCTGCTAGAGTGGCTACAAAACAGAAGGCCTTTGCCTCTGCTTGTTCACTGCTGGTTTCTAAGCAGGTGCATTTTGCTCTACTATACTCTGAGTAATGCACAATGGAGTAGCTCAAATATTTGATATCCCAAAACCAACTTTGCTGCCTCGTTGGAGTCCACTATATTAAACCATTGATGAGGGAAACACAAACTAAGATTCAAAAAATCCCTTGTTTTTTTTTAATGTGCTGATGATAATTTCTAAATAAATAAAGAGTCCTCTGTTCGAAGTGCCTTATTCAACAAAACAAGTGTTATCCCATGAGAGCATTTCTTTTAGATCTTTTACCCCCAAATGTATGGTCATCGAGACCTCCTGATCCACCAAGTCTTGGTATTCCCTCATTGTTTTAACAGGTTCCTGAAGGACAAGTTTCCAAAACGAAGCTCTGTTGGACCCAAATGAATGGATGGGACAATTTCATTCAGATAAGTGATTTGATAGAGATATATTTATATAAATCTAATCTAATCTTCCATTTATGAGTTGCACAAACCTCAACAAGCTCAAGGCAATTGAATAGAGGTCAGGAGGGGAAAGGAGAGGGGAGGAAAGTGGGGAAGGGAGGGAGAGAAATGAGGAGGGCTTGGGCGGTAGGGGGGCATCAGGTAGAGGCTGAAACATTTACTTGTCAAAGAGATGACACGTCACGCTTTTTCTGAATGAGGTGGGATTTGTTTCTTTCCTGATTTGTTCTGGAAGGTCGTTCCAGATTTTTACTCCCAGGTAAGTTAGCATGGTACTTTGTGGATGGTAGGTTTAGTTGAATTCTGTTAAGGAGTCTTCTGGAAGTAGACCAGGCTGAAGAGAATAGCTGGATGAGGGGAGTTGCTGAGTTTCCGTACAGTATGTGCTGAAAAATGCATGAGGTTTTGAAGTTTATTCGGGATGATATTGGAAGCCAGTGTAGTTGTTTGATGAAGGTAGCGATTGAATCAAATTTCTTCAGTTTGAAAATTAGCCTAACGGCAGTGTTCTGGGTGAGCTGCAGTTTGTGGATTAGAAAGGTGCTGATGCTTAAGTAGACGGAATTGCAATAGTCTAGTTGAGGTAAAACCATCATCTAGACAATCAGAGTAAAATGGTGTGGGTGAAAGTATGACCTTGCGAGTCGCAGTTGTCGCATAGTGTGATTCCGGAGATTAGTCTTTTTCCGGAGATTAGGGGAGAGTGTGGCGCAGTGGCTAAATCTACAGCCTCAGCACCCTAAGGTTGTGCGTTCAAACCTACGCTACTCCTTGTGACCCTGAGCAAGTCACTTAATCTCCCCATTGCCCCAGGTACATTAGATAGATTGTGAGCCCACCAGGACAGACAGGGAAACATGCTTGAGTACCTGAATAAATTCATGTAAACTGTTCTGAGCTCCCCTGGGAGAACGGTATAGAAAATTGAATAAATAACTAACTAAATAAATCGTGAGAGTGTCGTCCAGGATGCAGCTTAGCACTTTGGTGGATTTCTCCTTTGTGAGAGTAATGCCAGTTGGAAGGGTGAGGTTAGTCATAATGTTCTGTTGTGTGGTATGGAAACCAATGGGTTTGGTCTTGGTGGTGCTCAGTTTCAGTTTGTTGATTGTTGCCCAGGTTTGGATTTTAGTTATGTTGCTGGAGATTTTTTCAGCAATATTTGGCTGGTTATAGGTTATGGGGATGAGGAGGATGTTGTCGGCATAGGACAATCATTCTGGAACAGAACAAATTTTGAGAGTCATAGTACTGCACTATCCGCTATAATAAAACCCTTAGCGTGCATGCGCACTTCAAACTCCATGCAGCCGTGCCGCCGCATGATCAGTAGAAGGAGCCTGTGGCGATTTGCGACGCGGTGGCAGTTTCCCCAGCAGCGGTGGCGGTTAGCAACACATGCAGCGGTTTCCCCAGCTGAAAAAGGAGCCAACTGAATAAGGAGCCTGCAGTGGTTTCCCTATCACTACAAGGAGCCTGCGGCGGGTCCTAGCAGAGCTGCTTCAGAAAACACAGGAGACTTATCAGATAAGAGCAGGGAAGGGGTGCTGCTGGACAGGAGGGAGGTAAAAGGAAGGGAGAAGGTCTACTGCTGGACAGGGGGAGCATGGAAGGAGTGCTGCTGGACAGGGGGGAAAGCCAGAAAGATGAGACTTGGTCATATTTTTTAGCATTGAATATGATTTTTACAGCAGTGTTCTGTACAATTTATAAACGCCTGATTTCCTTTTTTGTTATGCCCTTGAACAGGGCATTACAATAATCTATATAGGAGATTACTAGAGAGTGAATTAAGACGTTTAAGAATGCTGGTTCCAGGAGTTTAACAAGCGATCTAATCATTCTTAAGCGATGACGGACACAATCTGATGAGGACCAGCCAGCATGGCTTCAGCAAAGGAAGATCTTGCTTGATGAACTTGCTGTACTTCTTCAAGGGAGTAAACAGGCAGATAGACAAGGGTGGCCCAGTCGACATTGTATATCTGGATTTTCAGAAGGCGTTCAACAAGGTCCCCCATGAACGACTACTTTGAAAAATTACGAGCCATGGAATCGAGGGTGAAATACTCACGTGGATTAAAAACTAGATGGCGGATAGGAAACAGAGAGTGGAGGAGCTCAGGATTTCTGGGTTGGCGCTTTACCATGATTTGGGTTTCCAAGCATATACTGTTGCACGTTGGCGGGATTATCAGGCAAATAATGATGATCATGTGTTACAGCCCTTAACGCATTGGGAAACAAAGGCGTATAAAAAGAAGAATAAAAAGATGTATAAAAAGAAGTAGAGGAGATAAAGAGATACTGAGATGGGAAAATCAAGTTACTGCAGTACATAGAGCCTATGGATAGTCACTCAGTCCACAGTTTTCACTTATTAACTTTACAGGTCTCCCTGAATGAGCTATCCCATGAAAGGGCAGCTGCTGCTTTCTACAAATACCAGCTTTATAAACATGGCAACAAGAGGCGTGGCCATGCACTGAGCCAGGAGGTCGTGTTTTTCCTGAGCTCTCCCTCCCTAAAGACCTTTTAACACTAAATTCTGTAGCAAGCTTATACACCAACTCTACCGAATTATTGTCTGCACTCATATGGACAAAGTTGTGCAGAAAAAGTGTCAAAATGTCATGAAAGCTTTTAAAAAAAGAGCATGAGAGAACTAAATCGACAACGGGCAATGAAGGAAAAATGGCGGGTCCCACCAAGGAGCCTGATCTCTTGAGTGAAGCTCTTGTTTCTAAGTTCACAGAGGCAGTGGTTATGGCTTTAGGATCTAGGCTAGACAAAGTTAATGACTCTTTAACAACTCTATCGACCACAGTTACAGAATTTAATGTTTGAGTATCGGAGGTCGAGCAGCGAGTGAGCTTGGCAGAGGACTCGCTTACTGCCATACATGAGGAGCTTACTCAATTACAGCACAAACTAGCTTCCTGTGAAGAGAAAATGGAGAATCATTCCAGAACGAACAATGTCCGCATTGTGGGTATTCCTGAAACTATACAGGACAATAACTTAGCTTCTACTCTGGAAAAATGGCTAATGGAGGAGCTGCTTGTTACTTCAGCCCTGGGCCCTTTACGTTCGAGCGAGCTCATCAACTGGGCAGGAAACAGGATGGGACAGCTAGACCACAGATAGCGATTGTCAGGATCTTGAATTTTGCAACCAAAGACCTGATCTTGAAGAACTATCACCAAAGGAAAGATCTTACCTTTCAGAATCATCGCTTTCTGCTATTTCAGGACTATTCTGCACATGTGGCTTCCTTCCGGCGGGGTTTTTCTGCTGTTTGTAAACAACTTACTGATGCTTTACACTGCAGTTTCCAGCCAGACTTAAGAGTGCTTTACAGTGGTCAACCGTTCGTGTTTGACACCAGTTCTGGAGCTAGAGATCAAATAGTTCAGTGGTTTCCTGATTTGGCGACAAGCACTTGAACTCTTCTTTTTGCATGCTTGTGAATACCTGGATTGTATGGTTTGACTTGTTGGCGACGCAGCTGTTCCTAAGTGTTGATGCTTTGAAACTTAGTTCACAGGGCACTAGTTGTCAGTGCTCGGACCTATTTTCTGGACTTTAGTAATTTCCCAGCTCTAGATGGTCTACGATGGGATATGAAGATATGTACTCCCACCGTGTTAGAATTTACATAGTTGGGATATTAATATTTTGTAGACTGTTTTGTTTTCATCGTTGTTCATCATACTCAAGTTTTTTTTCTACTGCCTCTGTTTGCAGGTCCAAACATGTTCTTCTTTGGTTTCTCTTCCTAAAGGAAGGTTGGGGGAGGGAGGGAGGGCTGCTAGTATGTGGTGGTTTCAGGTACTTAAGTGGAGCTGGGGGTAGAATCAGAGAGTGGGAGGGGGGATTTGGGTTGCAGGGTTGGTTGGGTGAATGGCATTGAGTGGTTGTGAGTGTGCTAAACGTAAGTGGTCCCTCACTATATGGCTGCTGGGGTGAAGGCTGGGCACCCTGGCAGCTGTTAAAAAACTTTAGAAGCTGTCTAATGTTGCCCATTTCTTTTCATGCCCTCTAAGAGAGGTTTAAGATGTGTGTCCTGGAATGTATCTGGCATAAATTTCCCGGTTAAAGGGACTAAGATTCTGCAATATTTAGCTAGACAGAAAGCCTATATTGTGGGACTACAGGAGACCAAGCTCAGTGAGATAAAACATGGTAAGCTGAGGCAATCCTGGATAGAACAATGTTATTCTGCCTTTTTTAAAACCAAAGCGGGAGTGGCACTTTTAATTCACAAATTGGTGCCTTTCCATATGACTAAAGTGATTTCTTATCCTGAGGGGCAATATGTGGTGGTTCAGGGTCAGTTACATCATAGTGATATTATTCTGGCTTCCATCTATGCCCCTAATGAGCCCAAAAGTCTTTTTTGAAACAGTCAATTGGGGTTCTATTGCACTTGCAAGGTGCTTCTATAGACCATAAAATTATTATGGGCGATTTTAACTCTATTATGGACTCGGAGTTAGATTGTTCACAGGGGACCCTGTCTTTTCCACGGTGCTCTGATAATGGCTTGAACGCCTGGACGCATACTTTGGGCTTGGTGGATGCGTGGAGACCCTTCATCCAGGGGAGAAGGACTTTATGAACACTTCCAAGGTCCATCATACTTCCTCCCGGATTGATTATATTTTTTATTTCTAGATCTTCTTTCCATGCAGTATGCAGAGATTGGTGTTCTGGCTATCTCAAATCACAAGTCCTTGTTGATTGATGTGGCTATAGGGAGCGGGAATACTGGGGGTGCTGAGAGATGGCAATTTCCTGTAGCGCTCTGTATCATAAGGATTTTAGGACTTATCTTGTGCAGCAATGACAAGAATATTTGGACTTTAATGGGGCTCACGTGGGTGATGGTGCCCTCTTCTGGGATGCAACGAAAGCTGTGTTGTGGGAGGCCATCATTGCCTATGGATGCTGTAAGAAAAAACAATTGGCTGCTTGAATTTTAGATCTAGAACAGAGAGTGAAACAGAGCAAACTGCTATTTCTGTGTTACCCCACTCAGCAACATAAGAATGCATTCCAAAAGGCTCAATTGGCACTTAACACGCTACTACATGAGAGGGCTCAACAACATATTTTTTATTACAAGTATAAGCTACATAGATTTGAAAATAGGCCCGGGAGGTTATTAGCGATATTAACTAAGAATTGCAATGGCCCTGCTTGTATTACCCCTTTATGGGATGCTACGGGCACTGTGGTTACCTAACAGCCTAAGTTATACAGCTGAAGTCATGAATCAGGAGAAGGTGATCCACAGCTTTCTTAATTACCTACAGTTACCCATGATATCGGAGTCAGAGAAATTGAGTTTGAGTATTGTCTACGATGACACCTAGATCCTTTTCTTGGGCATTAACCTCCAAGGTGGACCCTAGCATTCGGTAGCTGTGATTCAGGTTATTCTTCCCAACGTGCATCACTTTGCTTTGTCCACATTAAATTTCATCTGCCACTTGGACACCCAGTCTTCTAATTTCCTAAGGTCCGCCTGCAATTTTTCACAATCCACATACGTTTTAACAACTTTGAACAGTTTAGTGTCATCTGCAAATTTAATCATCTCACTCGTTGTTCCAATTTCCAGATCACTTATAAATTAAATAGCACTGGTCCCAGTACAGACCCCTGTGGCACTCCACTGTTTACTCTGCTCCATTGAGAAAACTTACTATTTATGTTTATGTTTATTTATTCATTTGATGAATCGCTTATCAATAATTTACTAAGCGATTTACAATAAGATACATAAGCATTATAAAACAAATTACTAATATCATATACGAGCTAAAAACAAAACTCATAAGCGGACAAACACTTAAACATTTTAAGACAAACATAATCCTTTTAAAAGACATGTTAATAATATCAAGTACATTTAACCCTACCTTCTGTTTTCTAACTGATAACCAATTCCTAATCCACAACTGAACTTTACCACTTATCCCATGATTCTTTAATTTTTTCAGGAGCCTCTCATGAGGAACTTTATCAAAAACTTTCTGAAAATCTAGATACACTACATCAGGGGTGCCCAACACGTCGATCGCGATCGACAGGTCGCTCGCTCAGGTGACCCCAGTCAATCGCAGAGCGGGTTCCCTTCTTCCCTTCTCTTTTTTTCCCCTCCTGACTGGCCTGTTCCTGAATTCTGCTGCTGCCTCCGCTGCTCAACATTAAAAAAAAAACAAACCGGCTTGGAGAATTTATGCTCCGGGGGATAACGTGTGCTTGTACCGGCTTCCCTTCTCTTCCCTCTGAAACTGGAAGTTATGTCCGGGGTGGGGGGGGGGGAGAGAAGGGAAGCCGGCACGCACATGTTAGAGCCCCATTCGCGGGCTAAAGCAGGAGACAGGTCAGTGAAGCGTGCGATTTGCTCTTCTTGCTGCCAGATCCTGCCTACTTTCTGTTTCCTCAAAGGCAGGACCCGGCAGCATTTCTCCCAATAGGTCGATCTTGGGCCGATCAGCCTTCCTCTCCCCGACGTCAATTCTGCCGTCGGAGAGGAAGTTCTGGCCAGCGGAACTTCCTCTCCGACGGCAAAATTGACATCGGGGAGAGGAATGCTGGTGGGCCCGAAGCAAGGAGAGCTTGGCCGGCGGCGGGCGGCTTTGGGGGTCTGATATCCGATGGCAGCGGCAGTGGCAGTGGCTTGGGGGAGGGCATGGAGGGAGAAAGAGGGCAGGCAGGGAGACAGAAGGAAAGAAGAGAAACAGAAAAAAAGAAAGGGGGCATGAAGAGAGAAAGAAAGAGAGGGCAGGGAAAGAAGAAGAAAACGTTGGGGGGGGGGGGGAATGAGGTCAGGAGGAGAGGAAGCATACAGGCTAAAAGAAGGGAAGAAAGATTGGATGCACAGTCAGAAGAAGAAAGTGCAACCAGAGACTCATGAAATCACCAGACAAGGTAGGAAAAATTATTTTATTTTAAATTTAGTGATCAAAATGTGTCTGAATTTATATCTGCTCTCTATATTTTACAATATGGTCCCCTTTTACTAAACCGCAATAGAGGTTTTTAGTGCAGGGAGCCTATGAGCGTCGAGAGCAGCACTGGGCATTCAGCGCAGCTCCCTGCGCTAAAAACTGCTATCGTGGTTTAGTAAAAAGGGAGGGGGGTGGGTATTTGTCTATTTTTGTATGGTTGTTACTGAGGTGACAGTGCATAGAGTCATCTGCTTTGACCTCTTTGAAAAAACCCCGGAATAGGAATGATAATTAACAATTCTATGCGTACAGTGTGCGTTGTGGTTTTTTTTAAATTTTATTGTTGGTAGATCATTTTGACTTGGTCATTTTAAAAGTAGCTCGCAAGCCCAAAAAGTGTGGGCACCCCTGCATTACATCAACCGGCTCACCTTTATCCATGTTTATTCACACCTTCAAAGAAGTCAAGCAAATTGGTGAGGTAAGATCTCCCTTGGCTGAACCCATGCTGACTCTGTCTCATTAAATCATGTTTGTTTACGAGTTCCATAATTTTATTTTTTATAATCGTTTCTACCATTTTGCCCAGCCCTGAAGTCAGGCTTACCGGTCTGTAATTTCCCAAATCTCCCCTGGAGCCCTTTTTAAAAATCAGCATAACACTGGCCACCCTCCAATCTTCAGGTACTACAGATGATTTTAGCGACAGGTTACAGATCACTAACAGCAGGTCAGCAATTTCATTTTTGAGTTATTTTAATACCCTGGGATGTATACCATCCGGTCCTGGCGATTTATCACTTTTAACTTGTCGATTTGGCTTAGTACATCTTCCAGATCCACCTAGATTTCTTTCAGTTCCTCTGCATCATCACCCTTTAAAACCATTTCCGGTTCAGGTAGATCTTTCTTCCTTGGTATACTTATCTACTCTGTCTTATTGGGTATGGAGGAATTGTTTGGCTCAAATGGCACTCTGGGAATCTCAGGGACCCTTGAGCAGACAACGTAGAAAAAGAGAGCCTTATTTACACAAGCCATCTCTTCGAGAGCCTAAAATTTAACACTTAATATTGTACAATAGTATATTTTATATACTGTTGAGTTGGAGGTGGTAATCTTATTCCATAAAGGAGGAGGTGGAGGGAGACTTTAGGGGTGGGACTTGTATGTTTTCAATTTCAAGATGGGAAGGTCATAAGAAACCTGGCCTTCCATCTCTTTTTCTTTACCATTTTTGGTACATTTTAGTCAGTTTTGTTATACTACAAGATATGTTCAATATATTGTATTCCTTTCAGGGAGTGAGAGGGTGGGAGGGGGGTATAGTGAGGTTTGTAGTTATATTTATACACTCATTTGGATCAGTCTGATGATGTATTTGTTACATTGCAGTGTTGGTATACTGGAAAATTTAATAAAAAATAGTGTACGAGTATATCAACATAAAAACTAACATTACCGTATTTTCACGTAGATAACGCACATCCGTGTAAAATGCGTACACGGGTATAGTGTGCGGGAAACCGAAATATATGTAAAAAAAAATTTGTATACCGCGCACACCCGTATACCGCGCATGCTGCCCGACTCTCCCGTCGCCGCCCGACTCTCCTTTCGCCCACCCTGACTCTCCTCTGGCCACCCCGACTCTTTCGCCCGCCCCGACTCTCCTCTCCCCCTTGAAGTCCTGTCCCCACCCTGAAAGCCTGATGCCCCCCCCTGACGTCCGATTCCCCCCCCCCCCCCGCAGGACGCTCGCATCCCCATCCTGAAGGACCGCTAGCACGCACGCACCCGCACCCCCACCCCAAAGGACCGCTCGCACGCACTCCCACCCGCACCCGTACCACCACCATGAAGGACCGCTCGCACCCCCACAGCCTCCCGACCCCCCCATCATGTAGAAGCTCCTACCAGTGTCCTGCTGCTTCCTCTTGGCGGTTCTGACTCCCCGACACGATCGGGGCAAGAGGGAGCTCAAGTCCTCTTGCCCCAGCCAACCGCGGCACCCCCGACACGATCGGGGCAAGAGGGAGCTCAAGCCCTCTTGCCCCCCGGACTCCCTGACACGATCGGGGCAAAAGGGAGCCCAAGCCCTCTTGCCCCGCCGACTCCCCAACTCCCCGACAATATCGGGCCAGGAGGGAGCCCAAGTCCTCCTGACCCTGGCGACCCCCCCCCCCCCCCCGCTAGTTGTTCGGGCCAGGAGGGAGCCCAAGTCCTCCTGGCCCTGGTGACCCCCCCCGCTCAGGCCAGGAGGGAGCCCAAACCCTCCTGGCCACGGCGACCCCCTACCCCCACCCCGCACTACATTACGGGCAGGAGGGATCCCAGGCCCTCCTGCCCTCGACGCAAACCCCTCTCGGGTTGGGCCCATGTGCCTCAGGCCCCGCCCCCAGGTGGGACCTAAGGCTCCCGGGCCTATTCTGATTGGCCCAGCGCCTTAGGCCCCACCAGTAGGCGGAGCTTTGGGACGGATGGGCCAATCCAGCCTCATTCCGTCGTTGGCTGCCTGCCGGACAGGCGAGTTTGGCTCCCGTCTGTCCGGCCAACTACACAAAGGTATGGGGAAGGGAGGTGGGGGGTGTCGTGGGGGTCGGCCAGGGGGGTCGCGGGTTGGCTGGGGGGGCGGTTGTTGGGGGGAGGGGGGTTTGCGTCGAGGGCAGGAGGGCCTGGGATCCCTCCTGCCCGTAATGTAGTGAGGGGTGGGGGTAGGGGGTCGCCGTGGAAAGGAGGGTTTGGGCTCCCTCCTGGCCCAAACAACTAGCGGGGGGGGGGGGGGGGGTCGCCAGGGCCAGGAGGACTATTGGCAGCTATTGCCTGACAAAGTTTATCTTTTGATTTCTTGGTTTTTGTGGACTGATTTAAAGCTGAAGTTTGGAACAACTATTTTGTTTTGTGTGCTACAAATTAAATCCAGTCCAGATTTTGATTTTTACTTTCCTGATTCCAGTGTGTTTTCTTTTGCTAATCCTGACTTATCATTCCTTGTGTCGCTCGTGACAGCACACAAGAGCCAATTTCCGTGTCCCAGCGGCTCGGGACCCATTGTCCTGACCCCGCTGGTGACAATATGAATATCAAGGACAGACAGACATTATCAAACAAGAGGGTAGGGGGTAGAAGTACAATAGTAGATAGGATAGAGAAACGTAGATGAGAAGTACATTATTAGGGAGGGAAAGAATTCATCTATGTGATGACAAGCATTTCAAATGCTATAGGTCGAATGCATCTTTAAATAAAAATGTCTTTAGATTAGATTTGAATCGATCTAGCACTGATTCTTCCTGAAAATGGGTTGGCATAGAGTTCTATAGTTGGGGAACAGGTACCGAGACAATCAAAGAACGCTTGGTGTTATATATTATTTGATGTAGTTACTGGTTTAGCGTCAACATAATTTAACTGACCAATGTACCCAATGACTCACCGTGTGCTTCTCCGTGCATTCGTTGCAGCCTACAACCTCATTAGTATTTTAATGAGATTGTTAATATTAAAACCAGCCCACTGATCGATGCCCTAACATCGCTTTGCAATGCACAAAAAATAGCAATTAGTTCCAACAATCTGAAAAAAAATGACACGTCCAGACCTGTCAGTAACTGTATTGCCAACAGGTCTGCCATAATATTGCCCTGAAAAAAGAGAGGCAGGAGAGATGCCTACTCCCTCCTGCCTCAGAAACCTGGAGCCCCCCCATGCTCCCAACCCCCCCATGAAGATCACAGCCACCTGAACCTCCCTTGCTCCCAAACCCCACTGAAGATCGTGGCCACCCAAACCCTACATACCCAACCCCCCACCGAAGAACACAGGTCTCCCCTGAAGATTGTCGGCAGGAGGGCTGCCTACTCCCTCTTGCCTCAGCCACCCAGACCGCCCCTCATACACACCCTGAACCCTCTTCTCTGATGATGGCCCCCCTCCCCAACAACTTAAAAGAAAAATCAGGAGAGATGCCCACTGCCTTGGCCACCCCCATATCCCTGGCTGCTCAAAACCGGGACACCTCCCCCCAACAACCCTGGTCACCAAGGTCTCCCTTCCAACCCCTCCCACCACCCCATCAACAAGTCCCCAAGAGAATGCCCTGGTGGTCTGTGGGCTGGGATAGTCAGATCAGAATCCCCCCTGCTCAAGCACACATTCCCCCCCAATATCTTGTTGTAAAAATCTGGCAAGAGCTAAGTGCAGTTTTTTCCACACTTAATCACACTATCCTGCTTTCTAGACTAACAGAGATCGGGATTAGAAACACGGTGCTGTCCTGGTTCAAGTCCTAACTCAAAGACAACAAAGTGTCTTTGCAAATTCACACCTCTTGAAACCAAGAACTTCCAAATATGGTATACCCCAAGGAGCAACCTCTACATCAGACCAGTCATTGAAATTGCCTCGAACCATAGAATCCACATCCACTGATTCACAAATGACATCCAGCTTTACATCCTACTGGGTACATCACAAGACACACAAATGAAGAAACTAAGGACCTGCCTGGAGGAAATTAAAACATGAATGACAACCAACAAGCTCCAACTAAACCCGTCCAAAACCAAGCTATTATGGATATGTCGAGAGCCCTGTCAATCTGCTCACCCTACCCTTACCTGGGGAAAAACCATTCTTGATCCCAAAGACCAAGTCTGTAGCCTAGGCATCATTTTAGATCTTTATCAGTCCACATCTCTAAGGTAGTGTCCAAACGTTATGTCTTCAAGGGTCTGATGCTAGCATTCCAATCTTTGCATGATATGGCGCCGGGCTGCGTGACAGCTAAACTTCCTCTGTACGTGCCAAACCGGTCCCTCTGCTCCTAGGATGAAATACACCACCCTTGTCGTGCTCTTCGACTGCAAACCACCATACAACGGTCCTATTCCACATCATACCGAGCCACTGGAATCAACTGCCCTTGCAGATCAAATCCCTTGAAGGACTTCTCAACTTTAGAAAAGCAATAAAAACATACCTCTTCACCTAACTCCCCTGCCCTTGACCATGGACTACAAGAAATGTATATTGGTACCAGAACCCTGTATGTGTCATGTAAAGGAAACTCGTATTGTAAAATCTTGCATTGTACTATGGCAAATCTAACCTGTAAACTGTCTGTGAGTGTCAAATTAGGATAAAACTTGTACTGTAAGGATAACTATGGCAAACTGTAACCAGTAAACTGTAAATTATGTATATTAATATTAGATCTTGTTCATGAGAGAACAAATGCAGAACAGAAAAAGGAAAATCAAACAACAGAAGAACAAGTGGGGAGTGGGATAGACCACATCAACCAAATGTATGAAAGTCCTTGGGTCACACCATTTTATACAAGGACTTTCATACATTTGGGTGATGTGGTCTATCCCACTCCCCATTTGTTCTTCTGTTTATTAATATTAGACCCCTTGCATGTGTCAAGTTAGGATAAAAACTTTTATCGTAAACTTGTACTGAAATTATGTATGTTTAACCTGTAACCCATTCTGAGATCTTTGGGGACAATGGGATAGAAAAATGAATTAAATAAATAACTAAGAACTGCTATATTGGGACAGACCGAAGGTCAATCAAGCCCAGTATCCTGTTTCCAACAGTGGCCAACCTAGGTCCCAAGTACCTAGCTAGATTCCAAGTAGTAAAACAGATTTTATGCTGCTTATCCTAGGAATAAGCAGTGGATTTCCCCAAGCCATCTCAATAATGGCCTATGGACTTCTCTTTTAGGAAATTATCCAAACCTTTTTTTAAACCCTGCTAAGCTAACTGATTTCACCACATTCTCCGGCAACGAATTCCAGAGTTTAATTACACGTTGTGTGAAGAAATATTTTCTCTGGTTTGTTTTAAATCTACTACTTAGTAGTTTCATCACATGCCCTCTAGTCCTAGCATTTTTGGCAAGAGTGAACAATGATTTACATCTACCCTTTCCACTCCACTCAGTATTTTATAGATCTCTATCATATCACCCCTGAACCATCTCTTCTCCAAGCTGAAGAGACCTAGCCGCTTTAGCCAGCACAGATTTCACTTAGTTACTATATGCCTTTATTCTGTCTCGCTTGGACTACTGCAATGGCCTGTATGTCGGCCAACCATCAAGGAGCAAAATTGATTACAAAGAGTCCAAAATTCCGTGGTAAGGCTATTAAAGAACCTCAGTTCCTTTGACTACATTTTTCCAGCACCTAGTGCACTGGCTACCTATAAAGAAGCGGGTCATCTTCAAACAACTCCATGGCATGATCCCCCACTACATGGCAGGAAAGCTTCTGATCTACCACCCACCTAGGCCGCTCTAATCCCAACAAGAACTCCAGCTGTGCATTCCACTAACGAACTGTCTCCACTTTGAAACTACCCAGAAATGATCCTTTTCCCATAGCATGCTAAAATTGTGGAACCAGCTCCCTTCTACCACAGAACAACTGACAGCCTTTTACCCTTCCAGAATGCAGTGGACACACACTTATTTTAAAACCAGCACATATCTGACTTAAGACTCTAACTGACCAAGTCATGGCATACCTGGATCACTTTAAGTTGCCTGGAACTTATGGCTTATATGACATCTGAAGTCCTACTGTTTAATGTTTGCTTACTTTGTCCAGTGTCTTCAGTTATATTGTGAATGTATCTTTGTAACTCGTTCTGGGCTCCTGGGGAGAACGAGATATAAATCTAACTAACTAAGAGGAATGCCCACTCCCTCCTACCAGCAGGCCTGCCTCTTCAAAATAGTGGGCCTTTTCCTTCCCAGTGCATCCTGGGAGGCACTAGGAGGAGCCTAAGGTCCTGATTGACCCAGACGCCTAACACCCCTCCCTCTAGTGGCTTTGGTTGGGGCCTTAGGCGCCTGGTCTAATCAAGGCCATAGGTCCGTTTCCAGTGCGTCCTGGGATGCACAGGGAGGGACACAAGACTCTGATTGGCCCAGGCGCCTAAGACCCCCTCCTCCTAATAGCCTTGGGAGGGGCCTTAGGCCCCTTCCTGGTGCACCCTGGGATGCACTGGGAAGGGGAAGGCCCACCATTTTAAAGAGACAGGCCTGCTGGTGGGAGAGACTAAGCTTCCCTCCTACCTGCCTTCTTAACAAGGTATGGGAGCCAACTAGACCACCAGGGTGGGAGAACCTTCTTGCAAGAGTATCCCTCCTGCCAATCTTCAGTATGGGGGTGTCCAGGGGTCTTGCTGGCAGGAGGGAGTGGGCATCCTTCCTGCCAATCTTCCACATGGGGTTTGGTTGGGGCAGCATCAGAGGGGGGCAGCAATGGCAGGGGTGGGCACTAGACCACCAGGCTTGTTTTTGTGCTCTGCAGAGGGGGGAGGGAAATGGGTGCATTTGTTTTTGGTGGCGGGTTTGAGCTGCTTTACTTTCCTGTCAGTGACTGAGCTCAGGTTGACAGGAAAGTAAGGATATGACAGTTTAGAGCCTGCTGTTTAAATATCGGCCCCGATTCCTCATAAATGGAGGGGCGTTCTTTTTTGAGAATCGCCCAGAGAACTTGTTTTAATATTAATGACCATGCTTTACTACTACTTGTTTTAATATTAATGCATTGTACTACATTTGCATAGTATAATCGGAGGCAGCTAGAAAGCACAGAAAAGACCACAGGGAGCCATTTTGAGAATCGGGAGGTAAAATATATGCATTTAAAATCTGGGCATCAATCCTTTTGTAGCCTAAGATGTGAATTGCTAAATCACCTGATGACTTTGAGATTCATGGAACTACTTCAGATACAAAGGCTCAGGTCAAGAACTGGTTATTATTTACTATTAATTACCCAATACGGTATTTGGCCATCTAATAGGGTAAAAAACAAACAAACCCCAAAACAACTTTATATAAATTAAACATAGGTTTGGCATTCTCAACATGAACCAGTCAGACTATGAAGTGGCTCCTCTGATGATATCAAAGTGTCTTCTTGGGCTCTCTGCTCAAGAAGATAGGCCTTCTTCCGAATTACATTAGCAGAACCTCAAACTGTAGAAGAAATGACTGCAGTACCGAATGATCGTTTTGCCCTGGCATGGCATGCAAAATGTATCAGGCAAATTGCCCAGAAAGTGTGAATTGCAGAACATATGCAGATATGCCAAAGCTCTAAGGCACTTCAGGGCCAAATTTTGATGCCTGGCCAAAAACCAAGTTTTTCGGAGGGTGCAAATTTCCTCAAAGACCAGTAAATAGACAAAATCCCCATGACTTAAAACAGCAAACATTTTGACCGCCTTCCTTTTTAGGTATACTCATCCTTCTGCAGTCTGAACATCCTAAGCAACCTCTTGTACGTTCAAAAAGGAAGAGCAGAATTACTCCTTGATCTCCAAATACCGACTCTTGGGAGACTGGCCAGGCAGTCTTCCAGACACCTCCACTACAGTTTGAGATCTCTCATCAATCTTGAATTGTTGCTCTCATCTGCCTTCACCTTTGAACCTCCATGGTAGTTAACAATTTGGGGTGAGTTGGGGGCGGGATTGAACTTGCTCTCCTTCAGAGTATACTCTTGAATTGTACAGTCAAAGTAACTGAGGTGCAGTTACTTAATTATGTGACCACCAATATGACAAAGGTCAGCACCCGCAGGCTTGTCAATGAGCTGAAAAGCTAGCTTTTTGCTGAATCTCTCATGTCTGTGAGGTACCTCTCCTCTCAGACAAACCTGCTCATGTTAACAGCATAAAAATCACATATCTAAATGTTATAGCCTTTGTCCGAACATTTGTAGCACTTTGACTATGTGTAACAGAGCTCATCTGGCAGTGCTTAGCCACGTTCCGAATGCCCTCAGAACATAAAAGAACAAGAGGGCATTTGGAAAAGTTGAAAGGGGATAGATTCAAAACAAATGCTAGGAAGTTTTTCTTTACCCGGCATATGGTGGATAACTGGAATGCGCTTCCAGAGGGCGTAATAGGGCAGAGCACAGTACTGGGGTTCAAGAAAGGATTGGACAATTTCCTGCTGGAAAAAGGGATAGAGGGGTATAGTTAGAGGATTACTTCACAGGTCCTGGACCTGTTGGGCCGCCGCGTGAGCGGACTGCTGGGCACGATGGACCTTAGGTCTGACCCAGCAGAGGCATTGCTTATGTTCTTAAAGAACCAATGTGATGTCAAAGGATGAAAGATTTTCTGAACAATGAAGAGACAGATACAAACTGCAATCAAGACAAAACTACCAGAGAATTAGAAGTTGGGATCAAACCTTAAACTAAGGTGGCTATGACGAAAAAAGTCCAAACAATTTCACTTGTTAAATGGCCTGATTTATTCATGTCTTTCCCTACAGACAGAAAAGCCTACATAAATCAAGTACTAAGAGCAAAAAAAAAATCCTGACTAGTCCAAAATGCAGAAAAGGTCACACAACTAACAGCCTCTCTTTTTACCTACATGCCATAAAAAATCCCCCACACACACTTTCTATAGAAAATCACTTGGTAAGGATGAGTTTCTACACAGAAGACATGAAAGAGTGAGGAGCATGCATATAGGGCTTAAGGTTCAAGTTCTTAAACAAAGACCTTTGTATCAAAAGAAGATTGTAGTTTAAATCTTATTTAAAAAATCATAATAAATACATATTTAGCAACATAAAATTTAGAACAGGAAAACAAAATAAACAGAAATGAAAAATAAGCATGGAGATGGCTCACTCACAACTCACTGCTGAGGTGGTAACGAGCAGGCAGCCCCAAGGTATCAACACAGCCTTCAAAAGTACTGTAAAACAGAAAGAAACTCAATGCAAAGTAATGAAAAAAATATCTAACATAATTACAATGTAATGCAAATGAACTGTAAACATAAAATGCAAAACAATGAAGCAAAAATATTCAACACAAATGTTTTCAATGAGATAAATATACAAAAGTTTTGCCTTGCTAGTTTAGGGCATTAGCTGGACAAACACACTGTGTTAATTGCCCATTCACTCACACCTACTGTTCAACTAAATTTAGTTCAAATTGTGGTATGTACAAAATTTAGCTTGACAACACCTAAAAAGCTGCATTGGGGATTTCCTGGGGGTAGCTTTGCTAGTCTGTGCTGGTATTCAGGTCTAGCCTGCTTAAAAAGTTATCCCAGTGAGTGTGTCCTGTGAACATTAGCATACTCGGCCTAAATTTGTTTGGACTGAATAGCTGTATAAAGTTAACCAGATAAGGATCAGCTCTGTTGGTTTATGGTCAGTCACACTCAAAAAGCATATTTGCGCTGCCTTTTTGGGTCAATCAAGAAGAAATTAGGCTTACCTGCAAATTTGATTTCTTTTCGTCCCACCAGACCAGTCCAGAACCTGTGGGTTATGCCTTTCGACCAGTAGATGAAGACAACCAAAAGGTTCTGTGTGCTTCACCCAATAAGAACACCATACAGTCAGAATGCTCATTATTTTGAATGAGCAAGCAAGAGATCCTTTGGTTCAAAATGTCACATTAATTCAGCATTAATACACATGCTATGATCCCTTCAAAAATTAAATGTGAAGTTACATTATTAGAGAAAAATGAATACTGCTCATAACTGGAATGAAAGATCAAGATTACTGTAAAATAAAGTGACTAGCAAGATTAAAACATAGTAGGGTCAGTCTTTGTACTGGTCTTGTGGGATTAAAAGAAAGAAAATTGGGAGATAAAACTTAATTTCTCCTTTCTTACTGTCCTCATCAGATCAATCCAAAACCTGTGGAATGTTGCAAAGCAATTTCCAAGATGGATGGGACTTCAAAATTTCTGGCCAAATTATTTCAACCCAAAGAGCAGTACTGTATACACTTAAATATCCTGCAAATAAAAGGAACACTATACTCAAACTATAGCAGCGTATTGGAAGCTGATCACCTTTATTATAATCATATGCATTACAGACTACAAGGCTATTTCATCTTTCCTGGATGATATACACAGATTAAGAATGGAGATGAAGGAAACAATTGAACTGATGTTTCTCTTCTTGATTACGAACAGGAAGGCAGGCAAAGGACCTGATCCATCCTTTTGGAGAGATTTAATAAATGGAGACAGGGCAAAGGCTTCTTGAATGTAGACACATACGAAACAATTTTTTTTGAACAGCAGGACAGATCCCTCTAGAATGGTGAGCAGTTTGCAATCACTTCCTTCAAGAGTGATTCCAATACCCCCTAAACTGTACCGTTCCCTCGGGTTTTTGCAGCCCAAATGCATGACCTTGCATTTCTAGCATTAAATTTTAGCTGCCAAATTTCAGGCCATTCGTCAAGCTTCGCCAGGTCTTTTTCATGTTATTCACACCATCTGGTGTGTCTACTCTATTGCAGGTTTTGGTACCTTCTGCAAATCTTACCCGATAACCCTTCAGCAATATCTTTTATAAAAATGTTAAAAAGAACAGGCCCAAGAACAGAACCTTGAGGCCTTGGAAACATGAAACATTGGGCACGGGGAGGAGGGTTGTGCCCCGAATCAGAGAGGCCGATTTTTTTTAAAAATACACATCGATTCGAATTGATTCACCCAAAGTGAATCGGTGAGTCGATTTGAATCGGAAATCGGGCAGCACTACTCAGCACCTACTCAGCACCTCTTCAGGACAAAGAGCAATTGATGTCTGGGTTACCTTTTTGTTAGCTGTGCTTCTAAAGTGAAAGTATGTCACCTACACCTCTTGGATGAGTCACCCTGCACTGATCATGACCTTTTGACTTTTCCCTCTGTAGGGCTACCAAGTAAGCCCCAGAACTGAATCCCTGCTCATAGCTTAATTTTGACTTGTGAAAGATGCAGTAGCTAATTAATAAGAGACTCAAGGATATCTTTTTCTCCAGATTGATGATAAGGCCTCCAGGTGGAAAAGAGTCGCAACTGAAAAACTCCATCAGAGACAGACAGCCATTAGTAGACTAACTCTTATAGCTGCAATTGAAGGAAGAAATTGTCTGGCTCTGATGCATTAATAGAAGGTTATGGTAAAACAAGAGCAATTGTAACATATAAAGGAATGCATTACTCCCAGAAAATAAATCCCAAATAGTCTCCAACACTGACCAGCAAGTGAGGAAGAAGCCCCCTCTTGAAAGAGAGTGAGATTTGCAGCTGACCTTTTTGAGGCAAAATCAGGCTCTAGTGCAACAAACACTTTTCTCATGATTTCACCAAAGCACCACAACACTGCCTGGTCAGTGAGAAAGAGCTATCAGTTGCTCAAACATAAGTGGAGATAGGTCAAGCTGAACTTTCAACCAATTCTGTACATGAGAAATTCTAGCAGGAAATGAAGCACCCAGTGGTGTAGTAAAACGGGGGAGGAGGTGACGTGGCCACCAGCACCTCTCCTCCTCTCTGATCCACTGCCACGCGCACGCCTTCCCTTTCTTAACTGATACCTACTTAGGGCCAGATACACAAAGCTCCCACACCATGGTAAAAAAAATACCATGGTGGGAGCAATTTTTCTTTTACCAGCGATGCTCAGCATAATAGCATGCAAATTATATGCATGCTGTTTGTGCAGAGAATCGCAGGTAAAAGGTGGAAGGAACTATGCCTGGCGCTTGCTCCTCCTCCTGCCTGCCCTGTCAAAAAAACAAAAAAAGCAGCCCTTGCTCTCCTTGTACACCTGACCATCATCTGAGCCTGCAGGACTCCCCAAAGCCGCGTCCTGCCGATCATCTCAACCGGCAGGCAGGGGCTGCTTTTTTATTTTTTTTTAATGGGCACAGCTGTTGTGCTCACACAGCTGCGCCCATTAAAAAATAAAGAAGTCATGTGAGCCCAAAACAGGGACCCCCCTGATTGGAAATGAAAGGGGAATTCCTTTTGAGCATTGCTAGGAGAGTTCATTTAAATACTAATGAGCTCCTAAGCGATGTATTTGCAAAGGGTTTTGATGGTTTGGGAAGAAGGGGGACACATGCACAGCAGTGGGTGGGGGTGGCGCAGAAGTTTGCCTCTACCCAAGTGCCCCTACCCTTGCTATGCCACTGAATGCATCAAGCCTCAATGTAAACTACTTGCCTCTGTTACTGAAGTAACAGCAATGTGAAACAGGATTTTCTGAAGGAGGTATGGTATAGTGGTTAAAGCTTCAGCCTCAGCACCCTGAGGTTAGAAACATAGAAATAGACGGCAGATAAGGGCCATGGCCCATCTAGTCTGCCCACCCTAATGACCCTCCCCTTCCTTTGCCTAGCGAATAGATCCCACGTGTCGATCCCATTTGGCCTTAAAATCAGGCACGCTGCTGGCCTCAATCACCTGCAGTGGAAGACTATTCCAACGATCAACCACCCTTTCAGTGAAAAAGAATTTCCTGGTGTCACCTCGTAGTTTCCCGCCCTTGATTTTCCACGGATGCCCTCTTGTTGCCGTGGGACCCTTGAAAAAGAAGATATCTTCCTCCGCTTCGATGCGGCCCGTGAGATACTTGAACGTCTCGATCATGTCCCCCCTCTCTCTGCGCTCCTCGAGCGAGTATAGCTGCAGTTTGTCTAACCGTTCTTCGTACGGGAGATCTTTGAGTTCCGAGACCATCCGGGTGGCCATTCTCTGAACCGACTCCAGTCTCAGCACATCTTTGCGATAATGTGGCCTCCATGCTTCTTCCTGTGACCCTGGGCAAAGTCACTCAGTCCTCTACTGTCCCAGGTACGTTAGATAGATTGTGAGCCCATTGGGCTTGAGTACCTAAATGTAAACCACTTAGTGAACTTTGATAGGTAGTATATAATGCCCTGAAATTTACCTTAGGCAGTCAGGCTTAGAGCAGTGTTGCAGCCTTAACAACCCCAAAGCAAAATTTGCTGCCAGTGACAAAGGCTAAAGACCCTCGGGAAGTCAGCAATGAGAAACCTTTCCCCTTAATCACAGAGTGAGTAAATAGCGCAACGTAAACTTTTCAAAGTTACAAATAATACAGCCAGCTCTACAAGTTACCAGTCCTAAAGAACTAAAATCAATTGTTTTTCACAACTTGAAGCCTCCCTCGAGGAAAAAGTATTAGCAATTGCAGGATGGGAGGATAGAAAAGATCAGACTTCTCTGAGCTATATATCCCAGTTCCACTCAAACCCTCCCCAGCAAAAAAAAAACAAAACTGAGCTCAGACTTAAAAAGCCCCTCCCCTCTTCCAAGATCAACTGAAGTTCACGTCTTCAAAAAGCTCAGAAATTATTCCAGTGACCAGTCCAGTCCAGGAGCTGCACAGGTACATCATCATCCATCCTCTGGAGACAGAGAAACACTGTATATACTTGAATATAAGCTGAGATTTTGAGGTCCAAAAAGGGGATGTCTGCTTATTTTTGGGTCAGCATAACCCCCTCTCCCCCCCTGGGCCTGCCGTAAAACCTGGTGGTCGAGTGGTAAGCAGGACAGGAGGGATTCCTTCTGCCTCCTATCCCACTCAACTGTTAAACTTTACTTCCCTCACCTCCCTGGCATACCTTTAAAATTCCCGGTGGTCCAGTGGTGAACCAAAGCAGGAGTGGTCTTCCTGTGCTCCTGCCCCATGAAGAGCCATTAGTGATTGGCTGGTACAATTGAGGCCTACAAGGCATCGGGAGAGAAGGAGGAAGAGGGGACAGGGCACAAGCATGGAGGGTAGGAGGTGGAACAGGGTACAGAATCTGGCAGGGAGGGAGGGTGGCTGGGTGCAGAGCCTGGCAGGGCAGGAATGGAGGGGGACAGGGAACAGAGCCTGGCAGGGAGGGGGGACAGGGTGCAGAGCCTGGCAGGGCAGGGTACTTGAATATTAACACCCCCCCCCACACCCAGGTTTATATTCAAGTCAACCTTTTTTCTTCCTTTTTGGGGGGAAAAAGGTTACCTCGGTTTATATTCAGGTCTGCTTATATTCGAGTATACTTGGTACTACGCATTCTAAGGCTGCATAGTGCCCTTATTGGGTGAAGTATGAGAGACTTTTTCTCAAAGTCTCATCTGCTACTTAACAAGCATAATCTACAGGTTTAGAAATGGTCTGGAGAGGAGACAAATGAATGAAAAATTTGTTACACAATCTTAATTGCCAAGCATTTCGCCACTGCAAGATGTGCATGTCTGTAAATCACAGGTCTCTGGAATGACCTTACTATCCCGCTGCGGAACCTGAGCTCCCTCCATTTATTCCGCAAGCAACTAAAAACCTGGCTCTTCTCTAACATGTAATTTCTTTTCCCTTACTTTTCCACTCGATTTATAAACTTATGTAAACCTTTTCCTACCCTTTCTCATTTTTAAGTTCTTGTAAACCGTGCCGAGCTCTACTTCCGTGGAGATGATGCGGTATATAAACTTAAGGTTTAGTTTAGTTTAGTGCAGGGGTGTCCAATGTCGGTCCTCGAGGGCCGCAGTCCAGTCGGATTTTCAGGATTTCCCCAATGAATATACATGAGGTCTATTTGCATGCACTGCTTTCATTGTATGCTAATAGATCTCATGCATATTCATTGGGGAAATCCTGAAAACCCGACTGGATTGCGGCCCTCGAGAACTGACATTGGACACCCCTGGTTTAGTGTATATATATAAAATTCTATGAACAAAAGACAAGATGTGATGGTAGAAAAGATAGTGACGTAAACAATATTAGCAACTCACTTCTTAGCAATGCAACAAGAAACAAAACTAAACAAAAAACTATACAAAAAAGGAGTTTACCACTGAAAGATATCTGGGAAGCAATGACTACATACACTCACAGTCTAAGCAACAAAGTTTATGATCTACAAGCCCTGATGTTAGAGGCAGATCTGGATATTGTTGCTATCACAGAGACATGGTTCAGTGAATCCCATGGATGGGATGCTATCATACATACCTGGATATAATCTTTTTTAGGAAGGACAGAGATGGTAAAAAAGGTGGAAGGTAGTTCTCTATGGAAAGTGACTAAATACAGGGGACCTGGGGAGAGGAAGGAAGAAATGATATGGATCGCTCTGAAAAGATGATACTTCTATCTACATGGGTGTAGTCTACAGACCTCAACAAATTGATAAAGATCTGACTACAGATATCCAAAAGTTTGGAAAGAGGTAGTGCTGCCAGATGCAGACTGGAAACTTCCATCTGCGGAATCAGAAAGAAGTAGGGAGATTATGGATGCCTTTCAAGAGGCTCTGCTCAGACAAATGGTGACGGAACCCATGAGGAAAAAAGCGATACTAGATCTGGTCCTCACAAATGGGGAGAGTATCTCTAATGTTCAAGTGGGTGCCCTCCTGGGAAATAGCAATCATCAAACGGTTTGGTTCGATATAACTGCTAAAGGGGAGGGTAGCCACACAAAACTCAAAGTCCTAGATTTCAAATGTATGGACTTTAGTAAATGGGAGCATACCTGAAGGAAGAGCTGTTAGGAATGGAGGACATAAGAGAAGTGGAAAAACAGTGGTTTAAGCTGAAAGGAGCAATAAAAATGGCTACTGCCCTTTATGTGAGGAAAATAAATAAAAAACAAGAGAAAAAGGAAACCGAAATGGTTCTCTAAACTTGTTGAGGAGAAAATAAAGGCAAAAGGGCTGGTGTTCGTTAAATATAAAAATACCCAAGAAGAGAAGTATAGAAAGGACTACTGGGTGAAACTGAAAGAAACCGAGAGAGAGATACGTCTGGCGGAAAGCGCAAGAGCAAATGACTAAAAATGTAAAAAAAAAAAGGAGACAAAAATTTTTTCAGATATATTAGTGAAAAGAGGAAGATGAAATGGAATTGTGAGTCTAAAAGATGATATGAACCGATATGTGGAGAGTGGTGAGGAAAAAGCAAATGTGCTAAACAAATACTTCTGTTCTATGTTCATGGAAGAAAATGGAGTAGATTTGTTTTGGTTTTCAGTTGTAATATCAGGTGGGGTTCACCATTTTCTACTTTGTATGATGTTATCCTGTGTCTACTTAGAGGTATTTGTAGGCAGAGACTGGCCTTGTTATTTTTCTTGTGATGCTTTTCTTAGTGCTTTGTATTGTAACTATGCTTGCTGTTATCTAATATAATAAAATGGTAAGTCGCACATGCGTACTTCCTAAGCGTGCGTCCGTTTTCTGTGAGCTGTAGCTAGGAAGTGCGCATGCGCGGCTCACCCCCCTGCCCTCTCCGTCGCCTCCCGCCTCGTGACAGTTTTCAAAGAGGCGCGGGATTCTTTCAACGCGGAACCACCAGCCGTTAAAGCTCCTGGCGCTGACTCCCGACGGTGGAGGAGAGGCAAGGTAGAAGAAGATTTCCGCTGCCCGGCACCCAAGTCCTTTGCCGCCCCCCCCTTCCCTTACCGCGGCCCCGACTGGCGATTTCAGCAGCGTGTCCAGCAGTCTTCACACGCTGCTTCAGGCCCTTCTACTGCCCTGATTTGCTCCGGACGTGCCAAAGTAAATCAGGCCAGTAGAAGGACCCGAAGCAGCGTGTGAAGACTGCTGGACACGCTGCTTGAATCGCCATGTGTAGTCGGACCCGCGGGAAGGGAAGGGGGGGCCGCCAAAGGACTCGGGCCCGCGTTTGTAGTCGCTACTGTGGGAAGGGAAAGGGGGTAGAGGAAACAATAATGCTGCTGCACAGGGAACTGGTGTGGGGGAGGGAAATGGAAGGGGGAGGGAATGTTGCTTTCAACAGACAGACAGAGGGACGAAGGGAGACAGAAAGACAAGAAGAAAGACATTGGGGCAGGTGCACAGGGAACTGGTGTGAGGGGAGGGAAATGGAGGGGGAGGGAATGCTGCTTTGGACAGACAGACAGAGGGAGGAAGGGAGACAGAAAGACAAGAAGAAAGACACAGGGGCAGGTGCACAGGGAACTGGTGTGGGGGGAGGGAAATGGAGGGGGAGGGAATGCTGCTTTGGACAGACAGACAGAGGGAGGAAGGGAGACAGAAAGACAAGAAGAAAGACACGGGCAGGTGCAGAGGGAACTGGTATGGGGGAGGGAAAGATGCTGCTGGACAGGGGGGAGGTAAAACAAAGTGAGAATGGCTGCTGCTGCATAAGGAGAGCTGTGAAGGGGTGGTGGTGGACACAGGGGAGGTAAAAGGAAGGGAGAATGGACAGGGGGAGCAGGCAAGGGGTGGTGATGGACAGCCAAGGAAAAAGAAAGAAAGAAAGCGGCTAAGGAGAGAGAGAGAGAAAAAGAAATAAAGAGAGACACACACACATATATTCTAGCACCCGTTAATGTAACGGGCTATAAGACTAGTTATATATAAAATTTCTAATAAACATTTAAAAAGAAAAAAAAAAGATTTAAGAAAATGGAGTAGATTCTGCGCCATTCATGGAGGACAGTGTTTATGAGCAACTTGAAAAACTGAAGGTGGACAAAGCGATAGGACCGGATGGGATCCACCCCAGGATACTGAGGGAGCTCAGAGAGGTTCTGGTGGGTCCTACTAAAGATTTGTTCAACAAGTCTCTGGAGACGGGACTGATTCCTGAAGACTGGAAAAGAGCAGATGTGGTGCTAATTCACAAAACTGGTCGCAGAGATGAAGCGAGAAACTACAGACTGGTAAGCCTCACTTCAGTTATTGGAAAAATAATGGAAGCGTTGTTGAAAGAAAGGATAATGAAATTCCTGGAATCTAATGGGGTCAAAGAATCCGAGGCAACATGGTTTTACTAAAGGTAAATTATGCTAATTGAA
The DNA here is from genome assembly GCF_902459505.1 of Geotrypetes seraphini. Classification (NCBI taxonomy): domain Eukaryota; kingdom Metazoa; phylum Chordata; class Amphibia; order Gymnophiona; family Dermophiidae; genus Geotrypetes; species Geotrypetes seraphini. Next base: position 409,784,956 of record NC_047086.1, read on the forward strand.
TCTGATTGAATTTTTTTATTGGGTAACCAGAGAATTGGATCAAGAACATATGCTAGATTTCAGCAAAGCCTTTGACACGGTTCTTCATAGGAGGCTCTTGAACAAACTTGACGGACTAAAATTAGGACCCAAAGTGGTGAACTGTATTAGAAACTGATTGACGGACAGACGCCAGAGGGTGGTGGTTAATGGAATTCGCTCGGAGGAAGGAAAGGTGACAAATGGAATCCCTCAAGGATCGGTGCTGTGACCGATCCTGTTCAATATGTTTGTGAGCGACATTGCTGAACGGTTAGAAGGAAAGGTTTGCCTATTTGTGGATGATACCAAGATTTGTAAGAGTAGACACTGAGGAGGGAGTGGAAAACATGAAAAAGGATCTGCAAAAGTTAGAGGAATGGTCTAATATCTGGCAACTAAAATTCAATGCAAAGAAGTACAGAGTAATGCATTTGAGGATTAGAAATCAGAAGGAGCCGTATGTACTGGGAAGTTTGAGCTGAAATGCACGGATAGGGAGAGGGGCCTTGGGATGATAGTGTCCAAAGATCTAAAGCCTTGGGGTGATAGTGTCCAAAGATCTAAAGCCAAAGAAACAGTGTGACAAAGCAGTGACTGTTGCCAGAAGGATGCTCGGCTATATAGAAATTTGATGGCAGATAAAGGCCAAATGGCCCATCTAGTCTGCCCATCCGCAGTAACCATGATCTCTTTCTCTCTCCGAGAGATCCCACATGCCTATCCCCAGGCCCTCTTGAATTCAGACACAGTCTCTGTCTCCACCACCTATTCTGGGAGACTGTTCCATGCATCTACCACTCTTTCTGTAAAAAAGTATTTCATCAGATTACATCCTATGCCCCCTCATTGCAGAGTTTCCTTTCAAATGAAAGAGACTCTACTCATGTGCATTTACATTACGTAGGTATTTAAATGTCTCTATCATATGTCCCCTGTCCCACCTTTCCTCCAAAGTATACAGATTGAGATCTTTAAGTCTGTTCCCATAAGCCTTATCTCAGGAATCTCAAAGTCCCTCCTTGAGGGCCGCAATCCAGTCGGGTTTTCAGGATTTCCCCAATGAATATGCATTGTAAATCGCTTTGCATTTTGAACAAGCGTTTAATCAAAAACCGGAATAAACTTGAAACTTGATTGGAGAAATCCTGAAAACCCAACTGGATTGCGGCCCTCAAGGAGGGACTTTGAGACCCCTGCCTTATGACGAAGACCACACAACATTTTAATAGCCTACCCCTGGACAGACTCCATCCTTTTTATATATTTCTGAAGGTATGAATAAACATGTGGCTAAAGATGTAGTGTATCTAGATTTTCAGAAAGCTTTTGATAAAGTTCCTCGTGAGAGGCTCATGAGAAAATTAAAGAGTCATGGGATAGGTGGCAAAGTTCAGCAGTGGATTAGGAAGGCAGACCTTAGGAAATAGGAAGACTGGGCGTCCAAGTGGCAGATGAAATTTAATGTGGACAAATGCAAAATGATGCACATTGGGAAGAATAACCTGAATCACAGTTACTAGATGCTGGGGTCCACCTTGGGGGTTTGCACCTAAGAAAAGTATCTGGGTGTCAGCTTAGACAATACGATGAAACCTTCTACCAATGTGTGGCGGCGGCCAAAAAAAGTAAACAGGATGCTAGGAATTATTTAAAAAGGGATGGTTAACAAGACTAAGAATGTTATAATGCCCCTGTATCGCTCCATGGTGCAACCTCATCTGGAGTACTGTGTTCAATTCTGGTCTCCTTATCTCAAGAAAGATATAGCAGCACTAGAAAAGGTTCAAAGAAGAGCGACCAAGATGATAAAGGGGATGGAACTCCTCTCATATGAGGAAAGACTAAAAAGGTTAGGGCTCTTCAGCTTAGAAAAGAGACGGCTGAGGGGAAATATGATTGAGGTCTACAAAATCCTGAGTGCAGAACGGGTACAAGTGGATTTATTTTTCACTCCGTCAAAAATTACAAAGACTCTTCCAGTGTCTTATAAATCCATATTCCTAAATATTTTAGACCCTCTTCTTTCCAAAGAAAAGGGAACTGATCAAACAATCCTTTTTGAGAATGTATATTACGTTTAAGTTTTTTATTGATTTTTTTCATTTAACAACAAGTGTCATAAATTTTCATACAATTATCTTAATAATACACTTGATATTTCTATAATGTATTTTATACATAACATTTCTTATCTTATATTTCTTATGATTTTATATATCATATAACTGTAATTATTTTTCTTATAAAATTATACAACATATATATTGTAAATGATTTTATCAAATTATTTTTTAAATTATTAACCTTTTTCCCCTCCCTTATATTACATTGTTTTCATGTAAGATACCATCTATTAATAATATTTTATTTATAATTTATAATAAAGAGTATAAATCCCCCTCCCATAATCCCCTCCCTCCCTTTCTTCTTTAACTATTTTCTTATTATGGGAAAATGAAATTCAATTATTACAATATTTTGTTAATGGTCCCCAAATCTTTTTGAATTTATCCATATATCCTTTTTGTGTTGCAAATGTATGTTCCATTTTATATATATGGCAAACTGAGTTCCACCAAAAATTATAGTTCAATCTGTCACAATTTTTCCAATTGTGTGTAATTTGTTGTACTGCTATTCCAGTCATTATAAATAAAAGTTTGTTGTTATTTGATGAAATTTGACTTTGAGATCTCATTGCAGTACCAAATTAGAATTGTATCGTATGTCAAGGGCTACAGGATTTTCTAACATCCTATTGATTTGGGGCCAAATTGATTTCCAAAATGTTAATATGAATGGACAATAGAATAAAAGATGATCTAATGTCCCTGCTTCAAGATGACAATGTCAGCATCTATTAGACTATAGAGCTATCAATTCTATGTAAACGTGTAGGGGTCCATAAAGCTCTATGTAAAATAAAAAACCAAGTTTGTCTCATAGATGCTGACAGTTGTACATCTTATCCTCCAAGACCAAAGTCGTGGCCATTGAGATGCATTGATCTGATGCTTAATCTCAATGCTCCAAATATCTCTAAGACCATTTTTTTTCTTTTTATATACAAATTCAGATATTAATTTATACCACCTTGCGGCCTGGTGACCCATTGGAATCTATCTGAAAACATAAGAATTCTATATTATGATAATTATTAAGATTTTTCCATTCAGGGAACCCTACCTGAATGGCCTGCTTCAATTGCATCCATCTGAAATATTGTGATTTATTCAAACCGAATTATTTTGCAATTGTGAAAATTCAAGCAGTTTACCTTTATTTATTACATCTTCTAAAATCCGAATTCCAGCAATCATCCAATGTTTCCAGATAATTTTTAAAACCGCCAACTTTGATCTTTGGATTGAGCCATATTGTTTGAGTCGTTGATTTAGTTATTGGAATAGGAGTTAGATTACTTATATATCTTATAGTTTTCCAAGTATCAACCAATATTTTGTGATCCTTATATAACCTTGGCATTTGAATACTGATAACATGACTTAGACGTAAAGGATAACATTAATCTCCATTCTAACCAGAACCAATCTGGTATATGTTCAATGGGTTCTGGGAGGATCCAATACATACCCTGACGCATAATATAGGCTTGATGGTACCTATAAAAATTTGGAAAATTTACCCCTCCCTCTGCAATTGGTCATTGTAATGATACTAGAGCAATTCTGGGGTTTTTTCCAAGCCAAATAAATTTTGTTAACATCTTATCCAGTTTTTTATAAAAATGACCCCTGAAAAAAAAATTGGTATCATACCCATTTGGTAACAAACTACTGGTAATATCATCATTTTTACAGTTTGTATTCTCCCCCACCAGGATAATGCATAGAGGATTCCATTGCTGACACATATCTGACACTTTTTGTAATATATTTTTTCATTAAATTTTCATTGTCTCATCTACAGTTTTTGTAATCCAAATTCCCTAAGTATTTTATTCCTTCTTCTTTCCAATATAAAAGAAAATGAATCAAATAGACTTTTTGTACAATGTACATTGAGTGGAAGTACTTCTGATTTATTCCCAGTTATTTTATATCCTGAAAATTTTCCAAATTTTTCAATTCAATTCAAGCAAATTTGGAATGGTTTGTTTCCGGATTTCTCAAATAAAGTAAAATATCATCAGCATATGCTGATAATTATATTCTCTATCTGAATGTGGAATACCCTGTATCTCCCTTGTTTGTTCTATAGTTAATAACAATGGGTTCTAAAACGATATCAAAAAGCAGTGGAGATAGTGGGCATCCTTGTCTAACTCCCCTTTGCAAATAAATTTTTCTGAAATATTATTGATGTAATAATCTAGCAACAGGGGAGTTATACAATGCTTTTATTATTTGTATAAAACCGGATCCTATACCAAAACCATTCCATTGCCTGAAACATGAAGGTCCATTCCACTCTATCAAAAGCTTTTTCAGCGTCTAATGAAATAGAGAATGTTGGGTCATTAATGGATTTTGTCAAATATAACATGTGATGTGCCAATCTAGTATTATGAGATGAATGTCTTTGAGCAACAAAACCTGTCTGATGCATATCAATAATGAAAGGGAGAGCTTTAGCCAATCTTAATGCTAATGCCTTGGTCAAAATTTTTCCATCTACATTTATTAAAGAAATAAGTCTATAATTTGAAACCAAAGTGGGATCTTTATTTGGCTTAGGTAAAACTATAGTTATTGATTCAGCCATAGTACCTGTGATATAACCTTTATTTAGTTGTGTCTGATATAATTTTAATAAATAGGGCATTGTAATGTTTTGAAATGATTTATAAAACTCTACTGTATAACCATCTCCACCTGGAGCGGATCCAACCCTAAGGGACTTCAATGCTGTATCTAATTCTTTAAGGATATTGGTTCTTCTAAACTTCGTTTTATATGTTCAGGAATTTTCGGTCCTTTTATTAACTTTAGAAATTCTAACCATCTTTTTCCTTTTCTGAATAAGGCTCGGAAGATACAATTTTTTATAGAATTTCAAAAATTGTTTCATTATGTGATCATTGTGAGATAACATTTCTCTATTCTCATTTTGAATTGCAATTATTTTTTGTTTTCTTTTTTTTTGCTTTGAGATAATTTGCTAGCATTCTTCCCGCTTTATTTGAATTTCCATAATACAGAGCTTGTTGTACAAATAAAATCTTTTCTAATGATTTTTGAAGAAATTTCATTATATTTACCTTTAGTTTTTAACAATTCTTGTTGTGTCAAATAATCCCATTTTTCAATTAATTTTGATTCTAGAGACTTTATTAGTTTTTCTAATTCTGTAAATTGTTTTTTTTTCTTTTTTTATTTGCATTGCTGAATAAGAAATAATTTGTCCTCTTAATGTATGCTTTAAAAGCATCCCATAAAGTCTCTATGGAAATTTCTTCTATATCATTAATTGTGAAAAATATTCTTCCATTTTTTCCATAAGATTTGTACAAAAGTCAGTATCTGCAAGCAGTGTATTATTTAATTTCCATATAGGTTTATTTCTATTTTGATCTATTATTTTTAATTTCAATCCACACTCCACCATGATCTGATAATATAATTGGATCAATGATAGCCTGTGTGACTTGATGTACTAATTGATTAGAAACAAAAATATAATCTATTCTAGAAAAAGAGTTATGGACTTGTGAACAAAACGAAAATTCTCGACCATCAAAATGAAGTATGCGCCAAATATCTTTTAAATCACAAGATTGTACCAAATTATCAAGTCCTAATGATTTTTATAAATCTTCTCGGATTTTTATCCATCAATGGATCCATCACAGCATTGAAATCTCCTGCTACTATTAAATTTGAAGTAGCTAGTGGAAGAATTAATTGTTGTAGAATGTATATTAAGTGGAAGGATTTCTGATTTATTCCAATTTATTTTATATTCTGAAATTTCCAAATCTTTCAATCACATCCAATAAATGCGGAATAGTAAATTCAGGATTCCTCAAATGAAGCAAAATATCATCTGCATATGCAGAAACTTTGTATTCCCTATCAGCATAAGGAATACCTTGAATTTCCTCTGTTTGTTGAATAGCCAATAGTAAGGGTTCCAATACAATAACAAACAACAGAGGAGATAAGGGACATCCCTGCCTAACTCCCCTTTCCAGACAAAAACCGTCTGAAAAAGAATTATTTATATACAATCTAGCCAAAGGGGAATTATACAAAGCTTTGATCATTTGTATAAATCCAGAACCCACCCCAAACCAATCCATTGCTTGGTACATAAAAGTCCATTCTATACGATCAAATGCCTTCTCTGCATCCAAAGATACAGAGAAGGCTGGATCTTCCATGGATTTTGTTAGGATCAACATATGAAGAGCCAATCTAGTGTTATGTGAGGAATGTCTATGAGCAACAAATCCAGTTTGGTGCATACCTATGATATAAGGGAGAGCCTTGGCCAAGCGTAGAGCCAATAACTTAGCCAACAGTTTACTATCAACATTTATCAAAGATATTGGCCTGTAGTTTGAAACCAATAAAGGGTCTTTATTTGGCTTTGGCAAAACTATAGTCAAAGATTCTGCCATAGTACTTGAAATGCAGCCTTTATTCAGTTGAAACTGATATAAATTTAATAAATAAGGCAGTAATGTATTTTGAAATTATTTCTAAAACTCCACAGTGTATCCATCCTCTCCTGGAGCGGATCCAACTCTAAGGGACTTCAAAGCTGTCTGAATCTCCTTTAATGTAATATGTGCATCAAGAGATCTTTTTATATGCTCAGGAATTTTAGGACCCATAGGACTGGAAGAGACAATAAAAATAAATGAAAAATCTTTATTGTTAAAAGTAACAGAAATGTGTGAGCAATGGAATCCTTTGCATTTATCTTGGTGGGGGAGAGTTCAAACTGTGAAAATGATGATTTTGCCTGTGGTATATTACCAAATGGGAATGTTACCAATTTATTTTCAAGATTCTTTTTACAAGAAATTAAATAGTATTCTTATCAAATTTGTTTGGATGGGCAAAACTGCTAGAATAGCTTTAGTATCTCTACAAAAACCAATTGTGGAGGGAGGGGTAAATTTTCCAAATTTCTATAGGTATCATCAGGCCTATATTATGCATCAGGGTATGTACTGGATCCTGCCTGAACTCATGGAACATTATCCAGAGAGGTTAATTTTGGAATGGAAAATTATGTCCCCTATGCATTTGTCTCATGTATTGGGCATTAAACTACCTAGTTATGCTAAGGATAACAACATTATTTTGGATACTTGGAAGGCCCTAAGACATTGGTCTCAAACTCGCAGCCCGAGGGCCACATGTGGCCTGCCAGGTACTATTTTGAGGCCCTCTGTATGTTTATTGTAATCATATGTCTCTTTAGCTATAAATTACAATATTATTATTAAGACTTAGCCAAAAGGAAAGATTTATAAACTACAAAGAGTTTTGCCTCATGCAAAATTGCCATTTCTTTAATAAGACATTAACTATTTTTTCTGAGGACCTCCAAGTATCTACAAATCCAAAATGCGGCCCTGCAAAGGATTTGAGTTTGAGACCACTGCCCTAAGATGTATAAATAAGTTAACTGAAATTCCTATAGAACAGTCTTTGGGTCAATCCCTATGGCTGAACTCCAAGCCTGGAAGGATTGGATGCGAGTAGGCATAAGAACATTAGAGGATGTTATTTTAAATGGAAAATTGCTTGATTTTTCACAGTTGCAACAATCTTTTGGTATTTCAAAATTTCAGTTTTATAAATGGTTGCAACTGAAGCAGGCTATTCAGAAAGGGTTCCCTGAATGGCGTAATTTAAAAAATTTTATAGTCTGCAATTCCTCTGTTTTCAGGCAGACATGCTAGGACAGGGCTACCCAAGTCCGGTCCTCGAGATCTACTGGCAGGCCAGGTTTTCAGGATGTCCACAATGAATATGCATGAGAGAGAGATTTGCATACCAAGAAGGCCTTGCAGGCAAATCTATCACTCATGTATATTCATTGTGGATATCCTGAAAACCTGGCCTGCCAGTAGATCATCGAGGACCGGACTTGGGCAGCCCTGTGCTAGGACATACAAGCCGCCAAGTGGTATAAATTAAATATCTGAACTTATGAAAAAGAAAAACCAAAAACACTCTTAGAGATATTTGGAGCATTGAGATAAGCAGTATATTTCTGCATCTCGATGGCCATGTATTTGGTCTTGGAGGATGAGGTGTACAGCTTCAGCATCTATGAAACAAACTTGGTTCTTTTTGTTACATCGTTCTTTCGGACCTCAGTTAGATGAATAGAGTTAGATAATTCTAGATCTAATAGGTGCTGGCACTGTCACCTAGACATAGGAACATTAGATTATTATTATTATTATGTTCTTGTATACTGCCATACCCAATGAGTTCTAGGCGGTTCACATCAATTAATTAAGATCCGATCTGAACACAGATTTACAACATTTTGTCGGAGTTACAAGCAACGAGGAAGGATATGTTGGAACATTTTATCAGAAATTTATCAGAGTTACAAGCAACGACGAAGGTTGGATTGGAAGGTAAGAGGGAGAGAGAGAGAACCAAAGGAGGGGAGGGGGGAAGGGGAAGAGTAGAAGAAGGGGGGGAGAGGACGGGAGTTAGTTTATTGCAGGGGAATGAGGGTTAAGGGTCCTGTTCGCGGAATAGGTACGTTTTGAGTAGTTTTCTGAAGTTGAGGTAGGTTGGGGCCTCGAGCATCATTTGGGCTAGCCAAGGGTTCAGCTTAGCCACCTGAAAGGCGAAGGTTTTGTCAAGAAATCTTTTGAGCTGACATAATTTTAGGGAGGGGAAGGTGAACAGCTGAATTCTGCGGGATTTCTTATTGGTGCAATTCATAGTGAAGTGGGGAAAGAGGTATCTTGGTGCTAGACCAAATACTGTTTTGTAGCAGAAGCAGGCGAATTTGAAAAGGACTCTGGATTCGGAAGGTAGCCAATGTAGTCGGTGGTAGAAAGGAGTGATGTGTTCCCATTTGTTCAGGCCGAAAATAAGGTGGACGGCTGTGTTTTGAATCAATTTTAGTCTTCTGGTGGTTTTCTTTGTGGAGCTCAGATAAATGATATTGCAGTAATCCAGTATGCTAAGAATGCTAGATCATTTACTGTTTTATTTCCCTAAGATATTGATTTTCTGGAGATCAATTTGGGGATATATTAATAACATTTTAGAATCTGAGATTCCGTTAACTTATGAAATAGTAATTTGTGGTACCATTTTACATATCAAGGATCCCCTAGATAAATATAAAAGACGTCTCTTATTAATTATGACTAGTATAGCTATACAAATGATTACACGAAACTGGAAGAACTGGGATCGTCTTAACTTTACATTCTGGTGGGCAAGTTTATGTCTAATTTACAAATATGAGAAAATGAACGTTGATTTATTAGGGAATACAAAAAACTTTAACTTAATTTGGGGCCCATTGTCGTCTTTTGTAGAATTATTATAGTTATGATTTTTTGTTCTTAGATAAAATGCACATCCAGGGAGGGGGGGAGGATTATAAGGGCTTTTAATTGATTATTTATACAGATGATAATAGGAAAGAAGGGTGGTGTGGTTTTTTGGGGGTTTTTTTTGAGGTTTGATAAATAGGTATGATTTATCATATGAATAACTTATGTTTTAAATATGTATAATATAACTCTGAACATATGATACATTTTTTAATTACTTTAATGATAATGATTAGGAGGGGTGGGGGAGGGTAATGTTCTAAATGAATCTTGTAAAATTATAAGTGATATCTAAAGTATTAAATGTATAATCTATGTTGTTTATACTTATTAAACGTGTTTTAAAATGAATAAAGATTATATATAAAAAAAAAAAAAATTACAAAGACTAAGTGACAGGGAAATACTTTTAAAACCAATAGGAGGAAATATTTTTTCACTCAGAGAACAGTTAAGCTCTGGAACGCACTGCCAGAGGTTATGGTAAGAGTGGATAGCGTAGCTGTTTTTAAGAAAGGTTTGGACAATTTCCTGGAGGAAAAGTCCATAGTCTGTTATTGAGAAAGACATAGGGGAAACCACTGCTTGCCCTGGATCGGTAGCATGGAATGTTGCTACTCCTTGGGATTTGGCCAGGTACTAGAGACATGGATCGGTACTGTGTGGCTGCTAAGTACTCTACTCAGACTGACCCTGTAAGAAGTAGTATCGAGTGCAATCGAGATCACCAAGTCTCTTTCAGCACAATACATGGAGGCATTCCATGACAATTTGCATCAGTATCTTTGGAGCAAGAGTTGGTACCATCGAAATAAAAACTATACTTTTTAAGAAATTCCTAAATCAGCCCTAACTTCACGTACTATTAACAACGCCAAAATAGACAAAACATCTACCCACACCACACCAGCAATAACAACTATGCTACCAATGTAACCCCCATTTACACACTTCCTGTAAACTGTATTTATCCTTACTCCGAAATTATCTATTTACCACTCTAATTTATCATTGGTTCCTCCATTGTAACCCTGTTTATAAATCTTTTGTAAGCCGCCTTGAACCGCAAGGTAATGGCGGAATAGAAATCCCTAATGTAATGTAATGTAATGTAATATTTGTCGCAGGACTATATCATAGCTGTTGATAGAAAATCCTCCCTTGAATCTTGATGTTCATCAAGTAGACTCAATACTAGATTGGCCAGGTTGCTAATCCAAGTGCCCACTGCAATGCGTCTCCATTGCGATGACATAAAGGAAAGGCATTCCTCGAATAGACTCGATGGTAAATATGCCAGTGACACAGTTATCAAACCCACTGGTACCGACTGGAGTTGGTACTAAAGAAAAGTCCCAGTTGCTGGAATTCGAACTCCAGAACAAATACTTTTAAAGAAAGAAGGGAAGAAAACACTGTTATTTATTATTATTGTATTTTTTCTTCCAAGCTCTTTCAGAGAGCCTCGGTGCCAGGACCAGCTGGAAAGAACAAGACAAAGGTGGAGTAGAAAGAAGGTTTAAAATCCTTCAACGCAGATGGCAGGAGCAAAGGAGGGAAAATTGTCTTAAGGCCTTTTGACACCAAAAGAGGTGAAGGGATTCAATGCAGCTTGTCCTTTTTTTTCAAGAAAAGAAAAGACATAATAGAAGTATACTTGAAAAAGTTTGAAAAAAATTGGAAAAGAAAAAAGCAAGAAGGCAAATTCGAAGGAACAACATTGAGATACGTCTTCTTCACTCCACAGAAAATGAAAAACTGATGACCTCGCAAGCTGGCGTTGGGCAGGAAGGCACTCACTCGCACATGCTTGGTGCAGGAAGTCTAAAAGCTTTTTAAAGCTTAAAGTGACATTACACTTTTCACCGTCCGTACTGGGCTTCATGGATGACGTCACCCCATAAGTAAGAATATGCTGCCTGTTTGTCTAAGGATAAAATGTAAGACTGGTGATTTTGTGAAACGGCCTCCTGGTGGAGATGAAGACTGTAAATGAATTCAAGAAAGCATGGAACAGGTACAAAGGATCTCTAGGAGATGGAATGGATGGCTAGATTGGAAAGGCCCTGTGGTTTTTATCTGCCTTCATGCAACCAAGAAATGTATATAGAAAACTTCCAGTGTTAAACACAACTATGCCTAGTATATATAAAAACCTCTCTCATACATATTCATTACTAGGTATGTCTCCACAGCAAGGTTAGGAATGAATTCTTATGAACATAGCAACTTTGGCCCTAGATCAACACACGATGTCCTTGCAGCGTTCAAAAGTGCACTGCTCCAGCAGCATATGGTATTCCTGTAGTAAAAAGATCAGTAGAACTAAAAGTTAAATTTCAATTATGGGTCTTATGGCAAAAAGCACAAACACAACAATATTCAGATGCAGAATATTCACTTACTGGTCTCACTTCCCCATTGGTGTTGGTGTATTGTCGAGCAAGCCCAAAGTCCAACATGTAGCATTTCCTGTAAGTTGAGGGCAATCGTCCCATGGCAAAATTGGACTAAAAACAAAACAAAAAGAATCCAATCATTTAGATGTAATTTCAATACATGTGGTATTATAAAAAGCTGCAGTGACCACTGCAATTCTGAAAAAGTTATGCACTACTCACATATGCAAAATCAATAATCAGGCCCCAAAGGGGCATGTTTGGAGCAGAGAATAGGTTGGAATAAGAAACTGAATATGCAGGATATAAATGTCATTGCACTATGCAAGTACATTTTCTTATAGGGGGCATCACATAACCATAAGCATTCTAAATAATTTAGGATAGAAACTTTGGGCATGTGAGTGGTGCATAAAACACATGCCTGAATGTAGGCTTCCTATACGTAATGACTAAATGGCAACGATGCCTCTTTTGACCTGCTGTATTGGTTGGTGTGTTGTGCTGCTGGCTGGCAACTCAGTACATGGTCAGACCTCATTTTCCTCTCTGCCCTCATTTAACTCAACAGCTCCATTAACCCACTCTGCTCCATATTGCTACTTTCTACCAAGCATTCTCTTCGATTCTTTAAATACCCAACCCCCTTCTTCTCCTCCTCAAAAATACTCTTAGCCCCTTACTCCATCTTTCTGTGCAACAATTTGTCCATTTCTGCATCGGGAGGGGGGAGAGGTATAGTCCTGTGGTATCCTTGCACATGACCCTGCCTGGAGCAGAGAGTTCAAGGAATATGGAGGACAAAGCTAAAGGATGGACTGGTACTATGGTAAAAAAGGAGGTAAGGATCAACAACAAAAAAACCCAAAATCAGAGGATCCCAAAAAGACAGGAACATCAGTATAAAACCCAAAAATCAATTAGGTTCTTACCTTCATAATATCTTTTCCAGTAGATAGGGATGGTATGCTGAACCACAGGGTTTTCCATCTGTGCTCAAGAGCATATTGCAAATGTCAATTACAGCTTTTCAACTCCTCCTCTTCCACAGTCTCTGCTGCCCCTTCAGTTTGTAACAGCCCTACAGAAAAAGACAGAAGGAGGGATACGAGGAAATCCCCGCAACCAAGCATCTGATCTGATCTGCTCACATAAGAACTGCCGCTGCTGGGTCAGACCAGTGGTCCATCGTACCCAGCAGTCCACTCCCGCGGCGGCCCTTAGGTCAAAGATCAGTACCTATTACTATCCCTCAGATGGGAGAGGCACCTTACTGGACTCCCTCCCACCCCTCATAAAATATGTAAAAAATGCATTCAAATGTGCTATTGAATTGCTACAGAATTTTCTAAATCTTCCTGCAGAAATATTCATAAAAAAAGGGCCATGCAGGTAGTTCTACAATAAAAATGGATTTATGCCTGGAGAAAGAAAATTTAAAAACACCTCCCCCCCTTATAGTATTTAGTCTTCCAGAAATCTTCTGCAATTAAAAATCAGTATTGATTTCTGTAAAAGAGGCTTGAAATGGTAAAAACCTTTGTAAGGAAGAGGCAGAAAAAGGAGAAATCTTGAAAGAGGCTAAGATAGAGATAAATGAAAGCATATACTCTGAGGCTAATATCTTCTTCCTTATGCCCCCCAGAAGGCTTGAAACTCAAATTTCTCTTTCCTTACAAAGGATTGTGCGGTCCAGCAGCCCCCTCCCGCCCGATCGTCGCATCCAACCATCTTCCTCCCTCCCCCTCACCTTATGTGCCGAATTGTTCTTCTCTCAGCAGCACACTTTCAATAAGTTGCAAGTGCGTGGCTGCTTCAGTTGAATCTTCTCCTCTGACGCAACTTCCTATTTCCGGTTGCGTCAGAGGAGGATTCAACTGAAGCAGCTGCGCCTGTGCGCGACTTGCTGAAAACGTGCCACTGGGAGAACAATTCGGCACATAGGGTGAGGGAGGGAGAGAAATGTCAGGACGCAGCAATCGGGTGAGAGGGGGATCTTGGACCGTGCGATCTGTGACCGCACGTCGTGTTCTCTTCACTGCGGAGACAAGACCATTCAACGCTCCATGGGGCAGTGAATGGCCTTGTCCCGTGGTGACTACATTTTCTCGCTCCCCGTTTCAGCGGGGTACCCACAGTTAGCTGTGGGTATCAACCACCGTGTCATTCTCTACTGTGAAGCTGACCATGAAGCTTAAGTCAGAAAGCAGGCTCATCAGATAAACTGCTGGGCAGAGGTTTCAGCATACCATCCCTATCTACTGGAAAATATATTATCAAGGTAAGAACTAATCTCTTTTTCCAGTGCAACAGGGATAGTATGCTGAACCATAGGGCTATTAGACAAGAAACATCTCTTGAAAACTTCAAATGCAAAGTAAAAACATTCCTTTTTAAACACACCTATTCCCTCTGATTCCAATCACTTAGAGCCCTAACAGCTTCTATGCAGTCAGCAGAACTGAACTGAAATGCTTCTTTTGAAGCGACCCCTATCCTAGTGTGCTAAAGCCCTTCTGTTTCTTCCCTCCCTTTTCAGATTTTATTTTTTCATTGTATTTAAGCTCTTATCTTTTCCCATTTTTCCTTTTTGTTCCAGTAAGTCTATTTGTTCTGTCGTTCCCTCCAATTTTTACTTTTAAGTTTTTGTTTTACCTTAACAATATTTTGATAATTGTAAACCATTTAGGTATGTTTTTGATAAACGGTATATCAGAGATTAATTAAACTTGGACGTACCTAAGCATTCCTCAAAGTCTAGGGTGAGATAGGTGAGCCTGTACATAGTACTGACAACCCAAAAGCAGAATCCTCCTATGCTGCCATGTTCATCCTGTAGAATTTGATGAAATTATGAAAGGAGGACAAGGCCGCTGATCTATAAATCTCTTCAGGAAAAATTGCCCTTCTGCCCAAGAGGAGGCATCTTGCCGAATGCACCTTCAATAAACTAGATGGCTGTTTGCCGCAACCGATGTATGCAGAAGATATAGCTCTAAAATTCTATCTACAGATGGTGGTCTTGGTCCTGGGTCCACTCCTTTTCAACATATTCATAGGGGATCTGACTCAAGGGTTTCAAGGTAAAATAACACTATTCGCCGATGACGCCAAACTATGTAATATAGTAAGTGAATGCAGTTTACAGAATTATATGGCGCAGGACCTGCTTACATTGGAAAGTTGGTCCTCAACCTGGCAGCTAGGCTTCAATGCTAAGAAATGTAAGGTCATGCACCCCGGAAGTGGAAATCCATGCAGGACGTACTTCTTGAACGGAGAAACTTTAACTAGGACTTCAGCAGAACGAGATTTAGGAGTAATCATCAGTACAGACATAAAAACTGCCAATCAAGTGGAGAAGGCTTCATCTAAGGCAAGGCAGATATTGGGTTGTATCAATAGAAGTTTCATCAGCCAAAAGCCTGAAGTCATAATGCCGTTGTACAGGGCCATGGTGAGACCTCATCTGGAGTACTGTGTGCAATTCTGGAGGCCACATTACAGTAAAGATGTGCGCAGAATTGAATCGGTTCAACGGACGGCCACCAGGATGATCTCGGGGCTCAAGGGTCTCTCGTATGAAGAGAGACTGAACAAATTGCAGCTCTACACTCTTGAGGAACGTAGGAAGAGGGGAGACATGATCGAAACATTTAAGTACCTCACGGGACGTGTCGAAGTGGAAGATGATATTTTCTTTCTCAAGGGACCCTCGCCACAAGAGGGCACCCGCTCAATCTCAGGGGCGGAAAATTTCATGGCGACACCAGAAAATATTTCTTCACAGAGAGAGTGGTTGATCATTGGAACAAGCTTCCAGTGCAGGTGATCGAGGCAGACAGCGTGCCAGACTTTAAGAATAAATGGGATACCCATGTGGGATCCCTACGAGGGTCAAGATAAGGAAATTGGGTCATTAGGGCATAGACAGGGGGTGGGTAAGCAGAGTGGGCAGACTTGATGGGCTGTAGCCCTTTTCTGCCGTCATCTTCTATGTTTCTATGTTTTGTAAGAGGGTCTGCCTTGTCTTGCCTGATTGTTTAACACAAAAAGATGAACTGAGAGATGAAACTTATTGGATACCTCCATACTTATTGGACACCTCCATACTTATTGGACACCTCCATACTCCATACTTATTGGACACCTCCATACTTATTGGACACCTCCATACGAAAAAGGAGATTATCGCTGAAAAATAGCTGGAAAGCGATGACCACAAATGCTCGCAGTCTAAGCAACAAAGTTCATGATCTGCAAGCCCTGATGTTAGAGGCAGATCTAGATATTGTTGCTATCACAGAGACATGGTTCAGTGAATCACATGGATGGGATGCAAACATACCGGGATATAATCTTTTTAGGAAGGACAGAGATGGTCATAAAGGTGGAGGAGTAGTTCTCTATGTAAAGATCAATATCCAAGCGACCGAAATGCAAGGGACCTGGGGAGAGGAAGAAGCGATATGGATTGCTCTGAAAAGAGAAGATGGAACTTCTATCTACGTGGGTTGTAGTCTACAGACCTCCGACTCAATCGCAGCAAATTGATAAGGATCTGATTGTGGATATCCAAAAGTTTGGAAGGAAAGAGGAGGTTCTGCTGTTGGGAGATTTCAACCTGCCGGATGCGGACTGGATTGTTCCGTCTGCGGAATCGGAAAGAAGTAGGGAGATTGTTGATGCCTTTCAAGAGCCTCTGCTCAGACAAATGGTGACGGAACCCACAAGGGAAAAAGCGATATTGGATCTGGTCCTCACAAATGGAGAGAGTATCTCTAATGTTCGAGTGGGTGCTCACCTGGGAAGTAGCGATCATCAAACGGTTTGGTTTGATATAACGGCTAAAGTGGAGAGCGGCCACACGATACTTAAAGTCCTAGATTTCAAACGTACGGACTTTAATGCAATGGGAAAGTACCTGAAGAAAGAGCTGTTAGGATGGGAGGACATAAGAGAAGTGGTCTAAGCTGAAAGGAGCGATAAAAATGGCTATGGACCTTTATGTGAAGAAAATCAATAAAAACAAGAGAAAAAGGAAGCCGATATGGTTCTCCAACCTAGTGGCTGAGAAAATAAAGGCGAAAGAGTTGGCGTTCATGAAATATAAAAAAACCCAAGAAGAGGAGAGCAGAAAGGACTACAGGGTGAAACTGAAAGAAGCCAAGAGAGAGATACGTTTGGCGAAGGCACAGGCGGAAGAACAAATGGCTAAAATTGTAAAAAAGGGAGATAAAATTTTTTTCTGATATATTAGTGAAAGGAGGAAGATAAAAAATGGAATTGCTAGGCTAAAAGATGCTGGGAACAAATATGTGGAGAGTGATGAGGAGAAAGCAAATGTGCTAAACAAATACTTCTGTTCTGTGTTCACAGAAGAAAATCCTGGAGAAGGACCGAGATTGTCTGGCAAAGTTACACGAGAAAATGGAGTAGATTCTGTGCCGTTCACGGAGGAGGGTGTTTATGAGCAACTTGAAAAACTGAAGGTGGACAAAGCGATGGGACCTGACGGGATCCATCCCAGGATACTAAGGGAGCTCAGAGAGGTTCTGGCGAGTCCTATTAAAGACTTGTTCAACAAATCTCTGGAGACGGGAGTGATTCATGGGGATTGGAGGAGAGCGGATGTGGTCCCTATTCATAAAAGTGGTCACAGGGATGAAGCTGGAAACTACAGGCCGGTGAGCCTCACTTCAGTTGTTGGAAAAATAATGGAAGTGTTGCTGAAAGAAAGGATAGTGTACTTCCTTGAATCTAATGGGTTACAGGATCCGAGGCAACATGGCTTTACAAAAGGTAAATCGTGCCAAACGAACCTGATTGAATTTTTTGATTGGGTGATAAGAGAGCTGGATCGAGGACATATGCTAGATGTAATTTACTTGGATTTCAGCAAAGCCTTTGATACAGTTCCTCATAGGAGGCTGTTGAACAAACTTGAAGGGCTGAAGTTAGGACCCAAAGTGGTGAACTGGGTCAGAAACTGGCTGTCAGACAGACGCCAGAGGGTGGTGGTTAATGGAAGTCGCTCAAAGGAAGGAAAGGTGACTAGTGGAGTCTCTCAGGGTTCGGTGCTGGGGCCAATCCTGTTCAATATGTTTGTGAGTGACATTGCTGAAGGGTTAGAAGGAAAAGTGTGCCTTTTTGCAGATGATACCAAGATTTGTAACAGAGTAGACACCTAAGAGGGAGTGGAAAATATGAAAAAGGATCTGCAAAAATTAGAGGAATGGTCTAATGCCTGGCAACTAAAATTCAATGCAAAGAAATGCAGAGTAATGCATTTGGGGATTAATAATAGGAAGGAACCGTATATGCTGGGAGGAGAGAAGCTGATATGCACGTACGGGGAGAGGGATCTTGGGGTTATAGTGTCCGAAGATCTAAAGGCGAAAAAACAGTGTGACAAGGCAGAGGCTGCTGCCAGAAGGATGCTGGGCTGTATAAAGAGAGGCGTAGTCTGTAGAAGGTGTTGATGCCCCTGTACAGATCACTGGTGAGGCCCCACTTGGAGTATTGTGTTCAGTTTTGGATACCGTATCTGGCGAAAGACGTAAGAAGCCTTGAGGCGGTCCAGAGGAGGGCGACGAAAATGATAGGAGGCTTGTGCCAGAATACGTATGAGGAGAGACTGAAAGCCCTGAATATGTATACCCTAGAGGAAAGGAGAGACAGGGGAGATATGATTCAGACGTTCAAATACTTGAAGGGTATTAACGTAGAACAAAATCTTTTCCAGAGAAAGGAAAATGGTAAAACCAGAGGACATAATTTGAGGTTGAGGGGTGGTAGATTCAGGGGCAATGTTAGGAAATTCTACTTTACGGAGAGGGTAGTGGATGCCTGGAATGCGCTCCCGAGAGAGGTGGTGTAGAGTAAAACTGTGACTGAGTTCAAAGAAGCGTGGGATGAACACAGAAGATTTAGAATCAGAAAATAATATTAAATATTGAACTAGGCCAGTTACTGGGCAGACTTGCATGGTCTGTGTCTGTGTATGGCCGTTTGGTGGAGGATAGGCAGGGGAGGGCTTCAATGGTTGGGAGGGTGTAGATGGGCTGGAGTAAGTCTTAACAGAGATTTCGACAGTTGGAACCCAAGCACAGTACCGGGTAAAGCTTTGGATTCTTGCCCAGAAATAGCTAAGAAGAAAAAAAAATAAAATAAAATAAAAAATAAAAATTTAAATTGAATCAGATTGGGCAGACTGGATGGACTATTCGGGTCTTTATCTGCCGTCTTCTACTATGTTACTATGTTACTAGGTAATGCAATAGGACTCTCTCCTGATATCCAAAACCTTTAAGACTAAACTAAAACTAAACTAAACCTTAAGCTTATATACTGCATCTTCTCTATAAGTATAGAGCTCGGCACTGTTTACAGGAAATTTAAAAAGAAGGAAAAACATAATAAGAACTGCTTCAACTAATAGTCAGTCTGTCGATCAAATCGGGAATGATTCCGGAAGACTGGAAGGTGGCGAATGTTATGCCGATCTTCAAGAAAGGTTCGAGGGGTGATCTGGGAAACTACAGACCGGTGAGTCTGACCTCAGTACCAGGAAAGATGGTAGAGGCGCTGATAAAGGACCGCATCATTGAGCACCTTGACAGACACAATCTAATGTTTGGCTAAACTACTGTGCCTTATAATTGGCCCTGAAGCAATGGACAAATGGTCCACGAAACATTGGCCATGTCGGCTCCGGTCCTGGTCCCGGCAGTTTGATACGGCACAGATAGAAAACAAGAGAGAAAACAGAACATAGAATCACTTAAGATAAGTAATCTTCTGTTGGCATTTTTCAAACCCCTGGGGTGGTCTATTATCAAGTATTTGCTGCAGAGGACATGAAAAGTTTTACTAACTGATTATGATTTATAAGTTATAAAAAGATATTTATTACAAAAAAGATGATATATAAAAAAATATTTAAAAATAGATATAAAGAAATGTACAAAAGCAGGGTTTTGGCCAATGATTGAATTGTGGAGTATCTGTGTGGACCCTAACTATGCTGACAATACAAGTCAATGATACGACATAGTATAGTGCTCCTAAACTCTGAGGCCTTTTCCTGAATTAACTAAATTAACCACATCAATAGTTAGAGGAGTATTGATTCTAGACCCCTCCATTTGAGTGGATTATATAGTATTGAAGTTATATTGGTTATTTGCACCACTCAGTTAGTTACACTTTAAGATTTTGCGATATTAGTAATGGAACACACGCGGGATCGAACTATTTTGGACTTGATGCTTACAAACGGGGGAAGTGTTCCTGAGGTTACAGTGGGTGATCATTTAGCATCTAGTGATCACAGAATGGAGAGGTTCAATATCAAAATGTAAGATGAGAGGACTTACTGAAGATTGAAGGTTCTGGACTTCAAAAGAACTATCTCAAGGAAAAGTTAGTTGAGTGGGAACAGAACAGAACAGAATAGAAAAGCAGTGGGTGAAACTGGAAGAAGCTATCCTAAAGACAACAAATCTTTATGTTAGCAAATAGACTCCTGCCCTATATGCCTCCTCCAATGTACTTCTTGTCTGTATTTAGTCATATCCTTGGATTTATTTTGTGACTGCCTTCTTGTAACCCATTCTGAGCTTTTTGGGAGGATGGGATAAAAATCTAAATAAATAAATAAAGAGCATAAAAAGAAAAGAAGGCTGCTTTGGTTTTCAAATGCAGTAGTTGAAAAGGTGAGAGAAAAAATATTAGCATTCATAAATTACAAGACAACGCAGAAAGAGGACAGACAAAAAATATGTGGAAAATCTATGAAAAGAAGGAAAAGCAAAGATGCAAATGAAAGAAGATAGCCGATAAGGTGAAAATGGGGGACAAAATGTTTTTAAGATATATAAGTGATAGGAAGAAGTGTCAAAATGGCCTAGTGAGGCTCATAAGAATATAAAAATAGCCTTACTGGGTCAGACTGATGGTCCATCAAGCCCAGTAGCCCGGTCTCACAGTGGCCAATCCAGGTCACTATTACCGGGCCAAAACCCAAGGAGTAGCAATATTCCATGCTACCAATCCAGGGCAAGCAGTGGCTTCCCCCATGTCTTTCTCAATAACAGACTATGGACTTTTCCTCCAGGAAATCCCTGCTGATAGATCCTGGACTGCCTTCGAACTCGTATCTGAACCCCAGATCTCTAAACTTTGTCTCAAACTGAAATCCTGCAAATGTATCCTAGATCCTTTCCCATCCTACCTTTATGAAAACATTCCTGCGCAGGCCATCTCCTCCCTTACCAGTCTTATAAATACTGCTCTACTATCGGGACTGTTCTCCACAGAAATGGGACACATTGCCTTATCCCCTCTTCTGAAAAAAGCCAATTCGACCCTTCCTTACCATCGAACTACCGCCCCATAGCAAATATCCCTCTCCTAACTAAACTGCTAGAGGCCATAGTTGCTACCCAGCTCTCTTCTTACCTAGAAAGATTCTCCATTCTCCACCCCTACCAACACGGCTTCAGACCCAGCTTCAGCACTGAGTCCCTCCTAGTTTCCCTAATTTCAAAGGTTCAACAACTACATTCTCGTAACAAATTCGCTGTTCTTTTACAATTCGATCTCTCTGCAGCTTTCGATGTCGTCCACCACGACATACTACTTTATCAACTTTCCGAGATAGGAATTGACTCCACCGTCCTAAAGTGGTTCTCAAACTTCCTTCGCTCTCGCTCCTACACTGTCAACACAAATGGCACCATGTCCATACCTTAGACACCATCTTGCGGTGTCCCTCAGGGATCACCTCTATCCCCTATTCTCTTTAACATCTACATGTCTTCTCTGAAGCTCCTCCAACTTTCCCCCCTTGAAACAATCTACACATACGCTGATGACATCCTTGTCCTCCTTGAAACAGACCAGAACCTCACCAACCTCCACGAGAACATTACATCTTGCATAATGAGACACCACTCCTGGTCCCTCTCGGTACATATGAAACTAAATGAATCAAAAACAAAATTACTCTGGCTCGGCCCAAAGTTAGAACACCTGCCCACCATCTTCACACTACTCACAGGCTGTTCTGCACCTTGAGTTCTCAAGCAAAGTCCTTGGCATCACTATTGAGTCTTCTCTCTCCCTCAACGACCACTTCAACTCTTTTGCAAAATCATGCTTTTTCAGCCTCCACATGCTGAGGAAAGTAAGATCCTACTTTCGCAAAAAACTTTTTGCCATCCTCGTCCAATCCATCATCCTCTCCAAACTTGACTACTGCAATGCCATTTACTTATGCTTAACAAAAAAAAGTCTTCAAAGACTCCAGTTTATCCAGAATATTGCAGCCAAGTTGATCTTTGCAAAACGCAAATCTGACCATGTCTCCCCACTCCTGTCCAATCTTCACTGGCTCCCAGTGATTTCCAGAATCCATTTCAAATGCTCCTGCCTGGCTTTTAAGATCATTCACGGCATCCTTCCTCCCCTAATCCCACTATCCTTTAACTCCTCAAGTCCTGACTCAACCAGACCCGCCCAAAGATATAAACTATCCTTCCCCTCTCTACGCGGTATTCTCTATGCAGGTAAACTGGGAAAATCTCTTCTCTTCAAAATCACAGGTCTCTGGAACGACCTTACTATCCCGTTGAGGAACCTGGGCTCTCTCCAACTATTCTGCAAGCAACTGAAAACTTGGCTCTTCTCTAACATGTAATTCTATTTTCTCCCCTTACTCTTCCATTCTATATATAAGCTTATGTAAACCTTTTCCTTTCTCTTCTTATATTTTAAGTTCTTGTAAACCGTGCCGTAAGGTTGCTAAGTAAAATGAGTTCTATAGGATTGGGCGAGACATTGACAAAATGGGTTGGGAACTGGCTTGGAGGTAGGCTTCAAAGGGTTATGGTAAACGGCACCCCCTCTGAAATGACAGAGGTGATCAGTGGAGTGCCCCAAGGCTCGGTCTTGGGCCCGATCCTGTTCAATATCTTCATAAGTGACTTGACAGAAGGGCTCCGAGGTAAAATAACATTATTCGCCGATGACGCCAAGCTAAGCAATGTAGTGGGCAAAAGCACAACGGACAAAAACTCAATGCCCGACATGATGCACGATCTACTCCTACTGGAGCGCTGGTCTAGGACCTGGCAACTCAGTTTCAATGCCAAAAAATGCAAAGTTATGCACTTGGGTAGCCAAAATCCATGCAGGACTTATACCCTTAATGGTGAGATCCTAACAAGAACAGTAGCAGAGCGAGACTTAGGGGTGATCGTCAGTGAGGACATGAAAGCTGCCAATCAAGTGGAGAAGGCTTCATCTAAGGCAAGACAAATCATGGGCTGCATACGCAGGGGTTTCGTCAGCCGTAAGCCGGAGGTCATTATGCCATTGTATAGATCCATGGTGAGGCCCCACCTGGAGTACTGTGTGCAATTTTGGAGGCCGCATTATCGCAAGGACGTGCTGAGGATGGAGTCGGTCCAGAGAATGGCCACTCGGATGGTCTCGGGACTCAAGGATCTCCCGTACGAGGAACGGCTGGAAAAATTGCAGCTATACTCACTCGAGGAGCACAGAGAGAGGGGAGACATGATCGAGACGTTCAAATATCTCACAGGCAGAGTCAAGACAGAGGAAGATATCTTCTTTTTCAGGGGTCCCACGGCAACAAGAGGTCATCCGTGGAAAATCAGAGGCGGGAAACTGCGAGGTGACACCAGGAAGTTCTTTTTTACTGAAAGGGTGGTTGATCGCTGGAATAGTCTTCCACTTCAGGTGATTGAGGCCAGCTGCGTGCCTGATTTTAAGGCCAAATGGGATCGACACGTGGGATCTATTCACAAGGTAAAGGTAGGGGAGGGTCATTAGGGTGGGCAGACTGGATGGGCCGTGGCCCTTATCTGCCGTCAATTTCTATGTTTCTATGTTTATATAAACTTAAGGTTTAGTTTAGTTTAGTTCCCATCCAATCAGCTCTTTCTTCAGGTACTCCCCCATGCTGCTAAAGTCTGCATGTTTGAAATCCAGGACTTTGAGTTTTGTGTGGCCATCCTGCACTTTGGCTGCTAATGCTATATCGAACCAAACCGTATTATGATCGCTACTTCCCAGGTGGGCCCCCACTCAGATATTAGAGACACTTTCACCATTTGTGAGCACCAGATCCAGTATCACTTTTTCCCTCATGGGTTCCATTATCATTTGTCAGAGCAGAGTCCCTTGAAAGGCATCCACGATCTCCCTACTTCTTTCCAATTCTGCAGAAGGAACTTTCCAATCCACATTTGGCAGATTCAAATCACCCAGCAACAGCACCTCCCCTTTCTTTCCCAACTTTTGTATATCCGTAATCAGATCTTTATCAATTTGCTGCAATTGAGTCGGAGGTCTGTAGACAATACCCAAGTGGATAGAAGTTCCATCTTCTCTTTTCAAAACAATCTATAACGCTTCTTCCTTTCCCCAAGCGCCCTGCATTTCAGTAGCTTGGATATCTGTCTTTACATAGAGAGCTACTCCTCCACCTTTTATACCATCTCTGTCCTTCCTGAAGAGATTAAAGCCCGGTATGTTGGCATCCCAACCATGGGATTCACTGAACCTTGTCTCAGTGATAGCAAAAATATCCAAATCTTCCTCTAACACCGGGGCTTGCAGATGCTGATTTTTGTTGCTTAGACTGTGGGCGTTTGTAGTCATTGTTTTCCAGCTACTTATTCCTCAACAAACTCATTTTTTGTATAGTTTTAAATTTCAGCTCATTTCCTGTTGCATCGCTAGGAATTGAATTGGAAAAATAATGGAAACGTTGCTGAAGAAAAGGATAGTGAGATTCTTAGAATCTAATGGATTACAAGATCCAAGGCAACATGGGTTTACTAAAGGTAAATCGTGCCAAACGAATCTGATTGAATTCTTTGACTGGGTGACCGGAGAATTGGATCAAGGACGTGCTCTAGATGTAATTTACTTAGATTTCAGCAAAGCCTTTGGCACGGTTCTTCATAGGAGGCCCTTAAACAAACTCCATGGGCTGAAGTTAGGGCCCAAAGTGGTGAACTGGATCAGAAACTGGTTGACGGAGGACGCCAGAGGGTAGTGGTAAATGGAATTTGTTCAGAGGAGGATCAGGTGAGTAGTGGAGTGCCTCAAGGCTCGGTGCTGGGACCGATTCTGTTCAATATGTTTGTGAGTGACATTGCTGAAGGATTAGAAGGTAAGGTTAACCTTTTTGTGGGTGATACCAAGATTTGTAACAGAGTAGAAAACATGAAAAAGGATCTGCAAAAATTAGAAGAATGGTCTAGTATCAGGCAACTAAAATTCAATGTGAAGAAGTTCAGAGTGATGCATTTGGGGGGTAGAAATCTGAGGGAACCGTATGTGCTGGGAGGTGAGAGGCTGATAAGCACAGATGGTGAGAGGGACCTTGGGGTTATTGTTTCTGAGGATCTAAAGGCATCTAAACAGTGTGATAAGGTGGTGGCTGCAGCCAGAAGGATGCTAGGCTGTATAGAAAGAAGAGTAACCAGCAGAAAAGGGAGGTGTTGATGCCCCTGTATAGGTCATTGGTGAGGCCACAACGAGTATTGTGTTCAGTTTTGGAGGCCATTTCTGGCAAAGGATATAAAAAGACTTGAAGTGGTCCAGAGGAAGGCGACAAAAATGGTAAGAGGTTTGAACCAAAAGAAGTACGAGAAGAGACTGGAAGACCTAAATATGTTTACTATGGAGGAGAGGAGGGACAGGGGAGATATGACATTTAAATACTTGAAAGGCATTAATATAGAACAAAATCTTTTCCAGAGAAGAAAAAATGGTAAAACTAGAGGGCATAATTTGAGGTTACGGGGAGGGAGACTTAGGAGCAATGTTAGGAAATTCTTCTTCACGGAGAGGGTGGTAGATGCCTGGAATGCCCTCCCGAGGGAAGTGGTGGAGAGAAAAATGGTGATGAAATTTAAAAAAGCATGGGATAAAAATAGAGGATCGTTAATTAGAAAATGAAGGATGTAAAGTAAAGAACTAAGGCTGGTATTGGACAGACCTGCACGATCTCTGTTCCATATATGGTGATTCAGTGTAGGTTGGACTGGGGTGGGCATCAATGTGAACTCCACTAATATGGAACAGGAGGATGTTACTGGCCAGACTTTACGTTGGATGTCCTGCAAACAACAGGATGGTTGGATAGGCTGGAGTGAGCTTAGATGGCAACTTCAGCATTTGGAACCTAGGACAATACCAGACTTTACAGTCTATGGCCCAGAAATATCAAAGAAGAGACAAGTTAATCTAATCATGTATTTTTTAATGAGAATAACTTATGGGCAAACTGGATGAACCATTCAGGTCTTTATCTGCCGTCATTTACTATGTTACTATGTTAATATTGTTGTTTTCATTGCTTTCTTTATTATCATCATATCTTGTGTTTTTCAGGGGGTGGCCACCGGAAGTAACCTCCATACATACACCACCCCCACCTTCTAGTTTAAATGCCTAGAAACATATGCCCGAATTTCTCAGCCAGGATTCTTTTTCCTGCCATGGTAAAGTACAGCCCATCACTACAATACAGTCTCTTTTTTTTCCATGTATTGCCCCATCCTCCTTTATACCTAAAGTCTTCTTGATGACACCAGGCTTTGAGCCACCTATTGAAGTTCTCAGTATTTTGTACTCTTTCCTCTCCCTTCCCATAAGTAGGCAGCACTTCTGAAAAAGCTAGTCTTTACAAAAGGTTTTATCCACTCCCCAAGCTCCCGAAAAGCTTTCTGCGCTGCAAGTCAGTTATTGTTGGCCAGGTCATTTGTTCCGAGGTGGATAATAGTATCAGGGTTCAAATTCTTTGCTTCTTCCCTAATTACATTCAGTATGTGTCTGGCATTCCTGGTGGCCGAGGATCCCGGAAGGCATTTCACTTGTGTTCCAAGGTTCCCTCTGATGATGGAATCCCCTAGCAGCAATACTTTCCCGATTTGAGCATTTTTATATGTGCATTGGGGATGCTTTACTTTGCAAGTGATCTTCGCTGGTTCCTCCTCAGTTCTTTTATCTTGAGCATCACAATGCACTAATGGAGTAAAGGGATTCTTTAGGGGCAACAATTGTGAAAGTGGATGTTTGTGTGTCACATGCCGCAGTCTATCTGAGCCAACTGTGATCCATTTATTCCTGGGTTGTTTTATTCTTTGGGGCAGTGGTGGTAAAGGGGTATATTTGAGTCGGGTGATTGTAGCTGTTTTAATAGCCTCCAATTCCTGTTTAAGTTTGCAGAGCTCCTCTTTGATACTAGCAAGTTGAAGACAGATGGGGCAAGCCTTGAGCCTCCAGATGGTTTGCCTGAGAACTAAAGCACCACAATGATTGCACTGAATGAAATTCAGCTTGGTTGACTGGAATTGGGATTGACTGAGACTTCTTGATTATTTGGCTGTCTATATATGAGTTGCAGACCCTGGGAAGGATGGGATGTGGGTCAGGTAGGAGGGACTAAAGTCCCAGTGATTCACCAAGATCCCTATCAGCAGTTCTATAGCAGGGCCTAGCAAACACTATGATAACATTTCTGCTGGATCTACCCTTTTCCCTTTTTAAAAAATCTAAATATTCCCAATAAATCTAGTTAGCAGCTTCAGTGCTATAATCTCCAACAACAAGAAAATTGATCCTGGTCCCTCCACAGAAGGTAATATTGAAGAAACAAAGAGATCTTGGAGAGTCATGTCCAAGATGAAGGCTTTATTCAAACAAATAAATAATCCACATAAAAATGTCTAGGGCCTGAACCTCTGGGAAACATATGGACCCAACACGGTCTGTGTTTTGACAAAATAGTCTTCCTCAGGGGTCCCTATGAGGTCCTCAATGCAGGCATGCAGCGTAGAGGTTTTATGTTCATTATTTGATCCACATAGGGACCCCTGAGGAAGACTATTTTATCAAAACACGGATCATGTTGGGTCCACATGTTTTCCAGAGGTTCAAGCCCTAGACATTTTTATGTGGATTATTTATTTGTTTGAATAAAGCCTTCATCGTGGACATCGACTCTACACGATCTCTTTGTTTCTTCAATTACAGATTAAACCTTAAGCTGCTTTTTGGTCTGACTATATAAACTAAAATAAAATAAACCTTGCTTGCAGTATGAAAAAAAACAGTTAGTCAGAAGAGTTCTAAACAGAAAAAGAAAATAATAATAATAGCTTTATTTATATCCCATCATACCTTTTCAGTTCAAGACGGTGTACAATAAAGAAGAGGTACAATGTGGATATTGTGGAGGAGGGAAGGAAGTTGTTGGTTGTTTTTTTTTTTTGGGGGGGGGTTATGTTGGGTTGGGGGGCTAGATTAGAAGACAGAAGTGATACACCACACTATAAACAAACAGTTCTTAAAGTTAATTCCCAATAATTAAATAAATAATATCAAGTCTGTGTTCAGTTCTAGAGAAACAATCAACAGTTTTTAAATCCTAAAATTAAATAATCAAGTTTGTGCTCAAATCTCCAAATTAAATAAATAATCAAGCAGTTTTAAATCCTAATAATTTAAATATTAAAGTCAGTGCTCAAATCAAGAGAAATAAATATTTCTTTTAGCAAACTATTTCCAGTAAGAACATAAGAACATAAGCAGTGCCTCCGCCGGGTCAGACCATAGGTCCATCCTGCCCAGCAGTCCGCTCCCGCGGCGGCCCAAACTGGTCACGACCTGTCTGTATCACCAGAAGAGGCTCCCTTGCCACCTTGGTTTCTCATTTAAGTCCTGTCTTCCTATCGAAGTCCTAACCTTCCGGTCTTGCACATGCACGACCTGGTTTGGTTTCTATACTCATTACTTGGTTAGCTTTCTATACTTGGTGTTACATCCCAGCTCCTCCCTCAGTATCCCACGATCCCTTTATCCCTCAGGAATCCGTCCAATCCGTTTGAATCCCTGTACCGTACTCTGCCTGATCACTTCCTCCGGTAGCGCATTCCAAGTGTCCACGACCCTTTGGGTGAAAAAAAAACTTCCTTGCATTTGTTTTGAACCTATCTCCCTTCAGTTTCTCCGAATGCCCCCTCGTACTTGTTGTCCCCTTCAGTCTGAAGAATCTGTCCCTATCCACCCTCTCTATGCCCCTCATGATCTTGAAGGTCTCTATCATATCTCCCCTGAGCCTCCTTTTTTCCAGAGAGAAGAGCCCCAGCCTATCCAACCTCTCGGCGTATGGGCAGTGTTCCAGCCCTTTTACCAGTTTCGTTGCTCTCCTTTGGACTCTCTCAAGTACCGCCATGTCCTTCTTGATGTGCGGCGACCAATACTGAACGCAGTATTCCAGATGTGGACGCACCATCGCTCGATACAATGGCATGATGACTTCCTGTGTTCTCGTTGTTTTTTTTTTTTTTTTTTATTCTTTATTTATAATTTTAATAATTGACAATAATTACAAGTTAATAAAAGAAAACATGCAGTGTAAATTGAAATTAAATCAAAATTCCAAACAGCTAAGGAATATCAAAATATACATCGCATTATTAGTCCACAATTTTGGAGACGAGGCTAATGAAAAAGACTGAAATAAGTCATCAAGGCAATTAGTATAAGGCAAAAAGATAGGCGTTTTGAGTGCTCTTGAACCAATATGTTGAGCTTAACAAGAGAACAAGGCAGCTCATGAAGACTCTCTATCAGAAATAAATTTAGATAAATGCTGTGGATCATAAAATACATATCTATTCCCCCCATATGTCAAAACGCATTTACAGGGATATCTTAGGACAAAGGTCGCCCCTAGCTGAACAGCCTGTGGTCTCAATATTAAGAATTGTTTTCTTCTTTTCTGGGTCGAGCGAGATACATCAGGGTACATCCTAATTATATTTGTCATAAATGGAACATCTCTATGCTTAAAAAACATTTTAAGCAGCCAATCCCTGTCTGAGTCAATTGCAAACTATACTATTAAGGTAGCAGGGACCTGATTTTCCGTATCCGACCTCTCTAGAAAATGTGTTAAATCCAAACTATCAACAGATAACCGTGTTCTGGTTGTTATGCCCCTCTTTATGATGCCCAGCATCCTGTTGGCTTTTTTCGAGGCTGCTGCGCACTGTGCAGATGGCTTCAGTGATGCATCCACCAGCACACCCAAGTCTCTCTCAAGTCTGCTATCTCCCAACAATACCCCCCCCCCCAATTTGTAGTTGAACAACGGGTTCTTTTTCCCTATATGCATGACCTTGCATTTGTCCACGTTAAAGCGCATTTGCCATTTGTTTGCCCAGTCTTCCAGCTAGTCCAGGTCCCTTTGTAGGTCCTCACACTCCTCCCTGGTCCTAACTCTGCGGCACAGTTTGGTATCGTCTGCAAATTTTATAACCTCGCACTTTGCCTCCTTTTCCAGGTCATTGATAAATATGTTAAAGAGTAACGGCCCCAGCACCGACCCCTGTGGCACACCGCTTGTGACTCCCCGCCAGTCAGAATATTGACCCTTTACTCCGACCCTCTGCAGTCTACCCAACAACCAGTGCTTGATCCATCTGTGCACATCCCCTCCCACCCCGTGGTTCCACAGCTTCTTAAGCAGCCTTTCATGTGGCACCTTGTCGAAAGCCTTTTGAAAATCGAGGTAAATGATGTCTATGGGTTCCCCATTGTCCACCCGACTGCTTATTCCCTCAAAGAAGTACAGAAGGTTCGTTAGGCACGACCTTCCCTTACAGAATCCGTGCTGGCTTGTTCTCAGTAGGCCATTCCTCTCGATGTGCTCGCAAATGCCGTCCTTGATCATAGCTTCCACCATCTTCTCTATAATTGAAGTCAGGCTCACCGGCCTGTAGTTCCCGGGGTCACCCCTCGATCCCTTCTTGAAGATAGGTGTGACATTCGCCAATTTCCAGTCCTCTGGTACCTCACCAGTTTTCAAGGATAGGTTGCAAACATGCTGGATTGTGCCCGCTATTTCTTATCTTAGTTCCTTCAGAACCCTTGGGTGGATCCCGTCCGGGCCCGGTGATTTGCCGCATTTTAGCCTGTCTATCTGTTTGAGGACATCCTCCTTACTTACCTCTATGTGCTCCAATTTTTCAGCCTGTTCCCCACTCATGAGCTCCTCTGAGTCCGGTATATTAGATGTGTCTTAGCTCGTGAAAACCAACGAGAAGAACGTGTTCAACCTCTCAGCTACCTCTTTATCCTCCTTAATCACTCCCTTCCTATCCCCATCGTCCAACGGCCCCACCTCCTCGCTCGCTGGTCGCTTCCCCTTAACGTAACTGAAGAATGCCTTGAAGTTTTTCGCCTCCCTGGCCAGCCCCTCTTCGTATTCCCCCTTTGCTTTTCTAACCTCCCGGTGGCATTCCTTTTGGCATTTCCTGTGCGCCTGGTGATTTTCCTCCATTGGGTCCTTTTTCCATCTCCGGAAGGATACTTTTTTGTCCTTTATCGCCCTCTTTACTTCTGTTGACATCCAAACCGGGTCCTTTGATCGCTTGTTCTTGCAGCCTTTCCTGAAACTGGGGACATACATTCTCTGTGCTTCCTGCAGGGTGTCCCTGAATAGGGTCCAGGCGCTTCCCACAGTCTCCATTCTAAAGATGTTTCTGAGCTTCCTCCCCACCATTTCCCTCATAGCAACATAGTTTCCTTTCTTGAAGTTCAGCGCAGTTGTTGCGGTCCTCCTTACTATGGGTGTCTCTCTTTCTAATGTGAATCTGATCATGTTGTGATCACTGTTGCCTAGTGGTCCTCCCACTTCTATCCCTCTTGCAGGCCCCCCTAATCCGTTTAGGATGAGGTCAAGAGTAGTACCCCCTCGCGTCGGTTCTTTGACTAGTTGCTCCATGAAGCAGTCCTTCACAGCTTCTACAAATCCTGTCTCCCTAGTGCAGTTGGAGTGACCCGTACTCCAGTCTATTCCCGGGTAGTTGAAGTCCCCCATCACTGTTACACTTCCAGTCCTGCATTCCTGTCTCAATTCCGCTTCCAAGTCGTGTCCGACTCCTTCTGGCGTACCAGGTGGTCGATAGTACAGCCCCAGTTTTATGCCCGCACCCTTGTTTCCCGGTAATTTGACCCATAGCGATTCCAGCCCCTCTGCCTTCGTTGCCATATCCATCCCAACCGAGTAGATAGAGTCCTTTATATATAGTGCTATGCCTCCCCCCTTCTTGTGGGTCCTGTCCCTCCTGTAGAGCTTGTACCCCGGCAGCGCCACATCCCATTGATTTTCCTCTGTCCACCAGGTTTCTACAATTCCAATTATATCCAGGTCCTCCCCCTTGGCCACGACTTCTAGTTCACCCATCTTGGCCATGAGGCTTCTTGCGTTTGCGTATAAGCACCGCAGGTCCCGTCGTTTTTCTTCCACCTCTGCATTTACCTGGGCCACTTGCCCTTGGATTTCAGGCTGTTTTCCCGTTCCCTGTGCTTCTGCTTTGCCCTCAGCCTTTACCCTCTTAGCTTTCAGCTTCCCCACATCCCCGCCACCCCACTTCCCCGCTTTTCCTCTGGGTTTTCTAGCCCTACCGGCCCCCTCCTGGGCTATCATCCCTTGAGCCTCTGTTTGATCCCCCTTGCCTTGTGGTACCTCTATATTACCCTCGGCTTTCGCCCTCGTGCCACCCAGTCCCCCTGTGTCTCCATGCCCATTAGTTTTCTCCCAGCAAGCTCCCTTTACCTGATGTTTCCCTCGCTGTCTGATTCTAAGATCTTCCGGTCCCTCTGCTTCCTCCCTGCAGTCAGCCCGTTCAGCATCTGTTCTGGATACTGTTGTCTGAAGCGTCAACATCAGATCAGCTGTCGGCTTTCCCCCTCTCCTCAGTTTAAAGCCCTCTCGATCTCCTTCCTCACATTGGCTGCCAGTAGTCTAGTTCCCGCTGTGCTCAGGTGCAGGCCGTCCCGCCGGTAGAGCTTGCTCTTTCCCCAGAAGGACGTCCAGTTCCTCACAAAGTGGAAGCCCTCCTCCTGGCACCATCTCCTCAACCATGCATTCACAGCTTGGAGGTCTGCCTGCCTCTTTGCATCTGCTCTCGGTACAGGCAGGATCTCCGAGAATGCTATCCTCCGTGTGCTCCGCTTAAGCTTTCGTCCCAGGACCCTGAACTGGTCAGTCAGTGTGGCCATGCTGAAGTTCCTCCGGCTCACATCATTCGTTCCGACATGGATTATTACCGCAGTCTCCTCTGTCTCTGCTCCGTCCAGGATCCTCTCAATCCTGTCAGTGATGTCTCGTGTCTTGGCCCCTGGGAGACAAGTCACTAGCCAGTCCTCCCTTCCTCCAGTCAGTTAAGATATTTAAGAATAAAATCAAAAGACACATAGGGCTCCTTTTACAAAGCTGTGTTAGGGCCTTAACGCGTGGAATAGCACGCGCTAAAATGCCGCATGCGCTAGCCGCTACCGCCTCCTCTTAAGCAGGCGGTAGTTTTTTGACTAGCGCATGCTAATCTGGTGCGTGCGCTAAAAACGCTAGAAACATAGAAACATAGAAATAGACGGCAGATAAGGGCCACGGCCCATCCAGTCTGCCCACCCTAATGACCCTCCCCTACCTTTACCTTGTGAATAGATCCCACGTGTCTATCCCATTTGGCCTTAAAATCAGGCACGCAGCTGGCCTCAATCACCTGAAGTGGAAGACTATTCCAGCGATCAACCACCCTTTCGGTGAAGAAGAACTTCCTAGTGTCACCGTGCAGTTTCCCGCCCCTGAGTTTCCACGGATGCCCTCTTGTTGCCAAGGGACCCTTCAAAAAGAAGACATCTTCCTCTGCCTCGATGCGGCCTGTGAGATATTTGAACGTCTCGATCATGTCTCCTCTCTCTCTGCGCTCCTCGAGTGAGTATAGCTGTAATTTTTCTAACCGTTCCTCGTATGGGAGATCCTTGAGTCCCGAGACCATCCGGGTGGCCATTCTCTGGACCGACTCCATCCTCAGCACATCCTTGCGATAATGCGGCCTCCAGAATTGCACACAGTATTCCAGGTGGGGCCTCACCATGGATCTATATAATGGCATAATGACCTCCGGCTTACAGCTGACGAAACCCCTGCGTATGCAACCCATGATTTGTCTTGCCTTGGATAAAGCTTTCTCCACTTGATTGGCAGCCTTCATGTCCTCACTGACGATCACCCCTAAGTCTCGCTCTGCTACCGTTCTTGTTAGGATCTCACCATTAAAGGTATAAGTCCTGCATGGATTTTGGCTACCCAGGTGCATAACTTTGCATTTTTTGGCATTGAAACTGAGTTGCCAGGTCCTAGACCAGCGCTCCAGTAGGAGTAGATCGTGCATCATGTTGTCGGGCATTGAGTTTTTGTCCGTTGTGCTTTTGCCCACTACATTGTTTGCTTGGCGTCATCGGCGAATAATGTTATTTTTTTCTACCTTTTGTCATCTCTGGTTTCTGCTTTCAATCTTCTTTTCACTCTCTTCCTTCCAGCGCCTGCCCTCTCTGTCTCTTCAATTCAGCATTTGCCCCTTCCATCCACTGTCTGTCCTCTCCCCCTTCCATATGGTATCTGTCTTCTTTCTATGCCCCTCTCCCCTTTCCATCCAGCTTGTGCCCCCTCTCTCCTTTTTACATGATTCATTCCAGCTTCACTGCTCTCTTCATTTTTATCTCTCCTACACCAGATCTATCATCTTTGTCCCTCTCTGCTTATTTTTCTGCTGACCCCTTCCTATCATCAATCTCTCTACTTTCTCATGCCTGTGTCTCCCCTTCCCCTCCTCTAATCTCTCTGTCAGCTGTTTCCTTCCTTTTTTCATTCTCCCTTCCCTCCTCCTCCTGTCCAGCAGTAACTCTCTTACCTTCCTCCCCTCCCAGCAGCATCTCTCCTTCTCCCTCTCCAGTAGCAGCTGTCCCTTTTTTATCCCTTGCCCACAAGCTTCCCTCCAGGTCCAGTAGCAGCTGTCCCTTTTTTTCCCTTGCCCAGCAGCTTCCCAGACTCCTTTCCCTCCTCCCCTCCCAGCAGCATCTCTCCTTCTCCTTCCTTCCAGGTCCAGTAGCAGCTGTCCCTTTTTTTCCCTTGCCCAGCAGCTTCCTAGATTCCTTTCCCTCCTCCCCTCCCAGCAGCATCTTTCCTTATCCCTCTCCAGTAGCAGCTGTCCCTGTTTCCCCTTGCCCAGCAGCTTCCCAGACTCCAATAGTGGCTTTCTCCCCTCCCAGCAACTCTCCTTACTTCCCAGCGCAGCGATTCAGGAAGGCAGTCTTGAGTCCTTTGTTGGGTCGCGCTGCTTCTGAGGAAAGAGGAAGTTGCATCATCAGAGGCAGCCGCGACTCAGCAAAAGCTACGAGGCTGCCTTCGTGAATCGCTGCGCTGGGAAGTAAAGGAGAGCTGCAGAGAGGGGAGAAAGCCACTGTCGGAGGCTCCCCAAGATCTCTCCGGCCCAGCGCAGACTTCAGCTGTTGATCTTGCTGGCCCTGCGCGGACCGGTAGGAAATTGAAGGGAGTCAATCTTGCCGGCCCTGCGTGGACCGGCAAAAAATTCCTGCAGACCGCCACCGGTCCGTGGACCAGCGGTTGAAGAACTGTGATCTATGGAACCCAAAGCTTAGACCATCACCCCATCCCCCTTTCTCTCTCTCTCTGGCTCTCCCTAGAACTTCAGACTCTCTGTCTCTTTGCCGCTGAACTCTGTAAGGCAGGGAAACTGCTTTGCTCTCTCATTAATTGTAATGCTTAATGGTAATGCTTATAAATATTGCTTTTCTGTAAGCCTATTTCTATAATATATTCTTTATGCAATCAGTTTGCATTTTATGCTTTGCTATTATAGGCTTGCTAGAGGGTGTTGCATGTAAGAATATTTCAGCTGCTCTGAAGAAAAGCATGGTCCAAAATTAAAACAGTCACTCAATTAAGACACGCCACATCTGTACTAATAACTTTTACTTTTTTACCTTGTGCTTTTAATTCTATTTCTTGTCAGTCTCTGCCCTGGTGAGAGGCCCAGTGCACACTGAACTGGAACTGGCAGCTGGCATCTCTCCTCTTCTAACAGACTTCTTATATTTTTTCCTACTAAACTTCTGCCTGTAAATTTCAGGTAGTAACCTTTGCATTTAAAGTGTGGGCAAGTGTGGGCATAAGTGTATTATTGATGCCAATGACTCTTGCCCAAGACGCTTTTACCTCATTTTTTCTACCTATTAACTAAAGTCTCCCTCCTTCATCAGTGGGAGCATTTCAATCTCAAAGGCTACACACAGACAGGGATGAGCAAGGCTCAGGCACCAAGGCAGACCGCAGCCTCAAATATGAACCCTTTTGATTTTCAAGAACTCACAGATATTGTACACAAATATTTTGACAAGAAAGAGGGTCCATATGAGGGTAATTTTCCAGAAAACACATGGCACGATATTCAGAAACAAATGGTTTCTCATTCTCAGGAGTTTAGAAAGAAAACAAATAAACGAAAATGCCTTTTCATTCAGGGGCTATGTAGAGGACTTCGTAGCATAAGACAAGAAAATACTGACTTGAATACTCAGTGCCATCAGCTGTCCCAAGACTTAGATGAGGCACAAATTAATATATCTATGCTAAGAACTCAAATTGTTCAAGCTACAAATTCCTTTTTAACTGTAAATGAACAATTAGAAGAGGCCAAGGCAGAATTAAAGTATTTAAAGTCAAAATGTGCCTCACAGGGACAGGTTCATGCTGTCTCCTCACAGATTCTGCCGTCTGCACCAGTGCCACCTTCACCATATAATCTATGTAGTCAGTTTATAGAGAAACAGAACACCATTTTTGTAGCAGGCCAGCGAAAAGGTAAACTAGCAACAGATGTAGAACAGAAAGAAGAACCGACAAATGAAGATGAGGAAAATTCATTACCAAGCCAGAGAAATACCTATAAGTGACACAGCTCCAGTAACTGTAGTGCTGCAGGGACATATGAAGGACAGTGACATTGAAAGAATAGTACAAAAAGTGGGCCCTATGCCTTTTAACATAAATGAATGGTGCAAATGGGCTACTGACATACTGATTCACTGGGGTCTAGGGAAATACAAAAGGAACAATGCAGATTTTAATAAGCTTATGCACCTAGCCCTGGGTCCACATTATTATAAATTTGGATCTCTTGTTCATCCATACCAATTTGTAAAGATAGGCATCGAAAAACTATTTCGATGCAGCTCCCTACAGGTACTTAGAACTCTTTCACCCCTGCCAAGTGATACACTAGAGCAGTTTGAATATAGAGTGTGGGTAATACACGTTGTACTTAAAGAGAATGAACACTGGCCCATTTCTTCTGATTATGGTCAGAGAGAACATAAAGCACAGTTACTTACCGTAAAGCACAGTTACTTACCGTAACAGGTGTTATCCAGGGACAGCAGGCAGATATTCTTAACACATGGGTGACGTCACCGACGGAGCCCTCGGTACGGACCTTTTTAACTAGAAGTTTCTAGTTGGCCGCACCGCGCGTGCGCGAGTGCCTTCCCGCCCGACGGAGGAGTGCGTGGTCCCCAGTTAGGATAAGCCAGCTAAGAAGCCAACCCGGGGAGGTGGGTGGGACGTAAGAATATCTGCCTGCTGTCCCTGGATAACACCTGTTACGGTAAGTAACTGTGCTTTATCCCAGGACAAGCAGGCAGCATATTCTTAACACATGGGTGACCTCCAAGCTAACAAAGAGGGAGGTGGGATGGTTGGCCATTAGGAAAATAAATTTTGTAACACAGATTGGCCGAAGTGTCCATCCCGTCTGGAGAACGCATCCAGACAGTAGTGAGTAGTGAACGTGTGAACTGAGGACCAAGTGGCCGCCTTGCAGATTTCCTCGATGGGTGTGGAACGGAGGAAAGCTACAGAAGCAGCCATAGCTCGGACTCTGTGGGCCGTGACAGTTCCTTCCAGTGAGAGACCGGCCCGAGCATAGCAGAATGCAATACAGGCAGCAAGCCAGTTTGAAAGTGTCCGTTTGGAGGCAGGACGACCCAAACGGTTGGGATCGAAAGATAAAAATAGCTGAGGGGATGTTCGTTGAGCTCTGGTACGATCAAGGTAGTAAGCAAGGGCACGCTTACAATCCAGCGTGTGCAACGCCTGTTCCCCAGGATGCGAGTGAGGCTTAGGGAAGAAGACGGGCAACACAATGGACTGGTTGAGGTGAAAAGCCGAGACCACCTTGGGAAGGAATTTAGGGTGGGTACGCAGAACAACCTTGTCATGGTGAAAAACAGTGAATGGTGGGTCAGCAACCAGTGCATGCAGTTCGCTAACCCTCCTGGCAGAGGTGATGGCAATTAGGAAAAGCACCTTCCAGGTAAGAAGCCTGAGCGAAGTAGTGGCAAGAGGCTCAAACGGAGGTTTCATGAGTGCTGAGAGAACCACATTGAGGTCCCAGACGACAGGAGGAGGCTTGAGAGGCGGTTTGATATTGAAGAGACCTCTCATAAATCTGGAAACCAGAGGATGAGCCGTGAGGGGTTTTCCGAGAACAGGCTCATGAAACGCAGTGATGGCACTGAGGTGGACTCTGATGGAGGTAGTTTTGAGGCCAGCATTGGACAGCGAGAGTAAATATTCCAATACAGTTTCCACCGCTAAGGAGGTGGGTTCCTGACGATGCCGGAGACACCACGAGGAGAATCTGGTCCATTTCTGATGGTAACATTGGAGGGTGGCCGGCTTCCTGGAGGCGTCCAAGATGAGGCGGACCGGCTGAGATAGGTTCTCTGGAGAGGTCAGCCCGAGAGAAACCAAGCTGTCAGGTGGAGCGAAGACAGATTGGGATGCAGTAGAGACTGATGTTGCTGCGTAAGTAGAGTAGGAAACACAGGAAGGAGAATGGGTTCCCTGGAGCTGAGTTGGAGCAGGAGTGAGAACCAGTGTTGGCGAGGCCACCGAGGTGCGATAAGAATCATGGTGGCGTTGTCCTTGCGGAGTTTGGACAAGGTCCGCAACATCAGAGGAAGTGGAGGGAAGGCATACAGGAACCGATCCCTCCAGTCGAGCAGGAATGCATCCGGAGCCAGACGGTGAGGAGAGAAGAGTCTGGAACAGAATTGGGGCAGCTGATGGTTGTGAGGTGCTGCAAAGAGGTCCACCTGCGGAGTGCCCCATCGAGCAAAGATGGAGAGCAGAGTCGGAGGGTCCAACGTCCACTCGTGAGGTTGAAGGATGCGGCTGAGATTGTCGGCCAGAGAGTTCTGTTCGCCCTGGATATAGACCGCCCTGAGAAAGAGATTGCGGTCCGTGGCCCAGGTCCAGATGCGCAGAGCCTCCAAACAAAGGGGGCGAGATCCGGTGCCGCCTTGCTTGTTTATGTAGTACATGGCGACTTGATTGTCTGTGCACAGGAGGAGGACTTGAGGGCAGAGAAGATGTTGGAAAGCCTTGAGGGCGTAGAACATGGCTCTGAGTTCCAGGAAATTTATGTGATGACGACGCTCCTGTGGGGTCCAAAGTCCCTGGGTGCGTAGATCTCCTAGGTGAGCTCCCCACGCGTAGGGGGACGCATCGGTGGTGATGATCATAGAGTGGGGGGGGCAGATGAAAAAGTAGACCCCTGGAAAGATTTGAGGAGTTCAACCACCATTGGAGAGATTGCTGAAGAGATGATGTCACAGAGATGGGATGAGAAAGAAGATCTGTAGTCTGTGACCATTGGTTGGCGAGAGTCCACTGAGGCGTACGAAGGTGGAGACGTGCCAGAGGAAGGACATGCACCGTCGAGGCCATGTGACCCAGGAGGACCATCATCTGTCGGGCAGGAATGGAGGGATGCATGAGAACCTGACGGCAGAGATGGAGCAGGGTCCGCTGGCAATCGGAGGGGAGAAAGGCCCTCATCAGCGTGGTGTCCAGAACTGCTCCAATGAATTGAAGTCGCTGGGTGGGAAGCAGATGCGACTTGGGGTAGTTGATCTCGAACCCCAGGAGGTGGAGGAGAGAGATGGTGTGATGAGTAGCTTGTAGCACGAGTTGAGATGAAGGTGCTTTCACCAACCAATCGTCCAAGTAGGGGAACACCTGGAGGTTGTGAGACCTGAGGAAGGCCGCCACCACTATAAGGCACTTGGTGAAGACTCTGGGGAGGAAGCGAGGCCAAACGGTAGCACTTTGTACTGATAGTGGTGGTGTAGCACCTGGAACCGCAGGTAG
This sequence comes from Geotrypetes seraphini, assembly GCF_902459505.1. Lineage (NCBI taxonomy): Eukaryota > Metazoa > Chordata > Amphibia > Gymnophiona > Dermophiidae > Geotrypetes > Geotrypetes seraphini. Next base: position 409,825,016 of record NC_047086.1, read on the forward strand.
CGGCGAGAATTCTGATTGATGGAGATGTGAGTGTAGGCCTCTTTGAGGTCCAGGGAACATAGCCAGTCGTGTTGAGAAAGAAGAGGGTAAAGTGTGGCAAGGGAGAGCATTATGAACTTTTCCTTGACCAGACACTTGTTGAGGTCCCTGAGATCGAGAATGGGACGGAGGTCTCCCGTCTTTTTGGGAACCAGGAAGTAGCGGGAGTAGAATCCCTGACCCCTTTGATCTGGAGGTACTTCTTCGATGGCATTGAGAAGGAGGAGGGATTGAACCTCCCTCAGGAGGAGGGGGGTCTGAGATGAGTGTGAAGCAGACTCTACGGGAAGGTTGTCCGGTGGAAGAGTCTGGAAGTTGAGAGAGTAGCCGTGGCGGATGATGTTGAGGACCCACTGGTCCGACGTGATGACTTCCCAACGGCTGGAGAAAATGGTGAGACGACCCCCGATAGGCTGTGGAAGAGGCAGCGAGGGTGGATGACTGGCTATGCCCTGGAAAGAAGAGTCAAAAGGGCTGAGATTGTTTAGCAGGCTGAGGAGGCTTAGAGGGTTGAGTGGCCTGAGATCGAGCCTGGGCATGGTGCTGCTGTTGACGGGGTCGCCGAGATTGTTGGGGAGGCGGATTGAGTGGCCTGGCTGAGAACCTCCGCTGGTAAGATGATTGAGGCCGATAGGGTCGGGCAGGCGGAGCCTTCTTTTTCGGCTTGATCAGGGTGTCCCACCTGGTCTCATGGGCCGAGAGTTTCTGGGTGGTGGAATCCAGTGACTCTCCAAAGAGTTCATCCCCGAGACAGGGGGCGTTGGCCAAACGATCCTGGTGGTTGATGTCCAGGTCGGAGACTCTGAGCCAGGCTAAGCGACGCATGGCTACGGCCATGGCAGAGGCCCGAGAGGTGAGCTCGAAGGAGTCGTATATTGAGCGGACCATATATTTGCGCATTTGGAGAAGGCCAGAGATGTGTTGTTGGAATAGCGGGACCTTGCGCTCAGGAAGGTACTTCTGGAGGGCAGACAGTTGTTGGACCAAGTGTTTCAGATAGAAAGAAAAATGGAAGGAATAGTTGTTTGCCCTGTTGGCAAGCATGGCATTCTGGTAAAGCCTCTTGCCAAACTTGTCCATGGTCTTACCTTCTCTGCCAGGAGGGGTAGAGGCATAGACACTGGAGCCCTGAGTCTTTTTTAAGGTGGATTCCACCAGAAGGGACTCATGGGGCAATTGAGATTTGTCGAATCCAGGAATAGGGATGACACGGTAAAGGTTGTCCAGTTTACGGGGGGCTCCCGGTACCGTGAGGGGATTTTCCAAGTTTTTGTAGAACGTTTCCCGTAGGATGTCATGCACGGGAAGCTTGAGGAACTCCTTAGGAGGTTGCTCAAAGTCTAAAGCCTCTAGAAAGGCTTGAGACTTTTTTGAGTCAGATTCTAGGGGAAGGGACAGGGCAGCAGACATTTCTCTCAGAAATTTAGAAAATGAGGACTGCTCTGGTTTAGAGGTGGCATCGGGTGCCGATGGGTCCTCATCAGATGAGGAGGGATCCTCCTCGGTACCGAGAGGAGTTTCCTCCCATAAGTCAGGGTCCCTGACCTCTGATGCATGTCGAGACACCGGGGTGGAGGGCGCGGTATGGCGAGTCTTGGACAAAGACTTTCCAGAGCGCACCGAAACGGTACCAGGGGAGGACGACCGGCGTCGATCTCGGTCCCGAGAAGAATGCCGTACCGCCTGGTGCCGAGAAGGATCCAATGTGGCCTGAGAATGAACCACCGGATCGCCATGAAGTTGTTGGGCCGAAAGGATCGGCATGGAGGTGTTCACCGGTACCGAAGGGGTGGACACCGGGGGCTCGGTACGGGGCTCGGGCCGGTACCGGAAGGAGCGGTGCCAGGATAGTGGGCAACAGTTGTTCAAGCTGTTTCTTCAACTGCTCCTGGAGTTGAGCCTTTAAGATGGCCGAGATACGGTCATCTAGGGGTGGCATCGGAACCGCTTTCTTTTTCTTCGGTTCCTTGGATGCCGCTCCACGCCCCGGCGATGAGGAGGCCGATGACGAGGCACTCACCGAGATCGGGGCGGAGCGTTTGCGGGACCGGTGCGATGCCGGTAGGGACGGTGTCGCCACCGTAGCTGGAGGGCGTTCGAGGGAAGAGGAAGGCTTCTTAGCCGGCTTACCTGGCGCCAGCGACGCCGATGTGGGGTCGGTCGGTGTCGAGGTCGACGGTGCTGATTTTTGAGGTACCGCCGTTGAAGGTGAGGAGTCCATCGCCGACTCGGTGCCGAAGAGAAGAGTTTGTTGAATCCTTCGGTTTTTAAGAGTTCTCTTTTGAAGAGTGGCACAGCGGGTGCAGGAGTCCGCCCGATGCTCCGGACCCAGACACTGCAAACACCAATTGTGTGGGTCAGTTATGGAGATCGGGCGTGCACACCACTGGCACTTCTTAAAACCGACCTGCGGGGGCATGAAGGGGAAGATAGCCTCCGCAAAATCGAAGCCCGAGGCCTGTATACTGGCAACAGGCCCCGCCGGGGCAAAAACGAAAGAAAAAAGGCGAAAAAGCAAAGTTGTTTTTTTTTTTTTTTTGCAAATCAAAGAAAAATAAACCCGAAGGTAAAGAGAGAAAAAATAAGGAAAAAAGCGCGAGCGGGAAGGCAAAAAAGTGGTTTCAACGGCCGTTGAAAAAACACACGCGTCTTCTTCGCTCCGCGGAAACGAAGAAACTGGGGACCACGCACTCCTCCGTCAGGCGGGAAGGCACTCGCGCACGCGCGATGCGGCCAACTAGAAACTTCTAGTTAAAAAGGTCCGTACCGAGGGCTCCGTCGGTGACGTCACCCATGTGTTAAGAATATGCTGCCTGCTTGTCCTGGGATAACAGGTGTTATCCAGGGACAGCAGGCATATATTCTCAGTGTTCCCGCTAAGGTGCGTTGGCCTGCGCTCGCGCACAAAATATTACATCGCAGCGCAAAGTTTCTCTTCACAGCGCACACACGCGTCGCAAAGGTAAGGGGAGGTAAGGTAAGGGGACGCATTGGGGGGATTGCACTTCCCCACAATTGCCATGCTTCGGTTCCTCTTCTTCCTTCCTTCCTCCCCCCCCCCCCCCCGCGGGACCCTGCGGCACCATCAACTCTTACTCCCTCTAATGTCGGCCCTGCAGCTCCAGACTTCCTCGCACCTTCTCCCCTCCCCCTTTGGATCGCTATTATTTTAAATGTTATAGCCGCGGAGCTGTATCCATCAGTGGAGATGTCTAACCTCGGCCTGCCCCGGAACTCTTACTGCAACAGTGACTTCCTGTTCCTGCCTAGACGGGCGGCTGCTGCAGTAAGAGTTCCGGGGCAGGCCGAGGTTAGACATCTCCACTGATGGATACAGCTCCGCGGCTATAACATTTAAAATAATAGCGATCCAAAGGGGGAGGGGAGAAGGTGCGAGGAAGTCTGGAGCTGCAGGGCCGACATGAGAGGGAGGAAGAGTTGATGGGGCCGCAGGGTCCCGCGGGGGGGGGGGGGGGGGAGGAAGGAAGGAAGAAGAGGAACCGAAGCATGGCAATTGTGGGGAAGTGCAGAGCTGCAGGGAAGAGTGTTGCGGTACCCAGCTGGAGGGAGAAGGAAGATGAGGGAGGGAATTAAAGGAGATGCCAGGGCTTGGAGCATAGGAGGAAGGTATGCCAGTCTAAGGGAAAAGGAAGGGGGAGATGTGAGAGCATGGAGGGGGAGCGAAAGATGGAAGAAAAGGAAAGGAGAGAGATGCCAGAGAATCAGGAAGGGGAGATACCAGACTATGAGGAGAGGTGTGGGAGAGGGAAGGCGAGGAGAGAGATGCCAGACCAATGGGGTGAAAGGAGAGATGGAAGGGGGAGGCATACAGTTTCTGGAAGGGGCATAGAAGGAGAGAAGATGCCATATAGGGGAAGAGAGACGGCAGACAGTGAATGGAAGGAAGAGAGTTACAAGAAGATGAGGAAAGGAGAAACCACAGAAGACAAAGGTAGAAAAAAATTTCTATTTATTTATTGCTTTAGGAGACATGTGTCACTGTTTCTGTGAAGCATTGTATGCAGAGTCCAGCTTCTTGCTGGTTCAATTTAACCTTTGTCTATGTATTTTTATTTTATCCCCCCTTTTACAAAACTGTGAAGCGTTTTTAGCACCAGCCTTGGTGGTAGCAGCTCTGATGCTCAGAATTTTATGAGCATCAGAGCTGTTACCTCCGTAGCTAAAATCCACACTACAGTTTTGTAAAAGAGGGAGGGGTTAGTTTGTGATTACATATTCCTTACTAGGCGAAGGTGTTTTCTGTGTTCTGTGTGTTTTCTGTTAGGATTGACGGTGTAGGATTGATCTGTGCTGGTCTGGCTTGTTTAGTTTTACAATGGGTGTATTGATGTACTGCTCACTGCAATATGTAAGATGCTGCCTTTTCCTAGGTACTCATGTGTGACGTGTGGTTTGTTACTAAAAATCATGTTTTTCTTACAGATGGGGGGGGGGTGCCAAAAAATGATGGGCCCCGGATGTTACATATGCTAGGTACGCCACTGTATGTAAAGATACCAGAAAGCTGGCGTAGCAAAAACTTCTAAGTTTTGAGTATTTAACCCTCCCACAATCTCACGGGCACTCGTTTCAAGTTTATTGAGATTTTGATTTAAACGCAATATCAAATATTTTCAATGCGTATAACAAAAATAAATTTGGGGAAATAAATAAAACCATTTGAAGTTCTCACATGTGGGTGACCTCCAAGCTAACTGAAAAGGGATGGAGGGAAGTTGGCAATTTAAGCAAATAGATTACGTAATAACGATTGGCCAAAACGGCCATCGCTCCTGGACAATGTATCCAGGCAGTAGTGGGAGGTGAAAGTATGAACCGAAGACCACGTGGCAGCCTTGCAGATTTCCTCAATGGGTGTGGACCGGAGGAAGGCTACGGAGGCTGCCATCGCTCGGACTTTATGTCCCGTTACTCGACCATGCAGCGCGAGACCAGCCTGAGCGTAGCAAAAAGAAATACAAGCAGCCAACCAGTTGGACAAGGTGCGCTTGGAAACTGGGCGACCCAGCCGATTAGGGTCGAAGGACAAAAACAATTGTGGGACTGTCCGATGAGACTGAGTGCGTTGGAGGTAAAAGGCCAAAGCTCTCTTACAGTCAAGCGTGTGTAGCGCCGTCTCTCTGGGGTGAGAGTGGGGCTTGGGGAAAAATACTGGCAAGACGATGGACTGGTTGAGGTGGAAATCAGACACCACTTTAGGCAGGAACTTAGGGTTAGTGCGGAGGACCACCTTGTCGTGATGGAATACAGTGAAAGGTGGGTCCGCCACCAGAGCCTGCAGCTCATTAACCCGCCGGGCGGAAGTGAGTGCGAGCAGGAAGATCACCTTCCAAGTGAGGAATTTTAGATGGCATTTGTCTAACGGCTCAAATGGGGGTTTCATGAGTTGAGCCAGCACCACATTAAGGTCCCAAACCACTGGGGGAGGTTTGAGAGGAGGGTGGACATTCAAAAGGCCTTTCATGAAACGAGAAACTAAGGGATTGATGGATCCAGGGGTTGATGGAAGGCCGCAATCGCACTAAGATGTACCCAAATGGAGTTGGTCTTCAGGCCGGAGTGAGAAAGATGGAGCAAATACCGTATTTACACGTAGATAACGCGCACCCGTGTAAAACACGCACACGGGTATAGCGCGCGGAAAACACACATTTATGTACAGAAATTTTTATATACCGCGCACACCCGTACACCGCACATGCTGCCCGACTCTCCTTTCGCCCGCCCCGACTCTCCTCTGGCCACCCCGACTCTCCTTTCACCCGCCCCGACTCTCCTCTCCCCCTTGAAGTCCTGTCCCCACCCTGAAAGCCTGATGCACCCCCGACGTCTGATTCACCCCCCCGCAGGACCGCTCGCACCCCCACCCTGAAGGACCGCTCGCACGCACTCCCACCCGCACCCGCACCCCCACCCTGAAGGACCGCTCGCATCCCCACAGCCTCCTGACCCCCACCCATCATGTAGAAGCTCCTACCGGTGTCCTGCTGCTTTCTCTTGGCGGTCCCGGCCCTTCCGTGAGCCCTGCACCTGCGCTGCTTCCTCTTCCAGCGGTTCGCCCTTTCTCTAATGTCAATCCCTCTTGCCCTGCCGACTCCCCGACACGATCGGGGCAAGAGGGAGCTCAAGCCCTCTTGCCCCAGCCAACCGCGGCACCCCCGACACGATCGGGGCAAGAGGGAGCTCAAGCCCTCTTGCCCCCCCGACACGATCGGGGCAAAAGGGAGCCCAAGCCCTATTGCCCCGTCGACTCCCCAACTCCCCGACAATATCGGGCCAGGAGGGAGCCCAAACCTTCCTGGCCACGGCGACCCCTACCCCCACCCCGCACTACATTACGGCAGGAGGGATCCCAGGCCCTCCTGTCCTCGACACAAACCCCCCTCCCCCCAACGACCGCCCCCCCCAAGAACCTCCGACCGCCCCCCCAGCCGACCCGCGACCCCCCTGGCCGACCCCCACGACACCCCCACCCCCCTTACCTTTGTGTAGTTGGCCGGACAGACGGGAGCCAAACCCGCCTGTCCGGCAGGCAGCCAACGACGGAATGAGGCCGGATTGGCCCATCCGTCCCAAAGCTCCGCCTATTGGTGGGGCCTAAGGCGCCTGGGCCAATCAGAATAGGCCCGGGAGCCTTAGGTCCCTCCTGGGGGCGGGGCCTGAGGCACATGGGCCCAACCCGACCATGTGCCCAAGGCCCCGCCCCCAGGTCCCTGGGCCTATTCTGATTGGCCCAGGCGCCTTAGGCCCCACCAGTAGGCGGAGCTTTGGGACGGATGGGCCAATCCGGCCTCATTCCGTCGTTGGCTGCCTGCCGGACAGGCGGATTTGGCTCCCGTCTGTCCGGCCAACTACACAAAGGTACGAGGAAGGGGGGTGGGGGTGTCGTGGGGGTCGGCCAGGGGGGGGTCGCGGGTCGGCTGGGGGGGCGGTCGGAGGTTCTTTGGGGGGGCGGTCGTTGGGGGGAGGGGGGTTTGCGTCGAGGCAGGAGGGCCTGGGATCCCTCCTGCCCGTAATGTAGTGCGGGGTGGGGGTAGTGGGTCGCCGTGGCTAGGAGGGTTTGGGCTCCCTCCTGGCCCGATATTGTCGGGGAGTTGGGGAGTCGGCGGGGCAAGAGGGCTTGGGCTCCCTTTTGCCCCGATCGTGTCGGGGGGGCAAGAGGGCTTGAGCTCCCTCTTGCCCCGATCATGTCCGGGGTGCCGCCGTTGGCAGGGGCAAGAGGGCTTGAGCTCCCTCTTGCCCCGATCGTGTCGGGGGTGCCGCAGTTGACTGGGGCAAGAGAGCTTGAGCTCCCTCTTGCCCCGATCGTGTCGGGGAGTTGGCGGGGCAAGAGGGCTTGACGTTAGAGAAAGGGCGAACCGCCGGAAGAGGAAGCAGCAGGCGCAGGGCTCACAGAAGGGCCGGGACCGCCAAGAGGAAGCAGCAGGACACCGGTAGGAGCTTCTACATGATGGGGAGGGGGGTCGGGAGGCTGTAGGGATGCGAGCGGTCCTTCAGGGTGGGGGTGCGGGTGGGAGTGCGTGCGAGCAGTCCTTCGCGGTGGGGGTGCGGGTGCGTGCAGTCCTGCGGAGGGGGGTGAATCGGACGTCGGGGGGGGGGAACTATGTAAAAAAATTTTTATATAGCGCGCTCACGCGTATACCACGCAAGGTTTTGCACGGTTTGTAAAAACACGTATAACGCGCGTGTTATATGCGTGAAAATACGGTACTCCAGGACCAAGGGGACCGGGACTGACACCGGGTCCTGGTCGTGCGAGGAGCACCAGGACGAGAATCTGGTCCACTTTTGGGAATAGCAGGTTCTAGTCGAGGCCTTCCTCGAGGCTTCCAGTATTTCCTTGACTGATTGCGACACGGGGAGAGAAGTCAGGGGGAGGAAAACCAAGCATTCAGATGAAGAGACTGAAGATTTGGATGCAACAGTGAACCCTGGCTCTGCGATAGCAGAGAGGGAATCAGAGGCAGAGGATCTCTGGTACTGAGTTGAAGTAGAAGGGAAAACCAAGGCTGGCGTGGCCACCGAGGAGCAATCAAGATCATAGTGGCTCGCACTGGTTTGAGATGGACCAGCGTCCGCAGAATCAGAGGAAAAGGCGGAAACGCGTATAGAAACCTTCCCTCCCAATCTAAGAGGAAGGCGTCGGCCTCGAGGCGGTTCGGGGAGTTCATCCAGGAGCAGAATTGAGGGAGTTTGTGGTTGAGGGGGGAGGCGAACAGATCTATCTGAGGAGTCCCCCACTTCTCGAACACCTGTCGTAAGGTTTGAGCGTGCAGCGACCACTCGTGTGGCTGGAGGAGGCGGCTGAGTCTGTCTGCCAGACAGTTCCGCTCTCCTTGTATGTACACCGCTCAAAGGAAGATATTGTTGGAGATTGCCCACTTCCAGAGGTGCAGGGCTTCCTGACAGAGGGCCCGAGACCCCGTTCCCCCTTGCTTGTTTACGTAGTACATTGCTACCTGGTTGTTGGTTCGGACGAGAACCACCCGGTCGCGGAGCAGATGTTGAAAGGCTACAGCGGCGAGATAGATGGCCCGAAGCTCCAGCACGTTGATGTGGCAGTGGCGGTCCTCTGTTGACCACATCCCTTGAGTGCGTAGGCCATCCAGGTGAGCTCCCCAAGCGTACTCCGACAAATCCGTGGTGAGTACCTTGCTGTGTGGAGGGGCGAGAAAAAGTAAACCTTTGGATAGATTTGAAGAGTCGGCCCACCAGAGGAGCAATCGTTGCAATGAAGGAGTCACTGTCACGGGACGGTCGATTGGGTCCCGGGTCCTGACGCCATTGGAAGGCCAGGGTCCATTGAGGAATCCTCAGGTGGAGGCGGGCGAAGGATATGACGTGGACGGTAGAGGCCATGTGGCCCAGAAGAGTCATCATCTGCCGGGCTGATACCGAGGTCAGCAGCAAAATCCTTCGACTCAGGCTTACTAACGCCTCTTGACGTGGAGGGGGAAGGAAGGAGCGGAGTCGAACCGTATCCAGCACGGCCCCGATGAACTGTAAGGACTGAGAGGGGCGCAGCTGGGATTTTAGGAAGTTTACCTCAAACCCCAGACCTTGAAGGTAGATAATAATCTGTCGGGTCGCTGAGATAACCCCCTCCCTGGATGGGGCTTTGATCAGCCAGTCGTCCAGGTAGGGGAATACCTGGAGGCCCTGTGAGCATAAGGCAGCTGCGACCACCACGAGGCACTTCGTGAAGACTCAGGGTGATGACGCCAGGCCAAAGGGGAGGACTCGGTATTGTAGGTGCAGGTCTCCCCCTGAAAGCGCAGGAACTTGCGGTGAGCAGGGTGCACTGTAACATGTGTGTAGGCTTCCTTCAGGTCGAGGGAGCAGAGCCAATCGCCCTCGTCGATGAGGGGGTAGAGAATCGGTAGGGAAAGCATCCGGAACTTTTCCCGCACCAGAAATTTGTCGAGTCGCCTCAAGTCTAGAATTGGGCGCAGGTCTCCCGTCTTCTTCGGTATCAGGAAGTAACGGGAGTAGAATCCTTTCCCCCGTTGGTTGGGGGGAACTACCTCCACTGCCCGTAGGCGAAGCAGTTCTCGAGCTTCTGAGAGAAGGAGGGGTAACTGAGTTCGGTTGGGAGGGCACACCCTTGGAGGATTGTCTGGAGGGTTTCTCCGAAAGTTGAGAGAGTATCCTGATGAGATCACGCCAAGGACCCATGCGTCTGACGTGACTTGTTCCCAGCGCGGGTAGAAGGCTCTGAGGCGTCCCCCGATGGGAAGGGGGCCTGGGGCTGTGGCAGAGGGGGCCAGCCCCCATCCGCTTGTCCCATCAAAAGGACGGGGATGGTTTGGCAGTTGCAGGTGGCTGGGACTTTGGCGGAGCCCGATGGTGAGCTTGCGGGTGTCGGGGTGGAGGCCATGAGAAGGCAGGGGTGGATTTTTGAGGGTAACGGCGTGGAGGGGCCCTGAACGGCCTAGACGTAGGCGGTTTAGGCTTTTGCCGAACGAGGGAGGCAAACGAGCGCTCATGCTCTGAAAGGCGTTTCGTAGCTGCCTCGATAGTGTCATCAAAAAGTTCTTTGCCCACGCAGGGGAGGTTAGCCAACCGGTCCTGTAAGTTGGGGTCCATGTCGACGAGGCGTAACCAGGCTAGGCGGCGCATGGCGATAGCGAAGGCTGCCACTCTGGAGGAAAGTTCGAAGCCATCATAGGCCGCGTGGAATAGATGGAGGCGTAAGTTGGAGAAAACCTTCAGGAGCAGGTTAAAGGCTCCTTGGCGTGAGGCCGGCAGGTCGGTCGCAAAGGCTCCCAACAGTCCAATGAGGTGTTTCAAGTAGGACGTGAAGGTGAAAGTGTAACTTTGTACCCTAGAGGCCATCATCGAGTTCTGGTACAGTCTTCTGCCGAACTTGTCAAGGGTCCGACCCTCTCGACCCGGGGGGACCGCCGCTGAGACCCGGGAGGGGTGAGCCTTTTTCAGGGAAGATTCTACCAACAGCGACTGGTGGGAGAGCTGTGGTTGCTCAAATCCCGGGTATGGTACTGTACGGTATTTGGACTCCATTTTGGAGGGGACAGCTGTTACCATATAGGGGGTCTCCAGATTCCTGAAGAAAGCCTGTTGGAGTTCCGGAGGGTCTCTCTGGGTGGTGACGGTAAATCTAGTTCCGCCAGGTACTCTTTAGAGTATCTTGAGTCGGACTGGAGGTCTAAGTCCAGAGCGTGGCCCATGTCCTGGACAAAGCGAGTGAAGGAGGGGCGAGACGTTCCCGGGGCCCCGTGTGGGGACGGTGAATGAGACCTCCGTCGGGCGGAGAAGGACGGGGAGGCTTCCCTTGAGTATCGAGGTTCATGCTCTGACCCGCGCTCCGAGACCGGGGAAACACTGTGGCAGTGTTCCGGGGTCGAGGACCTACGTCGTCTCGAGGAGCCCCTCGGAGACGATGCCGGGGTACGGGGTACCGATCGATGTCGAATCGGTGACCTCGACCCAGACTCCCTCGGCGAAAGCCTGGGACCTCGGCTTGGAGCCCCGGTCCGAGGGGGAGTTAGGAGGATGTGAGGGTTGGAGAGTGATAACTCAGTCACCTTCAGCGGTCCTGTACGGGGTGTCGGTGAACGGCCTCGTAGTGTGGGAGAACTACGGCGGTTCAAGGTTTCGGTTGTCTTAGCGCGACGCTTTGCCCCACGGCGGTCCTGTGGAGGGAGAGCGTCTCGGGCGCCTCGGCGAGGAATCCGAGGAGGATGGGATGCGGCGAAGCTGGCGCACTTTGCCCGAGGAGGCTCGACGCGAGGCTCAGGCTGGTCCGGCGCACGCGAGGTCGAGGTCGGGGCCGGTTGTAGATGGGCCAGTGCAGCGGACAGCTCAGACGAGATCATCGCCCGGAGCAGGTCCTGGAAAACGGGCACGGACAGCATCGAGGGCATGTCCGATGCCTCGGTGCACTCCACCGGGGGCGACCTCGTGTCAGAGTATTCCCGTGTGGTGGAGGCACGGCCCGAAGGCTTGGCAGGCTTCGCCTGGGCTGAAAGCAAGGGGCTTCCACCATGCGTCGCCGGTGTCCCCGAGGCTGGCTTCTTCGCTGGTGCGGAACCTAAAGAAGGAAGAGGAGACTTACCCGGGGCCGAGGCTTTTTGCTGTCCCGAGGGCTTCGGGGTTGAGTCTCGAGGTGATGCCGAGGCATTCGGGGCCGACCTCGAGGCCGAGGTAGTGAGTTGGTCGGCGGTGAAAAGGTCCGCCATGCGGGCTTTTCTTCGACCGAGGGCCCGGTTCTGAAAAGTAGCGCACTGGGGGCAGAGTCGGTTGGATGGGCGGCCCCCAGACAGAGGATGCACCGGCGATGCGGGTCTGTGATGGAAAGAAGCCGCTCGCACCGGGTGCACTTTTTAAAGCCGGTCTGAGGCCGGGACATAGAAAAAGAAACTGGCCGCGGCTCGAATAGCCACATGGCCACGGCGGCCCGGAAGCCTCCGGGTCGCGAAACGAAGCAGGAACAGGAAAGAAAAAGAAAAATTTTGCGCCGGACAGCGACTTAATCGAAGGCAAAACAAAAAAATCGCGGTGCTAGAAGGCAGTTGGGGTAGAGCCTGGAAAAAAACGACTTCTAGGCTCGGCGGAAAAATTTGAACTGGAGCCACGAAGGGGAGATGCGCCCTCTAGTGGAGCAGGAAGGCACGCATGCGTGGAGCAGCAGAGCAAACTTTAAATCTTCAATCAAGTTTGCTTGAAAAAGCTGTCCGCATCGGGGCTCCGTAGATGACGTCACCCACATGTGAGAATATCATGCCTGCTTGTCCTGGGATAAAGAATTTCTATTAGAATTATTAACCCCCGAGATTACTAAACACCTTCTGTTGTTCTCGGAGGACCCTAAAACTACCCCTTTTGACACTTTACTGCTCAGGATTGGGTCTGTGTGGAAGACCCAGCCAGCTCAAATTATTTCAGTATCAGAAGCTAGGTGGCGTGCTGAGGGAGCACCCCAATACAATAAAACACCACACACAGGAAATAGAGGGCATGGCAGAGGTAGTTACAGAAACTCCTCCACTTACATTCCTTTCAATGAACTCAAAGACCAAAAGGAAAGATTAGAAAAAGAGAAAATCAAATGGGAACAGGATCAGCACACAATGCAGATAGAATTGGACAGAGCAAAAAGTGATTTAACAGCTAGAAACAACAGTGCTAGTGCTTAGGGATGTCCTGACTTTCTGTGTCCAAATACCAAGGTCACTCAAACCTTCACAGCCCTGCCGGACTCCTTTCACTTACCTGTGGACTCACTTTTGGAGACGCAGGATAAGGGAAAGAAGTCAGACTCAGAATTCAGCTTGAGATATGTGGCACCTTTGATTTTGGACACTTGCGGCCGCCCCAATGTTAATACTACCATAGAGGGTCAGAATAAATTAACTTTGATTGATACAGGGGCTGGAATCAGTTTTACAAACAGAGCGCCTCCTACTGGAGATCAGAAAAATGTAGAAATGTATGAGATTCAGGGTATAAATGACACAGCTTCAAAATGTGTTGCTATCCCTGTGAAATGGGGCATCCCGGTTCAAACTGAACAGAGCCAGGACATTTTAGAAATTACTGCCCCCACTATAGCGAGTACAGACAAAGAAATACTGGGAATTGATGTCCTCAACCAGTTAGACCTGGTTGTCGATATGGCTAACCTTACATTGTGGCAGGGTACAGGAAGCCCAAATGCTTCTAAAACTTTAGTTCATGAGGTCATTCCCATGCAATTAGCTACTCAGTGCACTAAGGCAGCTCAGCTACATGACCTTAGTGGTATTCCCTCAGAGGTGGCAGATATTCCAGTTTGGGCACAAGACAAACTAGATTGTGGGAGAATGCAAACTGAAATTCTGTTAGAGGGTGAGGACCCCCCACCACAAAAGCAATATCCAGTATCTCATCAAGCCATAGAACAAGTAACTCAGATTGTACAGGTACTAGAGGAGAGGGGTCTGATCAGACCTACCTCTTCCACCTGCAATTCTCCAGCACGGCCAGTGGTCAAACCAGGGGGCTCATTCAGGCTTACTATAGACTTCCGGGCACTAAATCAGGTTTCCAAATCCTTAGCACCGGTGGTTGCCTCTTACCCTGAAATGATTTCTAAATTGAACTCCAAATGCAAATTTTTCTCTGTCTTGGACATTTCTAATGGCTTTTGGAGTCTGCCCTTGGCCACTGAATGCCAGTACAAAACAGCATTTCAATTGCTGAATAAACAATATGCATGGACGGTCCTTCCCCAGGGATATAAAAATTCACCAGCAATTTTTCATAAATATATGTACAATGTCCTGGCACGCATATCATGCCGAGAAAATGTGATACAATATGTTGATGACATTTTGATTCAGTCTGAGAATGAGTCTGCACACTGGGTACATGTAAGGGAGGTTCTAACAGCTCTCTTAGAAGCTGGCCTTAAAGTTAATCCTACCAAGGCTCAGCTATGCAAATCACAGGTCTCCTTTCTGGGAGTATCCATTGGCCAGGATGGTAAGTCTGTGGATTCTCAGAGGGTAGAACTGATACAGAACTTGCCACTTCCTACAGATTAGAAATCACTCCAGTCATTTCTAGGGCTCACAGGATTCTGCCGTGAATTCATGCATAATTATGCTGAGGTAGCAGCCCCACTCTACTCCCTGCTGAAAAGTAAAGACTATGTGTGGGAAGAGGAGCATACAGATGCTGTCACCAAGCTTAAGCACATTTTAACCTCAGCTCCTGTCCTTGCCAACCCAGATCACGCACAAAATTTTTTCCTTTATCCTGTTGTTGGGGAGAATAGTGTAGGTGCAGCATTAACAAAGCGCCTAGGTGCAATGGATCGTCCAATTGCTTTCTTTTCCAGAATTCTCACTTCTCCAGAACTCAAAATGGGACTCTGTGAAAAGCATACACTGGCTGCATATGCTGCCATGCAGAAATTTACCTACATCATTGGGGCTCAAACTACATACATATGCAGCCACCATAACCCACTTAAATTCATTGTGGAGGGGAAGTTAGCATGCAGCAAGATTAGGACAGAGAGAATAGTCCAGTGGACCCTGATGTTGCAGGCACAGAATGTAAAGTTTGAACTTCTGAAACAGCCTAATGTTCAGGTTGCAGGAATCTACTGGAGGGGCAACCACATGAGTGTCAGTCCTCCCCCCAGTGCCCCTAATCACATGATCTTTAAAGAACTAGTAGTGGACAAAATATCTCCTTTTCTTCCTGCCAGTGTGAGGGAGGCAGGCGATTAGCAGGTTTTGCAATGTTACAACTAGACCCCGCTAACCAAGTGATTCTGCAGAGACAGTATTCATGTGGTACTGCTTCGGCACAGTACTGTGAACTGGCTGCTTTTGTAGCCATGGTGGCTAGCTAATAACTTTAAATCAACTGACGGTTCACCTGTAAAACATTCATCATTGTGGGCTATGGCACAGGAATTGAGTGAGAAGTTTCAGAGAGTACACTTAATTAAAGTGAAAGCTCAAAGAAAGAAAGGTCCTTTGGTAAAGGGCAACACACTAGCTGACTCGCTAGCCAAAGAAGCATGTCATGTAGGCCCTGTATGGCCTGGTATGAACAGACTCGTATGGTAGCCATTGCTACCCGTTCCACAGATTACGATCATGTGGTACCTCTAGACTATTTCATAGCTCTGCAGAAAAAGGACCCTCTGATAACATATACCAGCACACACCCTTTATCACACTCACTATACAGAAAGACATTCTATGTGTGAAAAGAGAGGCAGGCTTAGTTATAGCTATCCCCAGAGCTCAAGGTAAAGACTGGATGCATTGGGTTCATGGTGTAGGTCCCATGAGACACCCCAAAGAGGATGAAATGCTGTCTATCTTGGATATGTTGGTATGGTGGCCAGAAATGAAACATGACATACAGGATCATGTTTCCTCCTGTAGCATCTGTGCCTCCTTTGGGAGACAGCCCAAAAAGAAAAGGGGACAGTTGATGAGAGCACCGCCACGTGGTCCATTTAAGAGAGTGCAGATAGATCATGTGGGTCCTCTTCCCTTAACTGCTAGGAAAAACAGATTTTTACTGACTGTGGTTGATTCGTTTTCACATTGGGTAGAAGCATTCCCAGT
This sequence comes from Geotrypetes seraphini, assembly GCF_902459505.1. Classification (NCBI taxonomy): domain Eukaryota; kingdom Metazoa; phylum Chordata; class Amphibia; order Gymnophiona; family Dermophiidae; genus Geotrypetes; species Geotrypetes seraphini. The sequence continues at coordinate 409,840,669 of NC_047086.1, forward strand.
ACCCGATCAGACAGCCAGGACCACAGCGGAAATTCTAACTATGCAATTTTTTACAAGATGGGGGAATCCCAAAAACCATTGACTCCGACAATGGCCCTGCTTTTGTTTCCCTGCTTATCAAAGAATTGTTTGAATTTCTAGGCATAGAACAGCAATTACACATCCCATACCACCCCCAGGCAGCAGGGCAGGTAGAAAGAATGAACCAGACCATTAAGGCCCATCTCAGCCCTATGCTGAATCTGGGATCAGGTACTCCCTTTGGTCCTTATGCGTATCAGAGCTAATGTTTGTAAGTCCACAGGTTTTGCACCTTATGAAGCCTTAATGGGAAGGCCAATGCCACGGTGGGAAAATCTGTTGTGTCCTTTCCTTCCAGAGGACCAGACAGTAATTCTGGCTAATGAGTGGATGAAATCCCTGCAAGAACATCTGAAAGAAATACAGACTACTGTGCTGACTAACACAGAAAAGTCTAGGGATTATTTGCAGGAAATACATGCAAAAGGTTCTGACCTAAGGCCCCTTAAGGTCGGAAGCTAAGTCATGCTCCTGAACCCCAGACCTAACCTTCCCTTTGGGACAGCAAAATGGGATGGACCGCATTTAATAACAGATACCCTAGGCCCAAGCCTTTACCAAATTCTAATGCCTGACAACCAGCAATGCTGGAAACACATCACTCAGTTGAAACCATATGGGTAATGTGTTTATCAGTCTGTTTTCAGATTTCACCTGAAGACAGCACGGACAGCTGTATTCCATGAGGAAAAGTCACAAGAGATTGGTAACTATATTATTCACTCCTGCTGCATAGTTGATGAGCCCTATCTATAGAACAGGAGTACAAGAGTTATGTAAATACGTAGTAGAAATTATTTTGCTTATTGCATTTTTCCAGTAGTAAGTACTAGTTAATTTGTTTAAGTTTAGAGTTAGTTTTAGGATGGCACAGTTCACCTTTTACTCTTGTATATGCTCTCCTTTACCCAAGTATCATTACAGGAACTATCATTCAAATATGCACAATCGGTTGGGCAAAATCCACACATGGTGTATATCGCTATCAAGAAATACCCACACCTTTTCTTGAAGGAACCGAACTTGTCATATTAAGTTTTTGTTCTGTACAGGACAAGCCAGTGTTCTACTCAGTAAACATCATCCAAGTAAAGTGGGCACCTCCTGTCCCCACTTCTTTAGAAAGAACACAGGAACTAATAGCACCCCCAGAGAAGTACTTTCTAGGGCCCCCTGCCTTGATTCTGTATAATATCTCCTGTCAGGATAGCGGAAACTGGAAGATTTCTTATACATGGGTACAGAGTAATCAACAACACATTACTGAAACTTCTTTCTTTTTTGATGTATCTTGCTTTCCTACTACCCCACCTCTTCCCACCTCAGCCCCTCCTGTATTCTACCTTTCTGATATCAACATGTTTTAGGAAGGAAAGCCCTTTCAGGTTAAATATGATGCACCACATGATGTTTTATATGATGTAGAATACCATTTTCTTACTTGGCATTTATTTCCAAAATTGTTTTTAGTTAATCATAGATACCCAAATTGCTCGCAATTTGTTGCTAACCACATACATTTGCTGAATACTTGGTTTGACATGCAGTCAGGTACCGCCCAAACCGAGGACCAAGTGGCAGCCTTACAAATCTCCTCAATCGGTGTCAATCTGAGGAAAGCTACAGAGGCTACCATTGCTCTGACCTTATGGGCTGTGACTTTACTGTGAAGGGGTAATCCAGCCTGGGCATAGCAGAAAGAGATATAAGCCGCCATCCAGTTGGAGATGCGCTTAGAGATAGGACGTCCCAACTTGTTCGGATCGAAGGAGATGAAAAGTTGAGGAGCAGTTCTGTGAGGCTTGGTGTGTTCCAAGTAGAAAGCCAAAGCACGCTTACAGTCCAGAGAGTGAAGAGCTGATTCTCCAGAATGAGAATGCGGCTTCGGAAAAAACACAGGAAGAACAATGGATTGATTCAGATGAAATTCCGAGACCACCTTGGGGAGGAATTTGGGATGAGTGCGAAGGACCACCTTGTCATGATGAAACACTGTAAAAGGAGGATCCGCAACCAATGCTTGAAGTTCACTCACTCGACGAGCAGAAGTGAGGCCAATGAGAAGCACCACTTTCCAAGTGAGAAATTTCAGAGGAGCCTTGTTAAGAGGTTCAAATGGAGGCTTCATAAGCTGAGAAAGAACAACACTGAGGTCCCAAACCACTGGAGGCGGTTTGAGGGGAGGATTGACATGGAAAAGTCCTTTCATGAATCTGGAAACCACAGGATGTGCAGAAAGAGGTTTCCCTGGAAGAGGCTGGTGGAAAGCGGCAATTGCACTAAGATGGACTCTGATCGATGTAGACTTGAGGCCAGATTGAGACAGGTACAAAAGATAGTCCAAAACAGAGGACAAGGAGGCATGTTGAGGTTCCTTGTGATGAGAAAAACACCAAGTAGAGAATCTAGTCCATTTCTGGGAATAGCATTGCCTAGTAGCAGGCTTCCTTGAAGCTTCCAAAACATCCCGCACAGCTGGTGAAAACTGAAGGGGAGTTACGCTGAGAGGAACCAAGCTGTCAGGTGTAGCGACGGCAGGTTGGGATGAAGCAGAGATCCTTGATGCTGCGTAAGCAAACCTGGTATTCCTAAAAATAACACCCCGTCTGCCCAAAGTTTGGCTGATTACTTCCAAACCAAAGTAATATCAATAAGATCCAACATTATTAGTAAACTTACTTCCCCACAACGTTCCATAAATTCAAAAGAGACTGGATTTTCAATACTAAATTCTACATGTTCTAATTTCTCTCTTCCCTCTTTAAAAGATATAGAAAATGTCCTCCAATCCATCAATATCAAAGGTTCTAATATTGATCCTCTTCCCCCTTTTCTCTATAAACGCTACTTTTCTATACTGGGACCTTACATTCTTCAAATTATTCATAAATGCTTTACCACTGCAAGCCTCCCACCAGATTGGAAGCACTCAATCCTTCACCCGCAGATAAAAGATTCAAAAAATTATCTCACAGAAACTTCAAATTATCATCCAATAGCCAATCTCCCGTTCTTAGCCAAACTAACAGAAAAACTTGTATTTCAGCAATTACCAGATTTCATTGATAAAACACAGGTACTGCATCCTAATCAAGTAGGATTCCGTAAAAATCATTCTACAGAACACTCTTTATTGGGTCTCACAACAACTATACAGTACAACCTTGACCAACATAAGTGTGTATTATTAATTTCTTTGGATCTTGCGGCTGCTTTCGATATTGACGGGAGGCCGGATGGATGGGAATATGAGTGTAGGCCTCCTTGAGATCCAGGGAGCATAACCAGTCGTTCTGCTCGAGGAGGGGATAGAGAGAAGCCAGGGTCAACATGCGAAACTTCTCCCTGAGCAGGAACTTGTTGAGCACCCTGAGGTCCAAAATAGGACGCAAGTCACCCGTCTTGTTCGGAACAAGGAAGTACCAGGAATAAAAACCCCTGTTCTGTTGGTCCACGGCTCGACGGCACGAAGCCGGAGCAAAGCCTGAGCTTCCTGAAGAAGAAGGGCAGTCTGGGTTAAGTTGGAAGGATACTCTCTTGGAGGATGTTCCGGAGGAACATGATGGAACTGAAGAGAGTATCCCTCTCTTACGATGGAAAGGACCCAGAGGTCGGTGGTAATAGCTGTCCATCGATGGTAAAAATGATGGAGACGACCTCCGATGGGAAAAAGCGGGGAGGGCAGAACGATGGAAGTTATGCTCCCTACGAGACAGTCAAAAAGGCTGGGGAGCCTTAGGGACAGTAGAAGGCTGAGGTTTTTGCTGGGGGTTCTGCTGATGCTGCCTCTTTACTGGCGGCCGAATGGCGGGGGCCTGCTTCGGCGGGTAGCGCCTTTGATAAATCATAGGAGGACGAGACGGACGAGAGATAGCAGGCTTGGGCTTCTGACGTAGAATAGACTGAAAAGATTTTTCATGTTTGGATAGTTTCTCCGTTGCCGCCTCGATGGACTCGTCGAAAAGGTCTGCTCCCGCACAGGGAACGTTCGCCAGCCTGTCCTGGAGATTCGGGTCCATATCAATGGTGCGAAGCCACGCCAAGCGTCTCATGGCCACTGAACAAGCAGCTGCTCTGGCAGAGAACTCAAAGGCGTCATAAGACGATTGCATCATCTGCAGGCGGAGTTGGGACAATGATGCCAGCACCTCCGAGTACTCGAAGCGAGCCTGAGAGTTTCGGTTTCCGGAAACACCATAACACCATAACACAGAGTATTCAATGTTAGGCTTGGTATCCAATATTCATTACTACTTGGACCACCACAGATCGGTCGCCCTTTTTTCTTTGGATCTTTCAGCAGCCTTTGACACTATAGATCACGCTCTCCTACTCAATCGTTTGGAATCCTTCGGTATTGGAGGACAAGTACTACAATGGTTTCAATCCTTTCTTTCCAATCGATCCTCAACTGTCATAATCAAAGAAGATCACTCCACCCCTTACACTTCGCCTTTTGGTATACCTCAGGGTTCTATTCTATCTCCTCTTTTATTCAATATCTTTCTTTCACCTTTTCTTACTATTTGTCAATCACTAGGCTTTACAACTTTTTCCTATGCTGACGATATCCAACTTCTCCACCCACTTGATCCTGGAAAATATGATGAAATTATAGCCATCAACTCCAAATTGGATACAATAAAAAATTGGCTCTGTAATAATAAACTCTCATTAAATATACAAAAAACACAAACAATGCTATTTACATGGAAAAAAGACATTATACTAATTTCTCCTTTTTTGCTTGAAAATAACCCAATTGAATCTGTCTCATCCATTAAAATATTAGGAGTTATAATTGATACGAACTTATCTTTTCATGATCACATAAGTCAATCCTGTTTTTATAAATTACGTCTGATAAGATCCATTTCATCCTTCTTAGAACCAAAATCTGTTAATATCCTTGTTCACTCTATGATCATTTCCAAATTAGATTATTGTAATTCTTTATTATACAATATTTCCCGAAAAGAAAAGACTCCAAATAATCCAAAATACGGCCATAAAACTTATACATAAAGCAAAAAAATACGACCATGTATCACCCCTTCTTATTAAATCACACTGGCTACCTATTAATCATCGAATAACTTTTAAAATAGCATTTCTAGTCTTTAAGGTTTTACTATATAACACCCCTCAATTTATATCTAGAATGATTATCCCATATCATTCTAATCGAACCCTTCGCTCATCACAACAAGAGTTACTTTTGGTCCCCTCACTCAAAATTGTGGGAACAAGGAGAAACGATATGTTCTCTGTTTTAGCTCCCCAACTCTGGAACACTCTGCCTCTTTTTATTAGAAAGGATAGAGATATTATCTCTTTTAAAAAACTTTTAAAAACTTTTTTATTTAATGATGCTTTTAATGAATAATTTTCTCTTTTTTGTTTTTTCATCCCTACTTTATGTTTTTTCCTAATATATGTTTTTTTCCTTCACCATTAGAAAAATATGTAACTTTTCCCCCCTTTCCATGTTTGTTCTTAATGTATTATTTAACTATTTAACAAATATTTGTTTTGTTGTTTTTAATGTTTTACTAATACGATTGAATGTTCTCTTATAATCTGTTTTTAAATGTACATCGCTTAGAATGTTTTAAATAGGCGATTCATCAAAAATAAAGTGAACTTGAACTTGAACAGATAGGGTAAAAACTTTTGAAGAATGGATAGAAAAAACTCAAAGTAGGTTGCAAAATGAAAGCTGTAGTTCAGGACTCGAGAGGCCATCATCGAGTTCTGGTAGATGCGCCTGCCAAATCTGTCCATGGTTTTGCCCTCCCGGCCAGGAGGTGGAAGCATAGACCTGGGAGGGATGAGACCGCTTCAGAGAGGATTCAACCAAGAGGAACTGGTGCGAGAGTTGTGCCCCGTCGAAGCCCTTATGGTGCACCGGGCGGTATCGAGCATCCAACTTCCCTGGGACCGCCGGGATGGAGTAAGGGGTTTCGAAGCATCTCATGAAAGTCTGGTCCAGAAGCTTATGCAGAGGCAGGCGTAGAGACTCGGCAGGAGGTTGAGGAAGATGCATCGTCTCCAGATACTCCTTCGAGAACTTGGAACCCGAATCCAGGGTGATATCCAAATCCACTGCCATCTGCCTCAGGAAAGACGAGAATGACAACTGGTCCGCCAGGGCCGGGCGTCAAGGCGGGCTCGAAGAAGATGAGGCGGCCTGGTCCTCCAATGCCGAGGACCGGCACAGAGAGAACGAACCCCCGCAGTCCTCGAGTTCCGGCATAGGAGGAGGGGGCGAGTACTCCGGGGACAACTCCCGGAAAGGTTGCTTCCAACGAGGCGAGGCGTGTCTCGATGAATGCCTCGATGAGTGCCTCGATGAATGCCTCGATCGACGACCAGAGCTGTGACGAGAAGCAGGCCTCGAGCGACGAGGCGAGTGACACCCAGACGAGGCAGCCACCGAGTAGATGGGACTGGAGGCTGTGGATCGAAGCATCAGAGGCTGAGATGAGGCCCCCCGAGGCACTCCCCAAGGTTCGAGGCCCGGCATCGCGGAGGAAGGGTCCGGGCCAGGCAAGCCATGCATCGAGGGTATCGGTTCCAAAGGTGGCATGGGCAAAGACTCTGCTCCTTGCGAGACATGCCCCGAAGCCAGACCAGACACTCGCCGAGACTCTGCTCCCAGCAGCGAGAGTGTGCGCCGAGGAGGCACCGGAGGCGGCTCGACCTCGCGGGAGGCTTCCGCGTGCCCAGGCTGGATCTGAGAGAGAAGCATCGGCCCAATTTTGGTAAAGAGCTCGACAAATCGCTTCTCCATCAGGGTGTGGAACGACGCCGGCAAAGAGGGATCCGCATCAGCAATGGGACCTCCTGCACGGACATCGGTCACTCGGCCGCCAGGGGCTTGGATTTAGAGGCCTTGGGCACCTTAAGCACCACAGGAGGGATGGGAAGCTGTGCTACCTGACCTGAAGAGACATCGAAAAGCACCACAGCATGCGTCGGAGTCGAAGCCGGCACGAACGAGGCAGGCTTGAGCAGACTCGAGGCCGAAGATGTAGAATCGGAAGTCGAAGGCGTGGCGCTCTGTGAAGAGGGCAGCACCGGGGACGCCTCCATGCTAAACAGCGACTCCCACAAAATATAGCGATGCTTAAATGCACGTGCTGTGAGCGTGGAGCAAGGCCGGCACGATTTTGGAAGGTGTTGAGGCCCGAGACACTAAAGACAGTGTCGATGCGGGTCTGTCAACGAAATTGCGCGCTGGCACTTGACACACTTTTTAAAACCATTAACAGGCTGGGACATAGGCCAAAAAAGCTCTTCCGCAAGGTCGAAGCTGCGGGGCCACGGCCACGCGACCTGCCCGGTCGAACGATCGAACAAAATTTTTTTTTTTTTAAAACAACAAAACGCAACGTGAGCCAACGAGAATGAGCACAAAAAAAAACCCCAAACCCGCGGGCACAGAAGGCACAATAAGGGAACTTCGCGCAGAGAGTTTCAAAGGCAAACTTCTCAGCTCCGCGGAAGAGAAAGAACTGAGGAGACACGCCCGGTGCATCGGGCGGGAAGGCACTCGCGCATGCGCGGTGTGGGCAACTCGAAACTTCTAAAAGTTTCTACAAGCAAGTATGCTTATGAGATGTCCGCATCGGGGCTCTGTTGGATGACGTCATCCACTAGTGAGAATACCTGCCTGCTTGTCCTGGGATAAATAAGCATACTGGGGTCCTCGCCCAGATGACGGACTATACAACCTAAGAGAGAGGTTTGAACTCATAATGGGAACTGTTTATCTTCATAGCTTGGAGATTCTGCAGGACAGGGGACTTGCTGTTGGAGGTAAGCGAGATGCGAAATGCAGACTGGCTGTTTATAGAAGGGTACCGCAAGCTTGCCTTCATTTCAAAGAATAAAAATTTAAAAAAAAGTATGGGAGATGTCAGCATAGTTATTGCTAGCATTCAGCATTTTCAGTTGGCAGAACTAATGTCAGCAAAGGCTTATGGGAAATTATGACTCTGGAATGTTGATGCAGAATTCTGTGCTCCTGCACAGAATTCACATACATTAATCATTCAGCCAGACTGGATTGTTTATCAAGAAAATAGGCTGCTTGAATGGGCCAAAAAGCCAGAGACTAATTCCATCTACCACGCCTACAAGTATCACACCCTCCTTATCAATTAAATTAACCATTGTTTCAAACAGTTTACAAATTCTAAACAGAAAGATACTGGGAAATACAATAGTTTCTATATTCAGAATAAGATTCCAAGGTATAAAAGCCTCCTCTCTGCAACACACATTAAGCTCTCTCTTTCTCTGTCTATCTCTGTCTATCCTTCTCTTTATCTATGAAACCCGAAGCTTAGACCATCACCCCATCCCCCTTTCTCTCTCTCTCTCTCTCTCTGGCTCTCCCTAGAACTTCAGACTCTCTGTCTCTTTGCCTCTGAACTCTGTAAGGCAGGGAAACTGCTTTGATCTCTCATTAATTGTAATGCTTAATGGTAATGCTTATAAATATTGCTTTTCTGTAAGCCTATTTCTATAATATATTCTTTATGCAATCACCTCTGGCTGTGTTTCTTATTGGATTCTACGCCTGGTGAATCTTCTGTGAGGGAACTGAACCTGGGACCTGGCGTGTGTAAGGGTGCCTCTAACATAACCCCACCAACCATACATTGTGGGGGCCTGACTAACAATCCTTACAATTTCCAGAGCAGATCCTTGCAGAATGGCACCTGAAGGCAACTACTGGATTACTAGGCCCCTGCAAACTAGTGCTAGTACATCCCTTAATTTGCAGATTTGATACTATAAGTTTGCTACCTTGGTAACAAGTTGTATGATTTCAATTACCCCAACATTGACTAATTTAATGTTACATCAGGGAGGTAAAATTCCTAGATGTCAACTGGTCTAGGAACCAACAAGTGGAGGAGCTATTTTAGATTTGGGTTTCTCTGAGCAAAAATCTTCGTCCCAAGAGATCCTCGGGCGCTTGGATGAGAGAGGAGTAGAGGGGGGCAAAACTGCCGCTGTATGGGGCTGCACCGGGGAAGACGTTGAGGGCAACCAACCCCCCCCCCCCCCCCCCGAGTGGACACGGAACCTCGAGCTGCCAGCACATAAGCTTTACATAGTGCCAACATAAACTCAGGGGGACAACCCCCCGGCGGCCCTAAGGAACTCCCTGCCCCAGCAGTGGATCCAGCAATACCTTGCCCCTGTATTTACAGAACAAGGAAAGTCACCTGAGGTCACAAAAATGAAGGAGGAGGTTCCCACCAAAATTGTACCTGAAGCCGCCAAAATCTGAGATCCTGCGGCCTGCTGTGTTTGAAAAGCCTGGGACTTTCCTAACGCTGAGGCCAAGAAACTGACCGATGCGAAAAGAGAATCCCCAGTCGCTCTGGCAGTAAGGGAATCCTTTTCACCCTGACCGTCGAAGGCTGGGGAAACTCATGCTTCCCCAAGATATGAAGCCGATTCGCGAGGTATATGCGGCTGGGTGCCCTGGCCGCTGGCAACTGCTGACAAGACTTCCCCACCGCTCCGGCCTGCACAACGCTTGCACAGGCTGGCCGCAAGTACCTCGCGTCTGGAGCACAATGAGCATTTTTTCCCTTTAAAAGTGCTCATTGTGCTGAAAAGTGCCGGTTAAATGAGAAATACAATAAAAATGGCAGTTTTAAAGGGAAATGAGCCCTTTAGACTGGCACACCTCAGGATATTTTTTTTTTTTTTACTTTGTCAGAACAGACTCCATGGCTCTCAAAGCTGGCAGCCTGACCAACCAGGGGGCCAGGCTGCCAGCTGAGGCACCTCTACAAAAATTTGGGGGAGATGGAGGAAGGTGGAGGGAGGGACACCGCATGAGACCCGCCAAGTTTAACACCCCCTAGGTCGGAGGGATCTCCAAACAGGACCCGTCCAAACTCTATTTGGCACAAAAGGGGAACCCAGGAGTCCAAAACAAATTCCAACAGTACTAAGAGGGGAGCAGAAATAGTCTTTGTAATGAAAGGATAGATTTTCTGTCTCTGTCTATGAAAGGACACATTTGAAAAGGACACACATATTTTATGTCTTTTGTTCCTGCCTGTGCTGGAAGTAATCAAATGTAGAATGTTGGGTGTTTACTTTCTTAATGGTTTGGGAAGAGGTCATTTAATTTATGTTAACTAGGTTAGTTGTCTGAGACAGGAAGGCTCAACCCCCCACAGCTCTTAACACCTTTAAGATTTAAACAATGAAGTACATATCCTGCTCACGCACCCCTTCCCCTCTCTTGTCCATCCCCCTTTTGTTGTGATAGTTACCACTGACCCATGTAAAAGATATATAAATGTTTTGCAGACTCATAATAAATCAGGCAAAAATCTCTTTAGAATACTGGCTACCTATATTTCTTTCTAAGGGGAATTGCCTCCAGATGACAGAATATTTTGCAGAACGATTTCGGGGCCTAGAAACGGATCTTGTTCGTTTCAGTCTTACCACCTGCTGTTGGAGAATGAGAAAGACTGGATTGCTAGGGGGGAAGCTATCCTGATATACAAGTTTCTTCTCAGTCTCCACCTGCTGGTAGCAATGAGGTATATAACCCATTCATAAAGACTATACCGGTCTAACAGGCGATACAGAAAAAATCATTTTCCTACCTTTGTTGTCTGGTGCCTATTCTTCTGTGCTTTTAACAATGTTTCCAGGGCCTTCTTGTCCATTGACTGTTTTTCTCTCCATTTTCACTTTCTGCCTTGCATCTATCTTTGGCATTAACTTAACATTCAATTGTTCCATTTTTCTGCTTTCTTCTCAAAATCTACTTTTCCATGTCTTACCTTCCCTTCCTCTCTCTCTCCTTCCCTCCTTTCCCCACAGTAGTCTGGCATATCTCTCTACTACTACTAATATTATTATTATTTCTATAGCACTACAAGACTCCCCTCCTTTCTTTCTATTCCCTGGTCTGGTATCTCTCCTCCCCCCCCCAGTGTAACATTTTTCTCTCCCTTCTTCCTTTCTGCCCCCTGCAGTCCATCTCCCTTCTCTGCCTCCTTTCAGGCCCAGCTCCCAGTCCAACATTTCTCCCTCCTTTCCACCAGTCCAACATTTCTTTCTCTCTTCCTTCTGCATGCTTCTTCTCCTCCGGTCCTCCTTCCCTCCCCTAACATCTCTCTCTCCTTCCATGAGTCCAACTTTTCACTCTCTTCCCTCTCCTCCTTCCCCCCCCCCAAGTGTGATATTTCTCCTTCCCTCCTTTCTGTCCTCCCCCATCCATCTCTCCCTCTCTATGAGTCCAACCATTTCTACCTCCTGCACTTTCTCTCTCTCTCCTTGCCTTTTCCCTCGAGTGACATCCTTCCTTCCCACTCCCCAACCCATGTTATTTCCCCATGCATCATTTCTCCCTCTCTCCCTCTCTCATCACTCTCACACCTCCTATAACAATTTTCCTTCCTTCCCTCCCCCCAACCCCACTCACAGCTAATATGCTCTTTCCCCATCCACCATCTCACCCTCCCCTCCAGTGTATAGCATCTTTCCTTTCCCTCCCCTTCTGCCAGGTCCAGCAGCATCTCTTCTCCCTTCCCTTGTCCCCTGTCCAGCAGCACTTCTTCCTCTCCCCATGTCTAGCAGTACCCCTTCTTCCTTTCATCCTCCCCCTTCCCCCTGTCCATCAGTACCCATTCTCCCTTCCCTTTCCCTCCTCACCTGTCCAGCTGTACTTTTCCTGTCTCTAGCGGCAGCTCACTGCGTGCTTTTAACTTGGCCACACAGCTGCCGCTAGGATTAATTTAGATGCGGTTTCATCCAGAAGCCTCGGGCCCTTTGCTAGGTCAGCCTGCCTCTGACGAAAGAGGAAGTTGCATCATCAAAACGGGCTGGCATAGAAAAAGGCCTGAGGTTCCTGGATGAAACTGCGTCCAAATTAATCTTAGAGGCAGCTGTGTGGCCAAGTTAAAAGCTTACTGAGCTGCCACTGCTGGTTGGGGGGTGCAGAGAGAAACGCGACAGCAGCAGGAAGATGCTGCCTGTAGACATGCAACATCGGTACGTGAACCTCTGGCACTAAAGGAGATGCCTCTCGTAGCAAAAGGCAAGTTAGCTGGCCGGCGCTTCTCTTCCTTCTCAGTGTGCCTCGGCACACAGTTTGCGATACACTGGTCTATTCAAATCAAGATCCTCTAACATAAAATGCTACACCTCCATCAATTCAATCCACCCTATCATGGCGATATAGTTTGCATCCCGGCATGACAGTGTCCCATTGGTTATCTTCCTTCAACCAGGTCTCATAAATGCCTATTATATCTATCATTTCATTTAGTGCATACAGATTTTTTCAAACAATGTTTGTCATATCTATTTACAATTTGCTCAGCAGTTGGCATACATAATTTGCAATCTTTGAAATCAGCCTGCTCTGTATTTAAGGAAACCTGGTCTACTGTGGCCTGTATTGTAATCTAACTATTGGGATGCTCAGTCTTCCCTTTTATGATGATATCTTTTAAAGATACCTTGTTGCAAACCATGCTTTTTTGAGTAACTGTTGGCCTTTCCCCAATTTCTAGTTTAAAAGCTGCTCTATCTCCTTTTTAAATGTTGGCACCTGCAGCCTGGTTCCACTCTGGATAAGGTGGAAACCATGTTTGCAGAATAGATTCCCCCCCTTCCCCAGAATGTCGCCCAGTTCCTAACAAATCTAAAATCCTCTTCCCTGCACCACCTCATCCATGCATTGAAACTCCAGAGTTTTGCCTGTCTCTTGGGTCCTGCATGTAGATCATGTAATATTTCTGAAAATGCTACCTTGAAGGTTCTGGATTTTAACTTCCTACCTAAAGAGCCTAAATTTGGCTTTCAGAACCTCCCTACCACATTTCCCTATGTCACTGGTACCTACATGTATGAAGACAGCAGGCTCCTCCCTAGCACTGTCTAAAATCTTATTTAAGTGACGCTTGAGGTCCGTCACTGTACTATACTATACAGGTCTTATCTCCTACAATTTTTCAACAAAGATTCAATGTGGCTTCGCACTAGGCAGGCCACTGACCAAGCAATCCTCATGTCCACCAGCCATCCAACTATCTACATGCCTAATGATCGAATTTCCCACTTCAACGACTGTCCTAACTCTTTCCTCCTGGGCAGAAGCCCTTGGAGACACATCCTTCTACTAAGACTCAGAGATGCCTATTATATCTATCTTTTCATTTTGTGCAATATATTCTCTCCCATCTTGTTTCTAAGGCTTCTGTCATTTCCATACAGACATTTGAAACAACATTTGTTGTTCCTATTTACAACTTGATCAGCAGTTGACAGTGATAATTTGCAATCGTTAACATCTGTCTTTTTTAATTTAAAGACACCTAATCAAATCTAATCTACAATTTGTGAATCATTCTATGCCTAAATAGGTTCAAGGCGACATACAGCTTGAGAAAAGGCAGAGAAGTAAAGAGGGAAAGGGAGAGGAGAGGGAGGGAAGAAGTGGAGAGTAGTGGAGAGTAGAATTAGCGATACAGTTTACACTGAAGATACTGAAATCTCAGTAAAGTAGGCTATTGATTGTCAATGAAATGTGTTGCCCCGAAGAGAAGAATTTTCAGTTTTTTTCTGAAATTTAAGATAGCTGGGTTTAGTTTTGATAGCTGTTGGAAGATTGTTCCAGGTTTTTGCGCCGAGGTAGGTGATAAGTGTGCTGAATATGTATTTTATTATTTTAGGGGATGGAAGGATATGGAGGAGTTTCTTGATGTTTCTAGTTGAATTGGATAGAGAGCTAGAGAAGAGGTTATGAGAGGAGTAGCTGATCTCACATTTAAGATGTGGTACATTATGCATGATATTTTGAATCTAATGCGAGCACTGATTGGTAACCAGTGGAGTTTGTTCAAGTATGGTGAGATGGCATCATATTTTTTCAGCTTGAAGATTAGCCCTACTGTTGTGTTTTGAATCAGTTGAAGTTTCCGGGTGAGGGTGGTGTTAATGCCTGTGTAAAGTGAGTTACAATAATCTAGTTGTCAGCATCTGTGTCAGTATTGCGAAGTGGTGACTGCGAAAGAAGGGTCTGACCAGTCGGAGTTGTCTCATGCTATAGAAGGTCTTTTTCGTATGTTGGAGATCTGGGGTTAGTAGGAGAGGGTTGAGTCTAGTATAACCCCAAAGTATTTTGTAAGTTTTATTGATGTCGAGATTGGTTCCTGTGGGCAAGGTAATGGCTTTTGGGACTGTTTGCAGAGATTTGTGAAACCAGAGTGCTTTTGTTTTTGCTGAGGTTGAGTTGATATCTTTTCTATGTTGTTTGTGATTCTCTGAGGGATGTCTATTGTGTCATGCTCTATTGTAATGAGGAGGAGGATATCATCTGCGTATATTAGGCTTTCATTGTTGTTGAAAGTAATGTTACCTAATGAGCTCATGATTCCTGGGGGACACCACAGAAGGCCATCCATCTTTTTGAGAATTCATTGTCTTTCCAGATGAGGTAGTTCCTGTTCTGTAGGAAGTCTATGAACCAGTTGTAAACTATGCCCGTGATGCCTATCTCGTTGAGTGTGTTCAGGAGTAGTTGGTGACTGACCAAGTCAAACGCTGCAGAAATATTGACTTGAAGGAGGATGGCCTGATGTCCTTTGCTCAGTAATTGTTTGACCTTGGTAGTTAAGGTTAAGTATGGTCTTTACTGCAAACTCGCTATTGGGATGCCCTCTCTTCCTTGTTTTGGTGATAGGTTTTAGCTATCTCCCAAGCCAAAAAGCAAGTACTATTGAATTTCTTTCCACTTTGGTGTGATGAAAATTGTATTTCAGTAATTTTACACCAAAGCTTACAATAAGTATGTATTTTAAGTCTTGCTTTTTCTCTGTTTTTGTTGAATTTGAATGTATTCAGTTAAATTTCTGGAAAGTTTATCCTCTCATTAACTGAATAAATACCACTTTTATATAAAATGAGAATATTTTGAGTAAAAGCAGTGAAATACCTCTCATCCCTAACTTGCCTTGAGCTAGAATTTGGAAAGCCAAGTAGTCATATCAAAAATCATCACACATTTAGCAGCAATTGACAGGTTACATACAGGTTTGATATCACGGTGAAGAAATCCCACAGAATGAATGGCTTCAATGGACTCCAGGATCTGCTTGCCCAAGCGCAGTGTCGTACTCATAGTAAATGTTCCTCGTGGTTGACTCCTTCGCAGGTCAGCAAGATTTCGGCCCTGCAACATAAAAATGACAAGTTAATGTAATACACTGTCAAGTTCCCCACATATATGAAAACAGTGCATCGCAAACTGTATGTAGTGTGCCACCACGAGATTCTGGGTATGCCGCAAGAGGCACTTCCTGTAGGCAAGTCAGCCAGTGCCTCTCCTCATCTCTGCACCTCCCCACCAGCATAGTAATTTCATTGTTAACAAGCTCAAGGTCCTATCTGGAGGGTCTCCACGCATGTGCAGACATCAGCATAATATCATCGTGTCAATGTTTGCAAGACACTGTATTAAAGTGTCCAAACCAAGATCTGTTAGTATCCAATGTCTATAATACCATTTCTTCCAAGTGAGAGCAACAAATCAAACACAAGTCTTCACAAATGAAGAGGATTAGTACATACATTTATAGAAATGCTCCCTAACTGTAAAAGGTGGTACCTCAATGCTTCTCAATGAGAGTCTAATGACATTTGGATGCCCAGATACCATTACAGAATACTATCATAACCTGGTATTGGCATGCCTTACATTTCCATAGAACTGGCACAACTGCAATTGCATAAATTCAGCGGGGATGGCAGTGGCTAAAATAGCATACAAGATGCTAAGAATTAGTAGGAAAAGGGAACATTGAGAGGCGGGGGGGTTAAGGCATCACAGCAGGAGGGATTGGGCATCTCTCCTGCCAGGGAACATTTGGGGGGAGGGGGTTTGCAGGATCGCGGCAGAAGAGATTGGGCATCTCTCCTGCTGGCGATCATTCGGGGGATCGCAGCGGCTTTGGGCAGGAGGGACTGGGCATCCCTCCTGCCACAATCGTTGCGGGGGGAGGGGTGGACACGGTTCCACGATTCTGTAATCAGCGCTTATGACAGACACTAGTTAGAGAATTGTGCTTTTAGGCGAAGGACTGGTCCCTCCCATGCTTAAAAGGTCTTGTTTTGGGCATTTGAGACTTGGGCGATTTTTTATTGAAAATAGGGCTTAAAGGTAGATGTAGTGACAGTCTGGGCGATTAAACTCCTGAACGTACAGCTAGGCCATTCTCGAAAAAAAAACCCCCACATTTTGGACTTTTTTTTTGAGAATGGACATTTCCCTACTGCCTACTTTGTGCACCTAGGGCCTTAGGTCCTCTAGATGCTCAATCCCAACCCACAATCTGGGAGTTGCAGAAATCCAACCCTTTTCTGAGCACATGCTCCTCCTCCTTAGACTGAGAGTAGAAACATATCCAGTTCAGTCCCAAAGCCAATTGACATGCCTGAACAAATACACGACAATAATAATAATAATAATAACAGTTTATATACCGCAGGACCGTGAAGTTCTATGCGGTTTACAATGAATTAGAAAGATTCTACAAATTGAATGGAACATTCATAGTTAGAGATTAGTGGTTAACAGTTTACAAGATCAGGTAGTACAAGGGAGGTACAGGTAAAACTCCCCATCAATGTAAACAAGTCTTTAACAGGTCTATGCTGCAAGACATGAACAAGTAATAAACAGGCACAAAGGCAACTCAGAAAAGACATTGAGGAACAATGGGCTAGATTCACTAAGCAAACCAATCGTGTACTGATCGTTTTGCAAGCCCTTTGCAACCAAATTTCCCTCCTGCACTATTCACTAAAGGCAGTAGCAATCCGATCCTGATCCTCCTATGCAAATTAGCAAAACCCCATGCAAAATAGCCAAGCGATTGATTCACTAACAATTGCTTGGCTATTTTGAATCGGGTTTTACTACTGACAAACCCAACTACTGCAGACCTGTTGGTAACTGAGTTTCCGACAGGTCTGCAGGTTTTTTGACAGGCTTGCCTGTCTTTTTTATTCATTTTTTTCCATGGCACAGATATTTTGCGTGTGTGTTACACACGCAAAATATCTGCCCCATAAAAAAAAATGAATAAAAAAGACAGGCAAGCCTGTCAAAAGTACCCCCACACACAAACATGCCCCCAAAGCACAGCCGCCCCCTACCGCCGACGGGCACTGCCCTCGCTCGCTCTCCTTCCCTCCCCGCGACTGGCACAGCCCTCGCGACACCAAAATGTTGGGAGCAGGAGGGGTGCTCAGTCCCTCCTGCTCCTAGTCCTCCCACCCCCGACCCACCCCTGGTCGGCCCAGGCAGTCGGGCCCGGCCCACCCACCCCAGTACCTTTAAAATAGTTGGGAGCAGGAGGGATGCCTGGTCCCTCCTGCTCCTTCGAGGCTCCCATCTTCTGGAGCAGGAGGGGTGCCAATCAGAGATTTCCCTAGACTCCACCCTAAGGAAGTCCCTGATTGGCTGAGGTGCCCCAGACCCCTCCAAAGGGAGGAGCCCGAGGCGCCTCAGCCAATCAGGGCCTTAGGCCTTTCCCCGTGCATCAGATGATGTGCCAGGGCGGGGCCTAAGGCCGTTATTGGGCGGCAGCGGGCCAAAGCACCAGGAGCAGGAGGATTTTCCTCCTGCTCCCGAAGAGAAGACCG
The DNA here is from genome assembly GCF_902459505.1 of Geotrypetes seraphini. Taxonomy (NCBI): domain Eukaryota; kingdom Metazoa; phylum Chordata; class Amphibia; order Gymnophiona; family Dermophiidae; genus Geotrypetes; species Geotrypetes seraphini. Next base: position 409,858,453 of record NC_047086.1, read on the forward strand.
TCAGCGTTGGAGGGTGCGGGTACCCCTCCTTCTCCCGAAGATGAGAGCCTCGAAGGAGCAGGAGGAACTGGGCACCCCTTCTGCTCCCAACTATTTTAAAGGTACCGGGGTGGGTGGGCCAGGCCCGACCGCCTGGGCCGACCAGGGATGGACCAGGGAGGTGGGAGGATTTGGAGCAGGAGGGACTGAGCACCGTGCCGGGAAGGGGGAAAGGGAGAGATCAGGGCAGCTAGGAGAGATCGGGGCATGGGGGGGTGTCGGGCTGATCTCTCTTGCCTCCTCCCGGACTCTCCTGCTCTCTGCCGCTATTCTCCACAGTGCAGGCCCGCTTTAAAACCACAGGCTTGCACTGCAGGGAATGGCGGTAGAGAGCAGGAGAGTCTGGGAGCAGGCAAGAGAGATCTGGGCTGGGCTGAGCCCTGACAGCAGTGACAGGAAGCTGCTTCTCCTGTCACTACTGTCAGGGTGTGCGCATGAGTGGGTATCGCTCTGGCCATGGGTAAGGAGGCGTGTTAACGATCATCCCCATTTGCATGCAGGCCTTTACTGAATTGGTCGGCCGGCATGCAAACAGAAACGGATCGCAAATGGTTTGGAGGTTTAGTGAATCTAGGCCAATGTAGAACTGGAGATTTAGTGAATCTAGGCCAATGTAGAACAGGCACAATGAGCACCAGCATGAAATGGCCTTCAGTCAAGCATACTCACAGAAGTGGAAACTCCCCACAGGTTCCGTCAACTGGCTGGTTAATCATCAAGCCTACAAGGAGAATAATCAAGGCAGAAAGAAGCAGGTTATTCCAAACAACTGAGTGTACACAGAGAGGGCGAGTCGTATGGAATCCTACAGGGACTAACAGAAAGAAGATTATTGAAGGAAAAAACCTAATCTTCCATTCTGTTACTTCCCTTCTGGATTCCATATGCTAGATGATGTACCAAAGCAATGGTAGCAGTTAGGGAAGGACAGAAGAGCCTGCTTTCAACACCGAGGTCCTAAAAAACAGCATCCAAATGAGCCGCCACATTAACTTTATCCAATTCTCTAGTCACCTAATCAAATAAATCAATCAGGTTCATTTGACACGATTTACCTTTAGTAAAACCATGTTGTCTTGGGTCCTGTAACCCATTAGATTCTAGGAATTTCCCTTTCATTCAGCAACACTTATATTATTTTTCCAACAACTGAAAGACTTGCTAGCCTGTAGTTTCCCGCTTCATCTCTGCGACTACTTTTGTGAATAGAGACCACATCCGCTTTTCCAATTCCCAGGAACCACTCCCGTCGCCAGAGATTTATTGAACAAGTCTTTAATAGGACCCGCCAGAACCTCTCTAAGCTACCTCAGTATCCTGGGATGGATCCTATCATAAGAACATAAGAATTGCCGCTGTTGGGTCAGACCAGTGGTCCATCCTGCCCAGCAGTCCGCTCATGCGGCAGCCCTCAGGTCAAAGACCAGTGCCCTAAATGAGTCCAGCCTCACCTGCATACATTCCAGTCCCATTGCTTTGTCCACCTTCAATTTTTCAAGGTGTTCATAAACACTTAGAACATAAGAACATAAGAAATGCCTTCACCGGATCAGACCTTAGGTCCATCTAGTCCGGCGACCCGTACACGCGGAGGCCAGGTGTTCCCTGCTGAAGACCTTGTTTACCCGTATCCCTCAATGTGATTTGCAAGAAGGTGTGCATCCAACTTGCCTTTGATACACCAAGCTATATCAACCCGCACTTTAACCTCTATCACATAAACAAGAAATCCTGTAGAACTCAACTGTTCGCCTTCCCCTCGCTAAAACTCTGTCACTATAAAAGATTCATAGACAAAACCTTCGCCTACCAAGCAGCCAAGCTCAACACATGGCTGGCCCAAATGATACTCGAGGCCCCCTCCTACTTTGACTTCAGAAAATCTCTCAAAACTTGCCTATTCACCAAACAAGACCCCTAGCGGCCCCACCCGCTCTTATTTCTCCTCCCCCCCTTCCTCCCCCCCAGCTCTCTCCCCCCTTTATAGCTTCTCTTTCCCTTTCTTCAACAACCTCCCTCCATCCTCTGTCAATTTTCGGTTTTTACTTGTTACTTAATTGTTTATTTGTTTGTAAATCTGCTTGAAAAACGTAGATTCTATTCTAATTGATGTAAACCGATGTAAATTGATGTAATTAACTTGTTACTTAATTGTTTATTTGTTTGTAAATCTGCTTGAAAACGTAGATCCTATTCTAATTGATGTAAACCGCCTAGAACTCGCCGGGTATGGCGGTATATAAAAAATAAAATTATTATTATTATTATTTGAATCCCAGAATGATGGTCTCCGTCACAACCTCCTCCGGGAGAACATTCCAAGCGTCCACCACTCGTTGTGTGAAACAGAATTTCCTGATATTTGTCCTGGGACTGTTGCCCCTCAATTTCAGTTCATGACCTCTTGTCCGAGTCACATCTGACAATGTGAATAACGATGTTTCTTGCTCTATTTTGTCGAATCCTTTTAGTATTTTAAAAGTCTATCAAATCTCCTCGCAGTCTTCTCTTCTCAAGGGTGAACAATCCCAGTTTTCCGAGGCGTTCTTTGTAGCTCAAATTCTCGATACCTTTTACCAGCTTCGTGGCTCGCCTCTGCACCCTCTCCAGCAGGGTTATATCCTTCTTTAGGTAGGGAGACCAGTGTTGGATACAGTATTCCAAGTGTGGTCTGACCATCGCTCTGTAAAGCGGCATTATGATGTCCGCCGATCTACTCGCGATTCCCTTCTTTATCATGCCCAACATCCTGTTTGCTTTCTTTGCCGCAGCTGCACATTGAGCCGACGGCTTCAAGGTCCTGTCTATCAGTACCCCCAGGTCCCTTTCTTGTTCACTCTTGTCCAATGTTACACCTAACATTTTATATTCATGTTCCATGTTTTTCTTACCCAGGTGCATCACTTTGCATTTTTCTATGTTAAACTTAACATAGTAACATAGTAGATAATGGCAGATAAAGACCCGAATGGTCCATCCAGTCTGCTCAACCTGATTCAATTTAAATTTTATTTATTTTTTTAAATTTTTTTCTTCTTAGCTATTTCTGGACAAGAATCCAAAGCTTTACCCTGTACTGTGCTTGGGTTCCAACTGCCGAAATCTCTGTTAAGACTTATTCCAGCCCATCTACACCCTCCCAGCCATTGAAGCCCTCCCCAGCCCATTCTCCACCAAACGGCCATATACAGACACAGACCATGCAAGTCTGCCCAGTACTGGCCTTAGTTCAATTTTTAATCTTATTTTCTGATTCTAGATCCTCTGTGTTCATCCCACGCTTCTTTGAACTCAGTCACAGTTTTACTCTACACCACCTCTCTTGGGAGCGCATTCCAGGCATCCACTACCCTCTCCGTAAAGTAGAATTTCCTAACATTGCCCCTGAATCTACCACCCTTCAACCTCAAATTATGTCCTCTGGTTTTACCATTTTCCTTTCTCTGGAAAAGATTTTGTTCTACGTTAATACCCTTCAAGTATTTGAACGTCTGATATCATATCTCCCCTATGATTCAGATTTCAAATACTTGAAGGGTATTAACGTAGAACAAAATCTTTTCCAGAGAAAGGAAAATGGTAAAAACCAGAGGACATAATTTGAGGTTGAGGGGTGGTAGATTCAGGGGCAATGTTAGGAAATTCTACTTTTCTGCCCATTTCTCTAGCTGGTTCAAATCTCTCTGGAGTTCTTCTCTGTCCTTTTGTGACCCAACTGCCCGACATAGTTTTGTGTCGTCTGCAAACTTGATTAAATTACTTGTTATTTCTTCTTCTAGGTCGTTTGTGAAGATATTGAACAAGATGGGCCCAAGAACTGAACCCTGGGGCACACCGCTCGTCACTCTCTCCTAGTCCGAGAACTTCCCATTTTTGCCCAACCTCTGCAAATCTGTTTTCCAGCCATCCGCCTATCCATCTTAGTATATCCCCTTCTATTCCATGGCTTTGTAGTTTCTTCAAAAGCCTTGCATGTGGAACCTTGTCGAACGCTTTCTGGAAGTCCAAGTATATTATATCCACCGGATCACCGCTATCGATTTGTTTGCTCCCCTCCTCAAAAAATTGAAGTAAATTCGTCAAACATGACTTCCCCTTCCTGAAGCCATGTTGACTAGCTCTCATCAGGTTGTGATTTTCCAGGTGTTGCACTATGCTATCCTTTATTAGTGCTTCAACCATCTTCCCAGGAACCAACGTAAGACTCACAGGTCTATAGTTGCCTGGTTCTCCCCTCGATCCTTTTTTGAAGATTGGGATGACATTCGCTATCTGTCAATCGTCTGGTATTCGCCCGGTTCGAATAGACAAGTTAGCTAGGGATTGTAATAGTTCTCTGATTTCTATCTTAAGCTCCTTTAGCACTCTCGGGTGAATTCCATCTGGTCCAGGGGATTTGTCACTTCTTAGTTTGTCGATCTGATAGTATATCATGTCCAAGTCCACATTCACTGTGGTGAGCCTATCCTCAATTTCTCCCTTGAATACTCTCCCTGTTTTGGGCATTGATGCAGTGTTCTCCTTGTAAAGACAGACGCAAAGAATGAGTTTAGCCTATTTGCAATCTTTTTGTCTTCCTTGTTGCACCCTTTTCTTCCTTGGTCATCGAAAGGGCCCACTGCCTCCTTTGCTGGGTTTTTCCCTTTTATGTATCTAAAAAAGGGCTTGAAGTTTTTGGCTTCTTGCGTTATCTTTTCCTCATAGGCCTTTTTGGCATCTCTTACCGCCTTGTGACACTTCTTCTGGTCGACCTTGTGACTGTTCCAGGCCTCCATTGTGTGTTCACGTTTCCATTTTTTAAACGAGTTCCTCTTTTCCCTTTCTGCATCCTTCACCTCTTTAGTTAGCCAAGCTGGTTCCCCTTTGTTCTTATTTTTCCTTCCTTTGGATATCTGTGTAATGTAGAGATTCTGTGCTTCGGTGATGGTATTTTTTAGTAGGGACCATGCTTGATCGACCGTTCTGATGACTCTCATGCTGTCGTATTTCCCTTTTCTGAAGTTAAAGGTTGTGGTTTGAGTCTTGGTTCGTTTCCCCTTCCCGATGCCAATTTTAAAATTGATCATGCTGTGATCGCTCGTCCCCAATGGGACCGTGACCTCAACATTTGTTGTCCTTCCAGTTATGCCATTTAGGACCAAGCCCAAGGTGGCGGTTCCTCTTGTCAGTTCTCCCACCATTTGTTCTAAGAAGCAGTCCCCTATCATTTCCAGGAACTTGGATTCATAAGAACATAAGAAATGCCTTCACCAGATCAGACCGAGGTCCATCAAGTCCGGCGATCCGCTCACGCGGCGGCCCACTTAGGTTCTCCATTTTGGAGACCTGAAATTACCGTATCCCCCAATATGATTTGCAAGAAGGTATATATCCAACTTGCGCTTGAAACCCAGTAGAGTAGTCTCCGCCACAACATCCTCCGGAAGAGAATTCCAAGCGTCCACCACTCGTGTGAAATAAAACTTCCTGACATTTAACCTGAACCTGCTGCCACACAGTTTCAGGCTGTGACCTCTTGTCCATGTCACATCTGAAAATGTTAGTAATGCTTCTTCTTGGTCTATTTTATCAAAACCTTTTAATATTTTAAAAGTCTCTATCAAATCGCCTCCTCTCGAGTGTAAACAGTCCCAGTTTCCTGAGGCATTCTTCGTAGCTCAAATTCTCCATTCCTTTTACTAGTTTCGTGGCTCGCCTTTGCACCCTCTCCAACAGAGTTATGTCCTTCTTGAGGTAAGGAGATCAGTATTGGACACAGTATTCTAAGTGTGGTCTGACCATTGCTCTATAAAGTGGCATTATGACTTATTCTGATCTACTCGTGATCCCATTCTTAATCATGCCCAACATCCTGTTTGCTTTCTTCGCCGACGTCGCACATTGCGCCGATGGCTTCAGGGTTCTGTCAATCAGTACCCCCAAATCCCTTTCATGTTCGCATTTTGCTAATGTCACCCCCAACATTCTATACTCGTGTTCTTTGTTCTTCTTTCCTAGATGCATCACCTTGCATTTATTTATGTTAAAATTCATCTGCCACTTTGTCGCCCACGTTTCCAGCTGTCTTAGATACTTCTGGAGCTACTCGCAGTCCCTTTGAGAGCCAACCGCCCGACATAGTTTTGTATCATCGGCGAACTTTATTATATTGCATGTTGTTTCCTCCTCAAGATCGTTTATAAAAATATTGAACAAAATAGGTCCAAGAACCGAGCCCTGGGGCACTCCACTAGTCACTTTCACCCAGTCCGAGAATTTCCCTTTTATGCTAACACTTTGCATTCTGTTCTCTAGCCATTTACCAATCCATCTGTGCACTTCTTCTCCTATTCCATGGCTTAGTAGTTTCTTCATAAGCCTTGCATGTGGGACCTTGTCAAACGCTTTTTGGAAGTCCAAGTAAACTATGTCTACTGGATCTCCATTATCCATATGTTTGTTCACTTTCTCAAAGAATTGTAGTAAATTAGTCAAACAAGACTTCCCTTTCCTGAAGCCGTGTTGACTAGCCCTTATTAGGTTTTGATCCTCCAAGTGTTGCACAATGCTGACTTTAATAAGTGTTTCAATTATCTTCCCAGGAACCGATGTGAGGCTCACAGGTCGGTAGTTTCCTGGATCACCTCTCGATCCTTTTTTGAAAATCGGGATGACATTTGCTGTCCTCCAGTCTTCTGGTATTTGCCCTGTTCTAATTGACATGTTAGCTAAGGTTCGCCAATTTCCACCTTAAGTTCCTTTAATACTCTCGGGTGAATTCCGTCTGGTCCAGGGGATTTGTCATTTTTTAGTTTGTCAATCTGAACGTATATCATGTCCAACGTCACATTTACTGTTGCGAGGTTCTCTTCTATGCCTTCGGTAAATATCCTCCCTATGTCTGGCACTGATGAAATGTCCTCATTTGTGAAGACCGAGGCAAAGAATGAATTTAACCTATCGGCAACCTGTTTGTCCTCTTTAATTGACCCCTTCATTCCTTGGTCGTCTAGAGGGCTCACTGCCTCTCTTGCTGGTTTCTTTCCTTTTATATATCTAAAAAAGGGTTTGAAGTTTTTGGCTTCTCGTGCTATCTTTTCTTCATAGACTTTTTTGGCGTCTCTTACCACTCTGTGACACTTTTTCTGGTCGCTTTTGTGACAGTTCCAGGCCTCCGTTGTTTTTTCTCTTTTCCATTTTATAAACGAGTTCCTCTTCTCCCTCACTGTATCTTTCACCTCTTTGGATAACCAAGCTGGTTCACCTTTGTTCTTTTTTCGCCTTCCTTTGGATATCCTCGGAATGTGAAGATTCTGTGATGGTGTTTTTCAGTAGAGACCATGCTTGATCAACTGTTTGGTATTCCGCTTTGCCCTTCTTGAGCCGTTTTCTAACCATGGTTCTCATGCTGTCGTAATTCCCCTTTTTGAAGTTTAAGGCCGTGGATTTAGTCTTGATTGGTTTCCCCTTTCCGATGCCAATGGTAAAATTGATCATATTATGATCACATGTCCCTAGCGGGGCCGTAACCTCTACATCTGCTGTCCTTCCAGTAAAGCAATGTTACTTACCGTAACAGTTGTTATCCAGGGACAGCAGGCAGCTATTCTCACTAGTGGGTGATGTCATCCGACAGAGCCCCGATACGGACATCTTGCAAGCATGTTTTGCTTGAAGAAACTCAGAAGTTTCGAGATGCCCGCACCGCGCATGCGCCAGTGCCTTCCCGCCTGATGGTATGGGCGTGTCTCCTCAGTTCAGGTAGCTAGCAGAGAAGCCAACCCAGGGGAGGTGGGTGGGACGTGAGAATAGCTGCCTGCTGTCCCTGGATAACAACTGTTACGGTAAGTAACATTGCTTTATCCCAGGACAAGCAGGCAGGTATTCTCACTAGTGGGTGACCTCCAAGCTAACCTCAATGGGATGGAGGGAGAGTTGGCAACTTAGGAGAACAAATTTTGTAACACAGTTTGGCCAAACTGCCCATCCCGTCTGGAGAAAATATCCAGACAATAATGAGAGGTGAACGTATGAACCGAGGACCAAGTGGCAGCCCTACAAATCTCCTCAATCGGTGTCGATCTGAGGAAGGCTACAGAGGCTGCCATTGCTCTGACCCTATGGGCTGTGACCTTACAGGGAAGGGGTAATCCAGCCTGGGCATAGCAGAAAGAGATACAAGCCGCCATCCAGTTGAAGATGGTGCGCTTCGATACAGGTCATCCCAACTTGTTTGGATCAAAGGAGACGAAAAGTTGAGGAGCAATTCTGTGCGGTTTGGTGCGATCCAAGTAGAAAGCCAAAGCACGTTTACAGTCCAGAGTGTGAAGAGCTGATTCTCCAGGATGAGAATGAGGCTTTGGAAAGAACACTGGAAGCACAATGGATTGGTTGAGGTGAAATTCAGAGACCACTTTAGGCAGGAATTTCGGAGTGCGGAGGACCACCTTGTCATGATGGAATACTGTGAAAGGTGGGTCCGCCACCAAGGCCTGAAGCTCACTGACCCTGCGAGCAGATGTGAGGGCCACCAGAAAAACCACTTTTCAAGTGAGAAACTTTAGTGGAGCCTTGCTCAGAGGCTCAAAAGGAGGTTTCATAAGCTGAGAAAGGACAACATTTAGATCCCAAACCACTGGAGGCGGTTTGAGAGGAGGATTGACATGAAAAAGTCCTTTCATAAATCTGGAAACCACAGGATGAGAAGAGAGAGGTTTCCCTTGTAGAGGCTGATGGAAAGCCGCAATAGCACTCAGGTGGACTCGTATAGATGTCGACTTGAGACCAGACTGAGACAGATGTAAAAGATAGTCCAAAACAGAGGATAGGGAGGCTCGCTGAGGCTCCTTAGAATTGGAAATACACCATGAAGAAAATCTAGTCCATTTTTGGGAGTAGCATTGACGAGTAGCAGGCTTCCTGGAAGCCTCCAAGACATCCCTCACCGCCTGGGAAAACTGGTGCGGAGTTACGTTGAGAGGAACCAAGCTGTCAGGTGGAGAGACTGCAGGTTGGGATGAAGCAGAGACCCCTGATGCTGAGTAAGCAGTGAAGGAAACACTGGAAGTAGGTACGGTTCCCTGCTGCTGAGTTGAAGTAGAAGGGAGAACCAAGGTTGACTGGGCCACCGAGGAGCTATCAGAATCATGGTGGCATGTTCGGACTTCAGCTTGACCAGAGTCTTTTGAATGAGAGGGAATGGCGGAAACGCATACAGAAAGCGATTCCCCCAATCCAGCAGAAAAGCATCTGCCTCGAGGCGATGAGGAGCGTAGATCCTGGAGCAAAACTGAGGCAGCTTGAAATTGTGGGGAGCCGCAAAGAGGTCTATCTGAGGCGTTCCCCACTGAGCAAAGATCTGATGAAGGGGCTTGGAATGGAGTGTCCATTCGTGAGGCTGGAGAAGACGACTCAGTTTGTCCGCCAAGACATTGTCCCTCCCCTGAATGTAGACAGCTTTGAGGAAGGCGTTGTGGCGAACCGCCCAATCCCAGACTCTGAGAGCTTCCTGGCAGAGGGAGGCCGAGCCCGTGCCCCCCTGCTTGTTGACATAATACATGGCGACCTGATTGTCGGTGCGAATGAGGACCACCATCACCATGTCATGAAGCAGATGTTGAAAAGCTTGAAGAGCATTGAAGATGGCTCTGAGCTCCAGAAGATTGATTTGATGGAGTCGGTCCGCACAGGTCCAGAATCCCTGAGTGCGAAGCCCATCCAGATGCGCTCCCCAGGCATAGGTCGAGGAATTGGTTGTGAGAACATTCTGGTGGGGAGGAGAATGAAACAGCAAACCTCTGGATAGATTCGAAGAGATCATCCACCAGAGTAGAGACTGCCGAAGAGCAGGAGTGACTGTGATGTGTCGAGTCAACGGATCCGACACCTGAGTCCACTGAGATGCCAGGGTCCACTGAGGAATTCTGAGGTGGAGTCTGGCAAACGGCGTCACATGAACTGTAGAGGCCATGTGGCCCAGGAGGACCATCATGTATCTCGCTGAGATGGTCTGGCAGAGATGAAGAAGAGCATCCATGCGCTGAGGAGGAAGGAATGCTCTGAGACGTACGGTATCCAGGACAGCCCCGATGAAGGGAAGAGACTGGGTCGGCTGTAGATGAGACTTGGGAAAGTTGATCTCGAATCCCAAACTCTGCAGGAACAGAATCATTGACAGGGTCGCTGAGATGACCCCTGAGGCCGAGGGAGCCTTGATCAGCCAGTCGTCGAGGTAGGGGAATACCTGAAGACCTTGGTTCCGGAGGGCCGCGGCCACCACCACCAGACATTTGGTGAAGACTCTGGGGGATGAAGACAGGCCGAAAGGAAGCACTCGATACTGCAGATGGAGATGTCCCACCCGAAATCTGAGGAACTTGCGAGAGGCCGGATGAATGGGAATATGAGTGTAGGCCTCCTTGAGATCCAGAGAGCATAACCAGTCGTTCTGCTCGAGGAGGGGGTAGAGAGAAGCAAGTGTCAGCATGCGAAACCTCTCTTTGACTAGGAATTTGTTGAGGACCCTGAGGTCCACAATGGGTCGCAGGTCGCCCGTCTTCTTCGGAACAAGGAAGTACCGGGAGTAAAACCCCTGGTTCAGTTGGTCCGTCGGGACCGGCTCCACGGCATGAAGCCGGAGCAAAGCCTGAGCTTCCTGAAGAAGAAGGGCGGTCTGAGTCAAGTTGGAAGGATACTCTCTTGGAGGGTGGTCAGGAGGGACCCGATGGAAATGAAGAGAGTATCCTTCCTTGATGATAGTAAGGACCCAGAGGTCGGTTGTTATGGCCTCCCAGCGATGATAAAAATGATGGAGGCGCCCTCCGATGGGAAAAACAGGGGGAGGCAGAACGAGGTTGGTTATGCCCTCGACAAGACAGTCAAAAAGGCTGAGTGGTCTTAGGGACAGCAGGCGACTGAGACTTAGGCTGACCCTTCTGGGGAGGCTGTCGCTTCGCCGGTTGCCTCGCAGGTGGAGTTTGCCTCGGCTGATAACGCCGCTGATAAATCAACGGCTGGCGAGAAGGTCGAGACTGCTGAGGCTTACGCTTCGGCCGAAGGATAGATTGGAAGGACTTTTCGTGGTCAGACAACTTCTTCGTGACAGTCTTGATGGATTCGTCAAAAAGATCCGCCCCAGCACACGGGACGTTCGCCAGGCGGTCCTGAAGATTCATATCAATGGTCCGCAACCAGGCCAACCGGCGCATCGCCACCGAGCAGGACGCCGCTCGGGCTGAGAGCTCGAACGCATCATAGGCAGATTGCATTAACTGAAGCCGAAGTTGGGACAGCGAAGCAACCACTTCCTCAAACTCAAACCTAGCCTGGGACTCGATGTAGGGTGTGAACTTCCGAAGCACAGGTAGAAAAAATTCCAAGTAGGCTGCAAAGTGGAAATTGTAATTCAGGACTCGAGACGTCATCATCGAATTCTGATAGATGCGTCGACCAAACTTATCCATGGTTCTGCCCTCGCGGCCCGGAGGCACTGAAGCATAGACCTGGCCAGGATGAGACCGCTTGAGCGAGGATTCGACCAGGAGGGACTGGTGAGAAAGCTGAGGACCCTCGAAGCCTTTATGATGCACCGTGCGGTACCGCGCATCCAATTTGCCAGGGACCGCAGGGATAGAGTAAGGAGACTCGAAGCATCGCATGAAGGTCTGGTCGAGGAGCTTGTGCAGGGGAAGCCGCAAGGACTCTGCCGGAGGACGAGGCAAGTGCATGGTATCGAGGTACTCCTTGGAATATCGAGACCCAGCATCGAGAGTAATGTCCATGTCATCTGCCATCTGCCTGAGGAACGATGAAAAGGACAGTTGGTCCGCCGTCGCCGGTCTGCGAGACGGACTAGAAGAAGAAGAGGCTTCAGGCTCCAGAGAGGCCTGCGAGCAACAGGACGAGTAGAAAACCTCGGGGTCCTCGAACTCCGGGCCCGGAGGAGGAGACCCAGTCGAAGCAGCATACCCCAACCGAGGCAATTTCTTCTGAGGCGAGACGGTCGAGTGCCGAGAGGAATGCTTCGAAGAATGTCTGGATCGATGCCCCTCTCGATGCCTGGAAGGGAATCGAGCCCGTCTGTGAGAAACTGGGTCAGACGCCTCCAAGGAGCAGATCGGACTCGATGCCGTCGATCGCAGAGGCGGAAGAGTCGGCGCCTCCCCCGACGCCGCCCAGGCTTGATAGGGGGTTCGGAAGAACTCGTCCTGCTTCCTGCTATGCCCAGGACTGGGTGGCCCTGAAGGTGGACGCCACACTGAGTCATGGGGCGGAGTAATCGGTTCCAAGGGAGGCAGGTCACTAAACGAGGCTTTCCTCGAGGGGATGGGCTCCAAGGGAGGCATATCACTAAGGGAGGCCCTCCTCGAGGGAATCGGTTCCAAAGGAGGCACAGCATTAATGGAGGACCTCCTCGAGGACCCGGACACCGCTCGCCGCTCCTCCTCGCCGAGCAACGAGGTCGTGCGGTGAGGAGGAGGAGAAGGGGCGGTCCGCCCCTCGAAGCCGAAGCTGGGAGGTCACCCTGGATGGTGGCAATCAGCCGAGGCCCCATGGTCTGCATGAGCTCCACGAACTGAGCCTCCAGAAGGGACCGCAACGAAGCCAATATGGAGGGATCCGCACCAAAAGGGGGCCCTTCCGCACGGTCTCCGCACTCCTTCGGTGCTGCGTGCTTCTGCTTGCCAGTCTTCGGCACCTTGAGCACCACCGGTGGAACTGTCGGGGTCGATACCTGCTCCGAGGAGATGGAGGAAGGCACCGGCGCCAAAGCCGGGGCCGAAACCGGTGTGAACGATGCCGGTTTCAGGAGGCTCGAAGCAGCCGGGGAGGCAGAGGGCTTCGCGGAAGGAGTCGAAGCATCCGTCGATGTTGAAGCTGCAGGATCCGATGAAGCTTCCATCTTGAACATGGACTCCCACAGCAGACAGCGGCGCTTAAACGCTCTCGCCGTCAGAGTGGAGCAAGGCCGGCACGATTTCGGGAAGTGATCCGGTCCCAGACACTGTAAGCAGCGTCGATGAGGGTCCGTGAGCGAAATCGCGCGCTGGCACTTGCTACACTTTTTAAAACCGGTAATCGGCCGGGACATAGGCAGGAAAAGCTCCGCCGCAAGGTCGAAGGCGCGGGGCCCCAGCCACGCGGCCGACCCGGTATCGGAAGGAAAAAATTTTTTTTTTTTTTGAAAAAAGAAATCAAAGAAAGAAATAAATGCACAGGAGAGCCAAAAGAACTCAACCCGCGGCAAAATAGAAGGCAAAAAAGAGATTCAATGGGCGCAAATTGAAGATAGACTTCTCAGCTCCGCGGAAGAAAAAGAACTGAGGAGACACGCCCGGACCATCGGGCGGGAAGGCACTGGCGCATGCGCGGTGCGGGCATCTCGAAACTTCTGAGTTTCTTCAAGCAAGACATGCTTGCAAGATGTCCGTATCGGGGCTCTGTCGGATGACATCACCCACTAGTGAGAATACCTGCCTGCTTGTCCTGGGATAATGCCATTTATGACCAAGTCCAGGATTGCATTTCCTCTTGTCGGTTCTCCTACCATTTGTTCAAGGAAGCAATCTCCTATCATTTCCAGGAATTTTATCTCCCTTCCGCAGTTTGACGTTCCCAATTTCCAGTTTACCCCTGGATAGTTGAAGTCTCCCATAATTGACACATTTCCTGATTTACAATTACGATTAATTTCCTCCATCATTTCATTGTCTGTTTCCTCAGTCTGACCCGGGGGTCAATAATAGAGGCCGATATGTATGTCTGCTTCTTTTTGTCCCGGAATCATTATCCAGAGTGACTCTAGTTTACCATTTGTTTCTGTGTCACCTTTTCTAACAGACTCTATTTCTTCTTGGACATACAGGGCAATACCTCCCCCTTTTTGCCCAATCCTATACCTTCTGTATAGTTTATATCCTTGCAATGCTGTGTCCCATTCATTTTCCTCATTCCACCATGTTTCTGTTATTCCTATGATATCCAGATTATTTCTTCTTGCTAATTCTTCCAGCTCGCCCATTTTGTTTCCTAAGCTTCTGGCATTCGTGTACATACATTTAAGTTCAGATCGTGCCAATTTAGTGGATTTAGTGGTCCTCACATCCTTTTTTGTATCCATTTGATCTTTTTCATTGCCTCTCGTGGTATCATCATGGACTTGCCCCAAATCTGTGAGGTTGCTTGAATTTACCTCTTCATGATGTCCTGGTGTCCGGACCATCGACCGGTTGTCGACTGTTGGCTCTCCCCTGAATTTTAGTTTAAAGCCTTCTCAATGGCCTTCTTAATGTTCTCCGCCAGGACTCTTGCTCCCTCTTTGGCGAGGTGTAGTCCGTCCTTTCTATATAACCTGCTTCTACCCTATAATGTCGTCCAGTTTCGCACGAAGTCGAAACCTTCATCCTCGCACCAATGCCTCATCCAGGCGTTCACAGCTCTCAGTTCGTCCTGTCTCTTTGCGTCCGCTCTTGGTACCGGAAGGATTTCCGAGAAAGCCACCTTCACCTCCCTGACCTTCAGCTGCCTTCCAAGTGAGCGGAGCTGGTCCTTCAATTCTTCCCTGTTGTACTTCCTCCCACAAACATCATTGGTACTCACGTGGATGAGCACTGCAGTATCCTTTCCACCTGCTCCATCTATGATCCTGGTGATCCTGCTAGCCACATCCTTCACTCTTGCTCCAGGCAGGCAGGTGACCAGTCTATCCTCTCTTCCTCCCGCAATGTGGCTATCCATATTTCTTAATATGGAATCTCCGACTATTATCCCAATCTGCTTTAGTTGGAGGATCCTCGGGGGGCAGTTTTCTATCGTCTTTGTCCCATCCTCAGCTGGTCTATCGTCTCTGCTGGTTGGATTGGTGCCTCCTTCTGCATTGTTCCACCCTCTTGGGTTGTTTGGTAGCTGATCTCAAGCCCTGGGGTCTCCACAATCTGTTGGTGAGCATCTTCGATGTACCTCTCCAATTCTTCAATCACTTCACAATCAACCTCTCCTGCGTGCGATTTTCCACTTTATTGCTGAGAAGTTCTTCTAGTTTCTTCACCGTTCCCTCCAGCAACCAGACTTACTGTTTCAGACTTTCCAGCTCCCTGCACCAACTGCAAAAGTATGCCATAGTCCCTGAGGGGAGGTACTCATGCATTCCGCAGCCAGTGCAGAAGACTGGAAAGCTCATCTTCTGGATTCCGTGGGTGCTCATAACCTGCTCCTCCTCTGGCCTGCCTGTGCTTTGTGTGTGATCTTCTGTAACAGAAGTATGTGCGAGTCCTCCTGCCAATTTGTAGTCCTCCTATTGTCCCAACCAAACCGTCTGTGCTTTTCTGACAGATTACTACTACTACTTAAGATGTAGGATTAATTAATTCGTTGGCCTTGCTTCCTGGCTCCTTCTTAAGGCGTCTTCGCAAAGGCGCTCTCGCTAAGGCGAGCGCCTTTGCCGCTCGCCTTTGCCGCACGCTGAACGGCTGCGCGCCGTTGGCCCTCCCCCTTTTAAGGGGGAGCCGAGTTGCGCTGTTAGTGATGCGCTGTGGGGTGGGCGGAGCAACCTCACGCCTCCCCCATGCTGTCCGATGGTAATTCTAGCCTTCCCCTCTCTCAAAGTCTACCAAGTCCAAGAGACAAGCAAAAACTGCTATTACTAACTGGCGAATTTTCTCTGGTGTGGGGACTATCACCGCGGCTCTCCCTTTTAAGGGGGAGCCAAGTCGCGCTGTTAGTGACGCGCTGTGGGGTGAGCGGAGCTACCTCACGCCTCCCCCACGCTGTCCGATGGTAATTCTAGCCTTCCCCTCTCTCAAAGTCTACCAAGTCCAAGAGACAAGCAAAAACTGCTATTACTCACTGGCGAATTCCCTGCCGCAGTTTGAGGTTCCTAGGTTCCAGTTTATCCCCGGAAAGTTGAAGTCTCCCGTTATCATTACATTACCTGTTCTACATCCATGATTGATTTCTTCTATCATTTCTAAGTCTGTTTCTTCCGTCTGTCCTGGGGGTCGATAATAGAGGCCATTTTTTGTGTCTGCTTCATTTTGTCTAGGAATCTTTATCCAGAGGGATTCCAATTTTTCTTTCCCTTCTGTCTTCCCTTCTCTGATAGACTCTACTCCTTCTTGGACATACAGGGCAATACCTCCCCCTTTTTGCCCTATTCTATCTCTTCTGTATAGTTTATATCCCTGTAGTACTGTGTCCCATTAGTTTTCCTCTGTCCACCATGTTTCTGTTATTCCAATAATATCCAGTTCTTCTCGTCTTGCTAGTGCTTCCAGTTCCCCTATTTTGTTTCTCAAGCTTCTGGCATTCGTGTACATACATTTGAGCTCCCTTTGCGCCTTCATGTATAAGAACATAAGAACATAAGAAGTTGCCTCCACTGGGTCAGACCAGAGGTCCATCCTGCCCAGCGGTCCGCTCCCGCGGCGGCCCATCAGTCCGCAACCTGTGAAGAGGTTACTGACCACTTCTATAACCTACCTCAAGTTCTATCTGTACCCCTCTATCCCCTTATCCTCCAGGAACCTATCCAAACCTTCCTTGAACCCCTGTACAGAGTTCTGGCTTATCACCTCCTCCGGAAGCTTGTTCCATGTGTCCACCACCCTCTGGGTAAAAAAGAACTTCCTAGCATTTGTTTTAAACCTGTCCCCTTTCAATTTCTCCGAGTGACCCCTAGTGCTTGTGGCTCCCCACAGTCTGAAGAATCTGTCCCTGTCAACCTTCTCTATGCCCTTTAGGATTTTGAAGGTTTCTATCATGTCCCCTCTAAGTCTCCTCTTCTCCAGAGAGAATAGCCCCAGCGTTTTTAACCTGTCAGCGTAAGAGAAATTTTCCATACCTTTTATCAGTTTAGTCGCCCTCCTCTGCACTCCCTCGAGCACCGCCATGTCCTTTTTGAGGTACGGCGACCAGTATTGAACACAGTACTCCAGGTGCGGGCGCACCATTGCGCGATACAGCGGCATGATGACTTCCTTCGTCCTGGTTGTGATACCCTTTTTGATGATGCCCAGCATTCTGTTTGCTTTCTTTGAGGCTGTCGCACATTGCGCCGATGGTTTCAGTGATGTGTCAACCATCACCCCCAGATCCCTTTCAAGGTTACTCACCCCTAGCCGTGTTCCCCCCATTTTGTAGCTGAACATCGGGTTCTTTTTCCCTACATGCATGACTTTGCATTTCTCTACGTTAAAACTCATTTGCCACTTATTTGCCCAGTCTTCCAGTCTCGTTAGGTCCCTTTGCAGGTTTTCACAGTCTTCCGTGTTCCTAACCCTGCTGCAGAGTTTGGTGTCATCAGCAAATTTGATAACCTCACATTTTGTCCCCGTCTCCAGATCATCAATAAATATATTGAACAATAGAGGTCCTAGCACCGACCCCTGTGGAACTCCGCTCGTGACCCATTGCCAGTCTGAGTATTTGCCCTTTACTCCAACCCTCTGTTTCCTACCTGCCAACCAGTGTTTGATCCATCGGTAGATATCCCCTTGCACCCCGTGGTTCCACAGCTTTTTTAGTAGCCGTTCGTGAGGTACCTTGTCGAAGGCTTTTTGGAAGTCAAGGTAAATGATGTCTATGGATTCCCCCTTATCCATCTGGCTGTTTATTCCCTCGAAGAAGTACAGCAAGTTTGTGAGGCACGACCTTCCCTATACACAACTGAGTTCTCTTTGTGGTACCTTCTTGGATTTTTTAGTCTTCACATCCCTTTTTGTATCTATTTGCGCTCTTTCTCTGTTACTTTCAATTTCAGCATGCTCTTCCCTTTTATCTGAGCAGTTGCTTGTAGTTCCTTCTTTGGGGTCTCCTGATGCGCGGGCCATCGACTGGTTGTCAACTGTCAGCTCTCCCCTGATCCTTAGTTTAAAACCCTCTCAATGATCTTCATGTTTTCAGCCTAGACTCTTGCTCCTTGCTTGGCGAGGTGTAGGCCGTCCCTTCTATAGTATCTTCCACTTCCCCAGAATGCCGTCCAGTTGCGCACAAAGTCGAATCCCTCCTCATCGCACCATCGTCTCATCCAGGCGTTGATTGCTCGCAGTTCATCCTGTCTCTTTCCATCCGCTCTCAGTACTGGGAGGATCTCGGAGAAGGCCACTTTCACCTCCCTGACCTTCAGTTTTCTTCCGAGTGAGCGGAGTTGACCCTTCAGTTCTTCCCTGTCATACTTCCGTCCGCTCACATCGTTGGTTCCCACGTGGATAAGCACAGCAGTATCCTCTCCTCCTGCATTATCAATGATCCTGGTGATCCTGCTGGCCACATCCTTCACTCTTGCACCAGGCAGGCAGGTGACCAGTCTATCTTCTCTTCCTCCTGCGATGTGACTGTCCACGCTGCGTATGATGGAATCTCCAACGATGATCCCTATCTTCTTTATTCGGTGGTTCTTAGGGGGTTGTAAGTCCGTATCCATGGTGTAGGACCTGTCTTCCTTCTTCTGTGGTGCTTCACCAGACGGGCTCCCATTTTCGCTAAGTTTGTGGTCGTTCTCTACCTCCACTTCGGCCTCCTCGTCCATTGTAGTGGTGCCTCCTTCCATATCGCCTGGACCCTCTTCCTTGGTTGTTGTTCGGGCACTGATCTCCAACCCTGGGACCTCCACATGTTGCTGGTGGGCTTCCTCGATGAATCTCTCCAATTCCTCGATAACTTTGCTGGTACTGGACTCCCCTAGCAACTTCTCCTGCTTGCGGTTTTCTTCTTTCATGGCGAGGAGTTCTTCTGGTTCTATCACAGTTCCTTCCAGCAGCCGGACTTGCTCTCTGAATGGCGCAGAACCTACTCCATTTCGTGTGTAACTTTGCCAGACAATCTCAGTCCTTCTCCAGGATTTTCTTCTGGGAACACATAACAGAAGTACTTGTTTAGCACATTTGCTTTTTCCTCATCGCGCTTTCCACATATTGGTTAATAGCATCTTTTAGTTTTGCAATTCCAATTTTCATCTTCCTCCTTTCACTAATATATCTGAAAAAATTTTTGGCCCCTTTTTGACATTTTTAGTCATTTGCTCTTCTGCTTTCGCCAGAAGTATCTCTCTTTTGGCTTCTTTCAGTTTCACCTGGTAGTCCTTTTTGTACACCTCTTCTTGAGTTTTTTTATATTTCATAAATGCCAACTCTTTTGCCTTTATTTTCTCCGCCACTAGTTTAGAGAACCATATCAGTTTCCTTTTTCTCTAGTTTTTATAAATATCAGTAGCCATTTTTATTGCTCCTTTCAGCTTAGACCACTGTTTTAACATGTCTCTTATGCCCTCCCATTCTAGCAGCTCTTTCTTCAGGTACTCTCCCATTTTATTAAAGTCCGTATATTTGAAATCTAGGATTTTAAGTTTTGTGTGGCCGCTCTCCACTTTAGCTATTGTATCAAACCAAACCGTTTGATGATCGCTACTTTCCAGGTGGGCATCCACTCGAAAATTAGAGATACTCTCCCTATTTGTGAGGACCAGATCTAATATTGCTTTTTCCTTCATGGGTTCCATCACCATTTGTCTGAGCAGAGCCTCTTGAAAGGCATACACAATCTCCTACTTCTTTCTGATTCTAGATAGAACTTTCCAGTCCACATCCAGCTGGTCAAAATCCCCCAATAGCAGTACCTCCTCATACTTTACAAACTTTTGGATATCTGCAATCAGATCTTTATGATTTTCTGCGATTGAGTCGGAGGTCTGTAGACTACATCCACGTAGAAAGAAGTTCCATACTGAGGTTTCACTTGGAAATCAGAGGAGACCAAATGTTCAGAAAGGTTCTTGCCTCAGGTAAAGGCAATACAAGGATTTTCTTGAAAGACCTGATAAAGCTGTAGAACATGCCAGTGGGATCTAATACTAGCAGCAACTGCTGAGGACTGAGTGGAATGAGATAATACACAAATTTGGTTGGTAGAAACTTCTCTATTAGTACCAGTTAGCATTACGTCTCGATTTGCATGCTTTCTTTCTTAAAGGACCCACGGCAACAAGAGGGCATCCACTGAAAATCAAGGGTGGAAAATTTCATGGCGACACCAGAAAATATTTCTTCACCGAAAGGGTGGTTGACCGCTGGAATAATCTTCCACTACAGGTAATCGAGGCCAGCAGCGTGCCAGATTTTAAGAAAAGATGGGATTGGCATGTGGGATCTCTTCATGGAGGAAGTTAGGGGGTGGGTCACTAGTGTGGGCAAACTAGATGGGCCGTAGCCCTTTTCTGCTGTCATTTTCTATGTTTCTATACCCTAAGATAAGCCTTATTGATAACATTTCCAGGGTAGCCTCTGGCCAAGAATCTCTTTTGTAAAAGTTTGGCTTCTTGCTTGAATTCATCATCTGAAGTACAGATCCGCCTGATACATAAAAATTGTCCAATGGCAATAGCAGCCTTCAATCGTCTGGGATGGCAGCTTGAAAAAGACAAAAGATTGTTTCTCTCAGTAGGTTTGTGGTGTACTCTGGTAAATAGTTGTCCATTCTCCAAAACTAAATTGGTGTCCAAAAGTGTAATAAGATGTTTATGACTGGACATGGTGAACCGTAAATACTGCACAAGGGAATTAAGCCAGCTAACGAAAATTAAGAGTTGCTCATTAGAATCAATCAAAAAAAAAAAATGTCATCAATAAAGCGCATCCAGCCCAACACATGACAAAATTGAGGGTTAGAATATAAAAAAATCTTCTTCAAATTGAGACATAAAAAGGTTGGCTATACTTGGGGAAGCTGTAGTACCCATTGCAACTCCTTGGGATTGTTGGTAAAAAGAGCGATCAAATCAGAAATAATTTTTAGTGAGAACCAGGTGAGCCAAGCTCATCAAGAAAGAAGTAGCCACTCTGCATGGAAAATCCCGTTGGTCCAAAGTTCTTTGGACAATATTCAAAGCTTGTTCTTGGGGAATGCTGGTATATAGAGGTACCACATCCAAGGTAACAAGACAAACTTCAGAAATGGTATTGTAGAGTTTGCAATTTGCAGAGAAAGTCCATTGTGTCCTTGATATAAGATCTGGCTTTTCCCACATAGGGTTGGAGAAAATGATCCAAAAATTGAGACAGTGGTTCCAATACTGTATTTTTAAGAGAAACAATGGGTCTACCAGGAGGAGACTTAAGGGTCTTATGAATTTGAGGAAAGATGAATTGTGATGGAACTGTTATGAACAAACGTGAATTGTTATGAGGAAATATGAACTTTTTTTACTTTTCTACTATTTCTATATTATTCTTAGCACTATTTTCAGCTTAATCTAATGTGTGTTTTTGAACATCTATTTATATGTTTCTCTATGAATTTTTGATGACTTGAGTATTTACATGTTTTTCCATGAATTTTTGATGACGAGTATTTGGGTTTTTTTTTTTTTCATGTACCATTTTTTGTTCATATTTATTATTCCATGTTCCTCATGAATTTCTCAAATTTTTCAAATATTATTATGCACTTTAAAGCAATTTTAAGGGTACTTTGAGGGGTTTCTTTATTTTAGCTTGCAATTTTCATTAATTTTATTAGCTTGAAAGATTATTAGCACCTGGCACTTTATATTTTAACTAGTCTTATAGCCCGTTACATTAACGGGTGCTAGAATATATATGCGTGTGTCTGTCTTTATTTCTTTCTCTCTCTCCTTAGCCGCTTTCTATATTTCTGTCTTTCTTTTTCCTTGGCTGTCCACCACCACCCCTTGCCTGCTCCCCCTGTCCATTCTCCCTTCCTTTTACCTCCCCTGTGTCTACCACCATCCCTTCACTGTTCCTCTTATCCAGCAGCAGCCCTTCTCCCTTTGTTTTACCTCCCCCCTGACTAAAAAGGCAAAAAAAAAAAAGGGGGCAAAAATTTAAATCTTAAGTTTGGCATTCCTCCACTTCCCTCCCCCACACCCAAAACAGAAGCCTCTCCCCAAAGTGTTATGAAGTGGCCACTCATTCTCAGGCTGATATTTTAAGGCAGAAAAGGGCACACTTGTCAGCCTTGCATACTTTTCTAAACCAAGCAAGTGACGGCTCTCACCCAACGGCAAAAGCGGCAGACGCCTTGGCTAAAAGAAGCCCTCGCCGGAGCAGCGAATCTTTTTACCTGTCCAGACTGTGTAAATAAAGTGCAAAAGTTTTTCCACTTGCGCATGATCCAGAAAGACGATACAGCAGAACTCTCTCTACACAGGGCCCCGAAGTAGCCGCTGAAGGAGGCCAGCACGTTCCGGTGGGCCCGAAACTGGGCCTCCCTGATGCGGACGACACAGTCGCAGAAGAAGCCGGCCTGCCGTTGCTGGTTCAGCCGCTGCAGGAGCTGCTGGCAGTGCTTGGCCGGGAACTGCATGACGCCGCGGCCGGGAGAGGAGGGAGATGGGTGCACGCGCCGCCAACTGCCGCTTTCCTCGCTACGCAGTGGCTCCATGGCGGCGGTGGCTGCTGCTGCTCTTCCGCCCCCCGCACAAAACCGGATTCGGAGCTTCGGTCTGCCCTGCTCCCTGCTCGCCTTGCCGTATTGTATTTTTTAGTTGAAAGACGCGGTGGCGGCTCCTCTCATGATCTACACCTGCGTCGGAAGTCCGACGCAGGCAGGGATCGTGAGAGGAGCCACTGCCGCGTCTTTCAACTAAAAAATACAATAGGGCAAGGCGAGAAGGCCAGACTAAACAACAGGACGAAAAACAGAACCCTAAGCGTGCATGTGCACTCCTACCTGCGGGTCCCTACATCTCACAGAAAACAGGCGCACGCAGTGGGAGTGAACATGGGCGGCTTAGGGTTTTATTATATTAGATCGTTATTGAGAATGGATAGGGTAGTTTTGCATTTCTAATTACCCCATAGAATGCATTAAATAATTTACTTACCTGAAGTTGCATAACCACATAATTAAACTTCTCATTTCTTCCACAGCCAATAAATCGACAAACATGATCCTTCCCTGCAGAAAACACAAGAAAGCAAAGGATATAAAGATAATATGAAACAACCATGATGAGGTAGAGAGCAGGACTGACCACTTAAGTTAGAGTTTTGTGCATGGCGATATCAGAGACTCAGTCTAAGCTTAAAACTGAGGCACCGATCACAAACATATGGATCACCCTGAATATGCAAATGCACCATCCATAAAGGGTCACAGGAGAAAAAGGAGGAGACTGGCTCTGAAAATAACCAAGTATATAAGGCAATAATAGATATTTTTCCAAGGCTAAATATCAAACATCTAAACCATATAGCCTTAGCTAGAGTTTATGTTTTATCCGTTTAGGACCTCAGCGGTGCAAACTGTGAGAAGATTTCATTCACAGCATAAATTGCACTAAAGTCTTCATCGGTCAAATTTTCTATATATATGTTTATCTTGTTTATTTTATTTTTCAAATAATTTAAGAAAGATACTCATCTCTTTATCAAAGCATGTTTCGCCAAAAAAAGGCTTTATCAAGGTATTCCTCTTTATTATGCCGATTCCATAAGTACTGCCATTGTTAGACCGCTGAAGACTTTAGTGCAATTTATGTTGTGAATGAAATCTTCTCACAGTTTGCACCACTGAAGTCCTAAACGGATAAAACATAAACTCTGAAAATAACCTACATGAACACTAATTTTAAGAAATTCAGATTAAGCAAAACTAGGCCTAAAACAGGGTCTCTTAGTTATGCAGTTGGATAAAGCACAGATTTAAGATCAGAGTTTAAAAAAGCAAAATTTATTTTTAGCCTACAGCATTGATAGCCTTTGGAAAGAACAGCAACGTCTAGTTCAGTCTTTATTCCTACCCACCCTCCCCAACTCTCAACCACCCCTAGCACAGCTCTTCATTTATAGTCAATTATTCTAATTAGGATAATAAGAGAAGAGTTTACATTGAAGAATTTTAATTAGATTCGTTGCTTGCTGAGGAGCAAAACACTAATTGTTAATTAATAAGTTTTAATTTAAAAAAACCTCAGGAATACTAATATCCAGCCAGTAGTTAGAAGGGTGCTATCCAGGTTTTTGCATTGAGTGTTACATCTATGATTTTCTCCCAACTGGTGAGAGGTCGTGTGTGTGTGCGCGATGCAAAAAGCTCCTAGTTATCAGAGAACGAGTTTGTTCTTATGAGGCTAGAGTAGAGTATAGAAGAGGCCTAAAGGAACTGTAGAGAGCTTCCACCTCCAGTCTGGCAGGTCTCCTTAAAAGAGAGCACTGCCCTGGTGAAATAGAAAGTAATTCTGTAGCCAGAATCTGCCCACCAGTGGATGCAATATCCTCATACACAGAGGATGTGTCTCCAAGAGTTTCTTCCAAGAGAAAACAGCTGTTGTAGTTGGTGATTCATCATTATGCAGATAGCTGGGTAGCTAGTGGATGTTAGGATTGCCTATATCAAATGCCTACTAGGTGGAAAGGTGGCAGAACTCACGACTCACCTAGATATGATTTCAGATAGTGCTGGAAATAAGCCTGCTGTCGTGATACATGTAGATAAGAATGACGTTGCAAATCCTCTCATTTCCAATCAGTCTCAACTGTCATAGTTTTAGGTTTACCCCATATTATTTTATTTTATCTATTCATATTAAATTTTTTAATTTGTGATATTGTAAACTGCCCAAATACATGTGATGGTCGGTATTATCAAGCTATGAATAAACTTGAAACTTGAACTTGAGGTTCTAGAACAGGGGTGTCCAACCTATTGGCTTCCCTGGGCCGCATTGGCCGAAAAAATTTTTTCTGGGGCCGCACAAACACTAACACTAGCCGATGAGCAAAAAAAAAAGGTTGAGCAGGTCCCAAATTTGCAATCACTAATATAGAAGATGTACGTATCTAATAATAAACCTTCATTAAAGGGACACTGTGGAGAGGAACCCAAAAAAACAGTAATACTTACCCTGACTGAGTAATCCTCCACGTGTACCGCTGACAGTGGGAGCAGCCACAGGCTTCCGCATCCCCACTCTGATGAGCAGGGATGTGCGCTCCTGGTTCTCCCATTCACTTCTATTACAACTACGGTGAGCCTCTTCAGAGCGGGGATACTGAATCAGCTGTCAGCAGCGTACATGGAGAATTGTTCAGTCAGGTTAAATATTACTGTTTTTTTTGGGCCTCCCACTTTGACTCTCTAAAAATGAATATCTCCCCTGCTATAGCTAGTAGGGATCCCCAAGCCTCACCAACTGACGGCCACCTCCTCCCCCTCCAACTTCCCAAGTTCTGCAGCTGGCAGCAATATTGCAGAGCTGCTGCCTTCCCTCCACCCTGCCCCCCTTGGCATTCATGCATGCATGAAAGCAGTGACAGCTTGAGGATATTGCCATTGGCTGCAAAGCTTGGAGATTTGGGGTTGCAAAACTGGAGGAAGATGTCTCTTGTTGGCAGAGCTTGGGAATCCCCACTAGCTCAAGTATTTATAAATAGCACTCAGGCAGGGAGAAACTTTGCTGCCCATCCACTAATTTTGGGCTCCAGTCCCTCCCCCAAATCAGCTGTATATGACTACGCCACTGAATACAAAAATAATCGTGATGCACATATCCCAAAGCTAACATATTCCAGTTAATAAATTCAAAATAAAACAATTTTTTTCTACCTTGTCTGGATGTTTTGTTTTTCCATCATCTTGGTCACAGTTTCTCTTTCTGCTTTCTGTCTGTCTTCAACTAATACTCTTTCCAGGGTCTGCTGTCCATTTTTTCTCCTCTTCTCTCGTTCCATTTCCTTCTTATGCCTGTCTCCAATGTATTGATTTTTCCTTTTCAGCTTTCTTAACTTTTTCTTTTCTTTTCTTTTTTGCTTCTGTCCACTCAAATCTTGCCTTCTTTCTCACCCTTCTTTTTTAAATGTTCAGCTACCTCTTAATTCTCTATCTTTTCTCAGTTCCTAACTCTCCCATTTCCCATCTCACTCCTTTCCCAGCCTCCTATTTCCTGCTGTCTACTCCCCATTACCACATTTCTACCACTGTACTCACTGCTCTGTCACTCATCTTGTCATCTCCCTTTTGACCTTATCCATCTGGCTCATCACTTTAAGAATCCCCCTCCATCTCTCCTCTGGTCAGGCTTTATAATTCCCTGTCCTTTTCTTTCCATCTCCTAGTATCTTCTTATCCCAGCTCTCTTCCCTCCTGCCCTCCTATGGGTCCATCTCTGCTCCTCTATCCCCATGGTCCAACATTTTGCTCCCTCTCTTTTCTGTTTTTCTTCTTTCCTCCCCCCTTGATGCTGAACA
This sequence comes from Geotrypetes seraphini, assembly GCF_902459505.1. NCBI lineage: Eukaryota > Metazoa > Chordata > Amphibia > Gymnophiona > Dermophiidae > Geotrypetes > Geotrypetes seraphini. The sequence goes on from NC_047086.1 coordinate 409,884,669, forward strand.
ATGAAATGGAGGGGAAAAAAAGAGAGATGCTGCATCTCTCTGCCTTCCATCCCCAAATCCAAATTCTCTCCCTTTCTCTTTCCAAGTGCCCCCATCTCATCTCTCCCCCTGCCTGCCTGCCTTCCCCAGGTCCACCATTTCTCCCTTTCTCTTCCCAACAGTTCTCCCTTCAAGTATCTCTTTCCCTCTTCCTCCTAGCTTTAGCGCAGCAGAGAGGGAGGTAGGCTGGCTAGCTTCGGGAGACGGGAATGGGACAAAGGCTGGAAGGCAGTGAGTGGGGACATAGGAAGGAGCACTGGGGGCACTAAGGACATGGGAAGGAGACACTGGGGACACTAAGGACATAGGAAGGAGGCACTGAGGGCACTAAGGACATGGGAAGGAGACACTGAGGGCACTAAGGACATGGGAAGGGGCACTAAGGACATAGGAAGGAGGCACTGGGGGCACTAAGGACATGGGAAGGGGCACTAAGGACATAGGAAGGAGGCACTGAGGCACTAAGGACATGGAATGAGGCACTGGGGGCAGTAAGGACATAGGAAGAGGCACTAAGGACTTGCGAAGGAGGCACTGGATTCACTAAGGACATAGGAAGGGCCTCTGGGGGCGCTAAGGACATAGGAAGGAGCACTAAGGACATAGGAAGGAGGCACTGGGGGCAGTAAGGACATAGGAAGGGGCACTAAGGACATAGGAAGGAGCACTAAGGACATAGGAAGGGGCACTAAGGACATAGGAAGGAGGCACTGGGGGCAGTAAGGACATAGGAAGGGGCACTAAGGACATAGGAAGGAGGCACTGGGTGCAGTAAGGACATAGGAAGGGGCACTAAGGACATGGGAGGAGGCACTGGGGGCACTAAGGACATAGGAAAGAGGCACTGGGAGCAGTAAAGACATAGGAAGGAAGGAGGGAGGGAATAGAAGGGGACAATTGTTGGGCCTGATTGCAAAAAGAAAGAAATGCAGCGGCCAAGGAGAGAGAGAGACAGAAAAAAAGAAAGACAGACAGACAGTGGAAAAGGAGAGAGAAAGAAAGACAGACATCTATTCTAGCACCCGTTAATGTAACGGGCTTAAAGACTAGTATATATATAATATCATTCTCTCCAAAATCAGATGAAAAACAGGAAACAGGAATGTAACCTCTCTCTACAATGTAATGTAGATAAATGGTTCGACTCCGAACTGCTACAACTCAAAAGACAATGTAGACGACAAGAGAGAAAATGGAGAAAATCGAACTCGGATCATACAAAATCCGCCTGGAAAAAAATCAACAAACAATACAAATCACAATTAAAGGACAAGAGAAAAGCACACTACACCAACCTAATAGGCACTGAAACCCAAGACACCAAGAAACTATTCCAAATTCTAAAAACCCTAACCGACACCAAACCCTACCTGACCACTAACAATACTACCCCCCCCCCTCAGCCACTCTATTAGCAGAACACTTCCAAAATAAAATTACCAATGCAAGAGCTACCTTCAATGACACCTCTATCCAGCTTAACGAATTCACAATTCTCCCCATAGATAGAGATTCTACTGCAGCAGATAGAATATGGTCTCAATTCCCCAACATACAATGGCCTGAATTCAACAAATACAAAAAATACAGCCATGCATCCTGTGACCTCAACAACTGTCCACCATATCTCCTAAAAACATCCAGCACAAAATTCGGCGCTCTTCTTCTAAACTGGATGCAAATCTCGCTAATAAACGGCCACTACCCTACCAACCTCAGCGAAATCATCATCACCCCGATCCTCAAAGACCCCAAAGGACCGATAGACCAAACAGCCAACTACAGACCCATTACCTCTATTCCACTCTACGTCAAAATAATAGAAGGACTAGTTGCCAAATTCCTCTCCAATTACCTAGAAAACCATAACATACTCCATCCCACACAATCCAGCTTCAGAAACAACTTCAGCACGGAAACACTACTAGGATCTCTCTTGGACACAGCCAGACAACATCTCAGCACAGGAAAAAATATGATGCTCATACAACTAGACCTTACCGCTGCATTCGACTTGGTGGACCATAACATTCTACTACAAATCCTGGATACAATAGGTATCACAGATAAAGTATACACATGGTTTGAAGGAATCCTTAAATCAAGAACTTATAGAGTAAAATCAGACAAACAAAAATCTGAACCTTGGTCAAACCCCTGCGGAGTTCCCCAAGGATCCCCTCTATCCCCGACTCTCTTCAATCTCTATACAGCCTCCCTCAGCTCTCACCTGTACAAACAAGGCATAACCTCCTACAGCTATGCCGATGACATTACCATTCTCATACCCTTCGATCAACCTGAACTCTCCATGACGAACACAATATACCAAACACTAAAATCAATAGCAACCTGGATGAAAGATCACAAACTGAAATTGAACCCAGATAAAACGAAATTCATCCTCCTAGAAAACAACAAAATACCAACCATAACCAACATTGAAATCAACGCAATCAACTACCCCATACAAACCACCCTAAAACTGCTAGGAATAACTATTTAAATTGAATCAGGTTGGGCAGACTGGATGGACCATTCGGGTCTTTATCTGCCGTCATCTACTATGTTACTATGTTACTATTGACAGATGCTGCACCATGCAACCGCAAATCAATAAAACAATACAAAAGTCATTCTTAGTCAAGAGAAACTTAAGACAAGTTCGGAAATTCTTCGAGAAAACTCAATTCCAGCTCATAGTTCAGTCCTTAATACTAGGCCTACTTGACTACTGTAATATCCTCTACCTCCCATGCCCTACAACCATAACAAAACAACTACAAACTATCCAAAACAAAGCACTAAGACTCATCTACTCATTAAAGAAACATGATCACATTACAGAACCATATCTCCAATCGCACTGGCTTCCAATCCCAGCAAGAATATAATTTAAATTCTACTGCCTACTATTTAAGACTTTATACGGAGACAGTCCAAACTACCTGAATAACCGCCTCATCCACAACACTGCAACCAGACATAGGAAAACTCACACCCCATTCTCATACCCCCCAGGTATGAGGTAAAGAGGTGAAACGGAAAAAAAACTATATGATGGCCTCCTGGCCACTCAAGCAGCCAAACTAGACAACCAAATTGCCAATCTACTGACGGCATCCCTCGACTACAAGACTTTTAGAAAAGAAATAAAGACCATACTCTTCAAGAAAACTCTGAAAAAAGAAATAATACCGCAAGTCTCAAACTCCACCTCTCACTAAAGCCAACTACCCCAAACAAATAACCTTACCCATTTCTTACTCTTTTTGAAAATGACCAATTGTTGTAATACATCTTGGATAATTCTTTTGTAATCCGCCTTGAACTGCAAGGTAATGACGGAAAAGAAATCCTTAATGTAATGTAATATAACTTTCCCCATTTACCTGCATGGGCCTCTTTATCTTGTAAATTGCCTTGAACCTGTACTGGATAAGTGCGATTCAAAAATTCTGATTAGATTTTCCAGGGGCAACTTAAAAAGAATACCTTTTTACAGCTGTCATTGTACAAAGCTCTCAAGAACACTTAAAACCGACACTGCAAAATGCCAATGCTATTCCGTTCCTTACCTTGCAACTTTTTCAATACAGCCACCTCCATCTTAAGAACCTGCTTGGGTTGCTGAGCAGATTCCACCTTCAGGGCTACATTCTCTCGGGTCAGAAGATCCATTGCTTCATAAATTTCCCCAAAACCACCACCACCAATCTTCTTCAACTGGGAAAAAAAAAAACCCAAAACAAAAATTGTTATGTTTAAATTGTTTATTACAGCTGTACAACTTACTGTACATGACTAAAGAGCAAAGACAAACTGCCCATAAAGCACAGTTACTTACCATAACAGGTGTTATCCAGGGACAGCAGGCAGATATTCTTACATGTGGATGACATCATCCATGGAGCCCTGGTACGGACAGAATTAAAAGTGTACTGTCACTTTAAGTTTTAAGAAACTTTGCGAGTGCCTTCCCGCCCGACACAGACTCGCAGTAACTCAGTTCTGTAAGCCAGCTAAGAAGCCAACCAGGGGAGGAGGGTGGGTTGTGAGAATATCTGCCTGCTGTCCCTGGATAACACCGTTTCAGTAAGTAATTCTGTTTTATCCCAGGACAAGCAGGCAGCATATTCTCACATGTGGGACTTCCTAGCTTACTACAATGGGATGGAGGGAATGTTGGCCATTAAACGAATAAATTTTAGAATACTGCCTGGCCGAAGTGACAATCCTGTCTGGAAAGGATGTGAACTTGTGAACTGAGGACCAAGTAGCTCCTTTATAGATTTCATCTATGGGAGTGGAATGCAAGAAAGCAACTAAAGCTGCCATAGCTGGGACCTTCTGCTCTTACACAACCCCCAAGCTGCAGCCAAGCCTGAGCACAGTAGAAGGCAGCACAGGCTGCCAACCATGTAGAACAATTTCTCTTGGTTACAGGCCGACCCAACCATTGAGATGTTGTATGTGGCTTAGCCCTTTGAAAGTGATAAGCCACGGCTCGTTTACAATGTAAGGTATGAAGAGCTGTTTCTCCTGGGTGAGAATGAGGCTTGGGAAGAAACCGGAAGCACAAATTATTGATTCCAATGAAATCCTGTGACTATATTCAGTAGGAATTCAGGATGGGAGCAAAGAACTACCATTTACTAGTAGAAAACTTAAAAGGAGTGTCTGACACCAACGTTTGAAGCTCACTCACTCGATTTGCATGAGTGATGGGGATTAAGAAATACCACTGTGAAAGTGAGATAGGCAAGATGAGCAGAAGACAACAGGTAGATATTCTCACATGTGGGGTGACGTCATCCACGGAGCCCCGGTACAGACAGTGAAAAGTGTAGTATCACTTTAAGCTTTAGCAAGCTTTTAGACAGCCCACACCACGCATGCGTGAGTGCCTTCCCGCCTGATGCCAGCTCACGAGGTCATTGGTTCTATGCCCAAGTGAAGAAACTAACCAGGGGAGGTGAGCAGGTTGTGAGAATATCTGCCTGCTAACATAATAGCAGATTTCTAGACCGCATAACCATGAGTTCAATGCAGTTAAGAACATAAGAACATAAGAAGTTGCCTTCGCTGGGTCAGACCAGAAGTCCATCGCACCCAGCAGCCCGCTCCCGCGGCGGCCCATCAGGTCCATGACCTGTAAAGTGATTTTTGTTTAAAACCCTTCATTCCCCTTTTCCCTATTAATCTTCTTAGTCCTATCTCTAGCCCTATCTGTATCCCTCAATCCCCGAGTCCTTCAGGAATTTATCCAATCCCTCCTTGAAACCTCGTAATGTACTCTGTCCTATCACATCCTCCGGAAGCGCATTCCAGGTGTCCACCACCCTCTGAGTGAAAAAGAATTTCCTAGCATTGGTTCTGAACCTGTCCCCTTTCAATTTCTCTGAGTGCCTCCTTGTTCTTGTGGTTCCCAATAGGCTGAAGAATCTGTCCCTCTCCACCTTCTCTATGCCTTTCATGATCTTGAATGTCTCTATCATGTCTCCTCTGAGTCTCCGCTTCTCCAGGGAGAAGAGCCTCAGTCTTTCTAACCTGCCTGCGTATGAAAGGTTTTCCATACCTTTTATCATTTTTGTCGCCCTTCTCTGAACCCTCTCAAGTATCGCCATGTCCTTCTTTAGATACGGTGACCAATATTGGACACAGTACTCCAGGTGCGGGCGCACCATCGCACGATATAGCGGCATGATGACTTCCTTCGTTCTGGTTGCGATACCCTTCTTAATAATACCCAACATTCTGTTTGCTTTCTTTGAGGCTGCTGCGCATTGTGCTGTTGACTTCATTGTTGAATCCACCAGCACACCCAAGTCTTTTTCAAGGTTACTTTCCCCTAGTACTAACCCCCCATTTTGTAGCTGAACATTGGGGTTTTTTTTCCCTATATGCATGACCTTGCATTTTTCTACATTGAAGTTCATCTGCCATTTGTTCGCCCACTCCTCCAGTTTGTTCAGGTCCTTTGTAGGTCTTCACATTCCTCCACGGTTCTAACCCTGCTACAGAGTTTAGTGTCATCCGCAAATTTTATAACTTCACACTTCGTCCCTGTTTCTAGGTCATTTATAAATACATTGAACAGCAGCGGTCCGAGTACCGACCCCTGCGGAATACCGCGGGTGACCCTCCTCCAGTCCGAGTAGTGTCCTTTCACTCCAACCCTTTGCTTCCTGCCTGCCAACCAGTGTTTAACCCATCTGTGTACGTCCCCTTCCACCCCATAGTTCCACAGCTTCCTGAGTAGCTGCTCATGGGGTACCTTGTCAAAGGCCTTCTGGAAATCGAGATAAAAGATGTCTATTGGTTCCCCTTTGTCCATCTGGCTGTTTATCCCTTCAAAGAAGTGCAGTAAGTTCGTTTGGCACGATCTTCCTTAGAGAATGACACGGTGGCGGTTTACCCGCGGCCACCGCATTTTAGCCGCGGGTCACCGCCGAAAACGGGGAAGAAAACTAGCAGTCGCTGCGGCGACGGGGACAAGGCCATTCACCGCCCGCGGGGCGGTGAATGGGTCTTGTCCCCGCAGTGAGGCATGAAGGATCGCGCGGTCCCCGCAGCTCACACCCGCCTGCCCAATCGATTCTAGTGTTTAGCCAGCTCTCTCCCTTCTCCTCACCTTAGTTTGTAGATTTTCTTTTTCGGCGACCCGCACGCTATCAAAGAGCCGCTGCTGCTCAGTTTCGATCTTCTGCTCTGACGCAACCGGAAACAGGAAGTTGCAGCAGAGCAGAAGATTGAACACTGAGCAGCCGCGCGTGTGCGGCTCTTTGGGAAAGCGTGCAGGTCGCTGAAAAAGAAAGCCTGCAAATTAAGGTGAGGAGAAGGGAGAGAACTGGCTAAACACTAGGATCGATTGGGCAGGCGGGTGGGGGCTGCGAGGACCGTGCGATCACCCGTGTTCCCGGCTCAGACTGTAAGGAGGGAGTGAAAGGGAAAAGGATTCTGGGCCAAGGTGATGAAAACGGAAAGAAAAACCCACAGCAGGAAAGAAAGGGAAGGACAGGTAGGTGAGCCAGATGCTAGAAGCAGGGGGGGGGGAAGAAAGAGGGAAAAAAGCTAGATGGGGTTGAAAAGAAGAGACACACTGGTATGGAAGAGGAAGATAGGGGAAATCTGGACACAGGAAGGTAACAGAAAGAGGGGAAATTATGTGCATGGGGCATAGGGACAGAGACAAAAAGGGGACATGCCATGGTGATGGTATATGGACACAGGGGGGGGGCAATGGCAGATACATAGGGGAGATATTAGAAAAGTATATAAAATCGTACCCGTTTGAGGCTTTTATGTATGCAGCGGTGACGGTGACGGGGCGGTGAATGGGGTTGCGGTGACGGGGCGGTGAATGGGGTGGCAGTGGCGGTGACGGGGCGGTGAAGGGAATGACGGTGACGGGGCGGTGCAGAGGATGGTGAGACGGGGACAGGGCGGTGACGGGGACCAATTTTTTCACCGTGTCATTCTCTAATCTTCCTTAGCAGAAGCCATGTTTGCTCGCTTTCATTAGTCCATTTTTTTCTATGTGCTCACAGATGCTGTCTTTTATCAGTGCTTCTACCATCTTGCCCGGAACTGAAGTCAAGCTTACCGGCCTGTAGTTTCCTGGGTCACCTCTCGATCCTTTTTTAAAGATAGGTGTAACATTTGCTATTTTCCAGTCCTTCGGGATCTCCCCAGTTTTCAAGGATAGGTTGCAAACTCGTTGGAGTATTTCCGCTATTTCTTTTAATACCCTTGGGTGGATTCCGTCCGGGCCCAGTGATTTGTCGCTTTTCAGTCTATCTATTTGTTGGAAGACATTCTCATGGCTTACTTCTATTGTCTTCACACTATCCACTTGCGTAAATGCGCTGTCACACAAATCTCTATGCACTGTCGTAGGATTATAAGAGACTAACAGGGGTCTCAAGTGCTCACAGCCAGAGGTCTGAGGTAATTTTCAATGCCACTGGCTGATATCGTGAGCTATCATCGGTCCCGTTTATGATCTCTATACCTATGATTCGTGCATTTATATTTTTTTCTTTATAAATTATTCATAAAATGATAAGTAGGTGGAGGTTGAGCGGACCTCGGCCTGCCAAATTTCCGCCGGATGTGTCGTCAGACGCCGCGGTTAAGCTTTAAATAGGTGTGTTCTTTGAGCCCTGTGTATTCTCCGCTTTCTAAGCTTTGGGCACTCTGAGAGGAAGTTAATTACTCAGAATAATATCTTTCTAGGAGCTCCGCACCTAAGGTTATTATGAGGTTTGGGATAATATTTCTGCTTGGTCCTTAAGCGTCCCTGTGTGCACTTTTACTATATGGGGGTTTAGATAGTTGCCAACACTAAGTTGTTCTCCAAGTATAGAGAAATATATAAATAAAAACAAATGTAAGAAAATAAGAAAATAGGAAAAATAAGAGTAATAATCCTTAAGTATTGAGTGATGGTAAGAATAATAGATATGATAAATTATAGAGAATATCTAAAAGATTATCTAAAAGAGCAGATAGTGTTCCTGAGAGCCAGCGCCTTGCATCCTTGTTTAGCACAAATAGTTATGGGTAAGAGCGTTAGCATTTAGTCTAATTTTTAAGTGAAATAATAAAGATATGGTTTGCTTTTTCTACAGTGGCTGTTGGTGCTTTCCTGATGAAGCCCCTTGTTAATATCTGGGTGCGAAACGGAGATCTTCCGTAGAATAAAATAACAGGAGAAAGAAAAAAAGCTAAGTAATCCTGAATTATATGGAATGGTATAAAATAGCAGGAGAAAGCGAAAAAAAGCTAAGTAATCCTGAATTATATGGAATGGCGAATCATTAAATATCACAGATTTTATGAATAATTTATAAAGAAAAAAATATAAATGCACGAATCATAGGTATAGAGATCATAAACGGGACCGATGATAGCTCACGATATCAGCCAGTGGCTTTGAAAATTACCTCAGACCTCTGGCTGTGAGCACTTGAGACCCCTGTTAGTCTCTTATAATCCTACGACAGTGCATAGAGATTTGTGTGACAGCGCATTTACGCAAGTGGATAGTGTGATTCACAAAATTTAACTTAGTGATTACTTCTATTGTTGACAGTTTTTCTTCTTGGTCTCCATCGAAGATCTCTTCGGGTTCTGGAACATTGGATATGTCCTCGTTTGTGAAGACTGACGAGAAGAACTTGTTTAACCTATCCGCTACCTCTTTTTCCTCTTTTACCACTCCCTTTCTGTCTCCATCATCCAATGGTCCTACTTCCTCCCTCGTCGGCTGCTTCCCTTTAAAGTATCTGAAGAACGATTTGAAATTTCTTGCTTCCCTGGCCAGTCTCTCTTCGTATTCTCTTTTCGCTCTCCTGACTATTCGGTGACATTTTTTTTTGTGTTTCCTGTGTTCCATCCAGTTTTCCCCAGTTTGGTTCTTTTTCCATTTTCGGAATTATTTTTTCTTGTTTCCTATCGCCTTCTTCACTTCATTGGTTATCCATACCGGGTCTTTTGTTTGATTTTTTTTGCACCCTTTTCTAAAACTGGGGATGTACAGATTCTGTACTTCTTGCACCGTGTCCTTGAATAGGGACCAGGCTTTCTCCACGGTCTCTGTTTTTCTCGAGCTGTTTCTGCGTTTCTTTCTCACCATTGCTCTCATAGCGTCATAGTTCCCTTTCTTGAAGTTGAGCGTTGCCGCTGTGGTTCTCTTCCCTTTTGATGATCCTATTTCTTTTTTTTTATTATTATTATTTATTTATTGAAATTTTACATAATTCACAAGAATATTCCTCTTGTAGAAGTAAAACAGAAAAGAAACAAATTAAACAAACTCACATTTACTGCTATCAGGAAAAATTCAATCTTTCTTAGACCACTAACTCAGGAGAGGGAGGAAATGAATATATTGAAGAGATAACAAGCATAAGTAATAACTATAATCTTGAAAGGCTTAACAGTCTTTAACTCTCTCTTTTCTTCCTACTCTTAAACATTCCGGGTAGCAAGATTCTTTAAATCTAAAAAGGTGCGTAGCTGTTCTGGTGCATAGTAGACATATTTAACACCTTGATATTTAATCAAACATTTGAATGGATATGTTAATAAGAATGTCGCTCCAAGGGTCAAAGTCTTTACTCTCATTGCTAAGAATAATTTTCTTCGCTCCTGTGTTGTTCTCGTGACGTCTGGAAAAAATCCATACTTTCTTTCCCAGAAACATTTGTTGAGGATTTCGGAAATATAAATGCATAATTGCATTTATATCTTGTTCAAAGACAAAAGATATGAACATTGTGGTCCTCTCTGTGGATTCGGAAAGAGTGGTTTCTAATAGTTCAGTAACATTTAGAGTGTCTATTGTCAAACGTTCTTCTGCACCTGGGTCGGTTCCTTCAATTTTCTTTTTCGGCAAATAATAAATTCTATTAAGTGGAGGTATATGTTCAGGGGAAAACTTTAATACTTCAATTAAATACCTTTTCCATATGTCAATAGTTGTAACCCCCAATATCTTCGGAAAGTTCAACAGACGCAAATTCAATCTTCGGTTGTAATTTTCTATTTGTTCAATTTTTTTACTCAAAATTGTTCTTTCCTTTATCAAATTATTAGTTATAGCTTGAATATTTACCACATTGTCCTTAACTTCTTTTATCTCCGTTGAAAATTCACCTTTAGTTTTCTCCAAGGATTTCCCCAAAGCGTCCACGGTACTTACAGGGTTGTCAATTCACGTGAAGATCTGGCTACCTGGTTGTTTAACCTCTCGAGAGAGTCCCAAATCTTCTCGAGGGTAATCGCCTCCGACTTAGCTGTTTCAGAGCCAGTAACAATACTGGCTCTTACTTCTCCCTGTTCTCCTCCTATTCTCGCGAATCCGAGCCCCTGATACGGGGTCTCCCCAGCGTTCACTTCCGCAGAGGAAGCCTCCATTCGGGCCGCGAGTTGAGCAGGGTGCGGGGGCAGAGCAGGCTCTGGAGGGGAAGAGAGAAACCTCCTGCCCGAAATCTCCAGCCGCTCTTCCAGCCAGAGAAAGCCCGAGTCTACCTCCCGGAGTATCGGGGCCAAAAGAAGCCGCGGCAAAGTCCAGGATGGAACGTTGAACAGGGGTAGATGTCCAGGCCACAGAGACACTACCCTTCCGTTTTGAGTGAGGCATCACAAGGTAGGAGAAAGAAAATTTCCTGGACCGTTGGTGTAATCGCAGGCTTCACGCTGCCGCCATCTTAACTCCTCCCCCTCATATGCTGATGATCCTATTTCTAATTTGTACTGGATCATGTTGTGGTTGCTGTTTCCTACTGGACCTACTACCTCCACTTCCTTTGCTGGTCCCCCTAACCCGCTGAGGATTAAGTCGAGAGTGGCATTCCCTCTCGTTGGTTCCTTAACGAACTGTTCCATGAAGCAGTCCCTCACAGCCTCCAGGAATTCTGTTTCCCTCGCACAGTTTGAGTTTCCAATACCCCAGTCTATCCCGGGGAATTTAAAGTCCCCCATTACCATCATGTTTCCGTTCTTGCATTCTCGCCTCAATTCTGCTTCCAGCTCTTTATCGTTTGTTTCTGTTTGTCCAGGTGGGCGATAGTACAGTCCCAATTTATGTCAAAACCATTTCTTCCTGGTAATTTAACCCATAATGATTCCAGTCCTTCCGCCTTCGGAAATACAGGAATGATGTAATATACAGAAAGGCTAATTCAGGGCATGAGATTTTCTACTATTCTTGTGTACCACAATAACAAATCTGTCGGCAAGGTATAATGGGGTGACACGAAAGGCATCTTTATAATATATCCACACTAAATAAAGGCTGTTGTCTTAAATCTTGGAACTAAACCAATAGCTTCTATAACTTTTCCAAGAATATAATTCTTCCAATTACTAATATTTCATTTCAGACATTCATATATTAATACACTTTTTTTCTTCTTTACTTCTTTTGGACCTCAGAAACACCCTCCTCCAACCGTTATTTTCATTTTTTGAAACGGGGAGCTTCACAGGTGTATTTCTCCTCACTGGTTTTATCAATATAAACTTTTTTTTTTAACTTTTTTAATTTTTTCTAAATTTAAGTATGTACTTATCTTTTTTACTAGTGCAGCAGTAGGACCCGACATGTTTCGCATCCGCTTCGTCAGGGATCCATACTGTGTGTAAAACAATACATTGTCAATACTAGTGTACATAACTATTGTCCTACTATGAAATCACATATCAAAACTTCCCAATCATATCTACTTACCAAGCCGCTAACATGCACCCCGCTCAAAATTTAAATCGCAAAGATGGCAGCGGCGTCTTCAATGACTTTATTTAAAGAGCTTATCACATAAGACCAACCCCCTTACGTCCTCTCCTCAACCTATCAGATTATATTTCAGACTTAAAGGGGAACCCCTCAACCCGCACCGGGTCAGTTCAAAATAGCGTTTGCCATTCTATTTCCATGTTTAAACCCCAAGGGTCCACCGTGTTGAGCCGGTGGATCCATCGTTGTTCTTTTACGTTTAAAGCTGCCTCATTGTTATGTACACTAGTATTGACAATGTATTGTTTTACACACAGTATGGATCCCTGACGAAGCAGATGCGAAACATGTCGGGTCCTACCGCTGCACTAGTAAAAAAGATAAGTACATACTTAAGTTTAGAAAAAATAAAAAAAGTTTCAAAAAAAAGTTTATATTGATAAAACCAGTAAGGACCAGTGAGGAGAAATACACCTGTGAAGCTCCCCGTTTCAAAAAATGAAAATAACGGTTGGAGGAGGGTGTTTCTGAGGTCCAAAAGAAGTAAAAAAGTGTATTAATATATGAATGTCTGAAATGAAATATTAGTAATTGGAAGAATTATATTCTTGGAAATGTTATAGAAGCTATATCTTTATAATATAAGCATCCTAACTTAAAGATCACTTGGGCCTTGACCGGAAAGCCAATGCAGCTCACGATAATAGGGGGTTATGTGTTCACATTTCCTCAGACCATAAATCATTCTTACTGCTGTATTCTGAACCAAGGTCAATCTAGCCAAATTTTTCTTAGTACTCGTCAGGTACACAATATTGCAATAGTCCAGTAGATTCAACAGTAGTTTCTGAACTAGAATTGTAAAAACAGCAGCAACAAAGTTCATGATCTGCAAGCCCTGATATTAGAGGCAGATCTAGATATTGTTGCTATCACAGAGACATGGTTCAGTGAATCACATGGATGGGATGCAAACATACCGGGATATAATCTTTTTAGGAAGGACAGAGATGGTCATAAAGGTGGAGGAGTAGCTCTCTATGTAAAGATCAATATCCAAGCGACCGAAATGCAAGGGACCTGGGGAGAGGAAGAAGCGATATGGATTGCTCTGAAAAGAGAAGATGGAACTTCTATCTACGTGGGTGTAGTCTACAGACCTCCGACTCAATCGCAGCAAATTGATAAGGATCTGATTGTGGATATCCAAAAGTTTGGAAGGAAAGAGGAGGTTCTGCTGTTGGGAGATTTCAACCTGCCGGATGCGGACTGGAATGTTCCGTCTGCGGAATCGGAAAGAAGTAGGGAGATTGTGGATGCCTTTCAAGAGGCTCTGCTCAGACAAATGGTGACGGAACCCACAAGGGAAAAAGCGATATTGGATCTGGTCCTCACAAATGGAGAGAGTATCTCTAATGTTCGAGTGGGTGCTCACCTGGGTAGTAGCGATCATCAAACGGTTTGGTTTGATATAACGGCTAAAGTGGAGAGCGGCCGCACGATACTTAAAGTCCTAGATTTCAAACGTACGGACTTTAATGCAATGGGAAAGTACCTGAAGAAAGAGCTGTTAGGATGGGAGGACATAAGAGAAGTGGAAAGACAGTGGTCTAAGCTGAAAGGAGCGATAAAAATGGCTACGGACCTTTATGTGAAGAAAATCAATAAAAACAAGAGAAAAAGGAAGCCGATATGGTTCTCCAACCTAGTGGCTGAGAAAATAAAGGCGAAAGAGTTGGCGTTCATGAAATATAAAAAAACCCAAGAAGAGGAGAGCAGAAAGGACTACAGGGTGAAATTGAAAGAAGCCAAGAGAGAAATACGTTTGGCGAAGGCACAGGCGGAAGAACAAATGGCTAAAAATGTAAAAAAGGGAGATAAAAATTTTTTCAGATATATTAGTGAAAGGAGGAAGATAAAAAATGGAATTGCTAGGCTAAAAGATGCTGGGAACAAATATGTGGAGAGTGATGAGGAGAAAGCAAATGTGCTAAACAAATACTTCTGTTCTGTGTTCACAGAAGAAAATCCTGGAGAAGGACCGAGATTGTCCGGCAAAGTTACACGAGAAAATGGAGTAGATTCTGCGCCGTTCACGGAGGAGGGTGTTTATGAGCAACTTGAAAAACTGAAGGTGGACAAAGCGATGGGACCAGACGGGATCCATCCCAGGATACTAAGGGAACTCAGAGAGGTTCTGGCGAGTCCTATTAAAGACTTGTTCAACAAATCTCTGGAGATGGGAGTGATTCCTGGGGATTGGAGGAGAGCGGATGTGGTCCCTATTCATAAAAGTGGTCACAAGGATGAAGCAGGAAACTACAGGCCGGTGAGCCTCACTTCAGTTGTTGGAAAAATAATGGAAGTGTTGCTGAAAGAAAGGATAGTATATTTTCTTGAATCTAATGGGTTACAGGATCCGAGGCAACATGGCTTTACAAAAGGTAAATCGTGCCAAACGAACCTGATTGAATTTTTTGATTGGGTGACCAGAGAGCTGGATCGAGGACATATGCTAGATGTAATTTACTTGGATTTCAGCAAAGCCTTTGATACAGTTCCTCATAGGAGGCTGTTGAACAAACTTGAAGGGCTGAAGTTAGGACCCAAAGTGGTGAACTGGGTCAGAAACTGGCTGTCGGACAGACGCCAGAGGGTGGTGGTTAATGGAAGTCGCTCGAAGGAAGGAAAGGTGACTAGTGGAGTCCCTCAGGGTTCGGTGCTGGGGCCAATCCTGTTCAATATGTATGTAAGTGACATTGCTGAAGGGTTAGAAGGAAAAGTGTGCCTTTTTGCAGATGATACCAAGATTTGTAACAGAGTAGACACCGTAGAGGGAGTGGAAAATATGAAAAAGGATCTGCAAAAGTTAGAGGAATGGTCTAATGCCTGGCAACTAAAATTCAATGCAAAGAAATGCAGAGTAATGCATTTGGGGATTAATAATAGGAAGGAACCGTATATGCTGGGAGGAGAGAAGCTGATATGCACGGACGGGGAGAGGGACCTTGGGGTGATAGTGTCCAAAGATCTAAAGGCGAAAAAACAGTGTGACAAGGCAGTGGCTGCTGCCAGAAGGATTCTGGGCTGTATAAAGAGAGGCGTAGTCAGTAGAAGGAAGAAGGTGTTGATGCCCCTGTACAGGTCATTGGTGAGGCCCCACTTGGAGTATTGTGTTCAGTTTTGGAGACCGTATTTGGCGAAAGACGTAAGAAGACTTGAGGCGGTCCAGAGGAGGGCGACGAAAATGATAGGAGGCTTGCGCCAGAAGACGTATGAGGAGAGACTGGAAGCCCTGAATATGTATACCCTAGAGGAAAGGAGAGACAGGGGAGATATGATTCAGACGTTCAAATACTTAAAGGGTATTAACGTAGAACAAAATCTTTTCCAGAGAAAGGAAAATGGTAAAACCAGAGGACATAATTTGAGGTTGAGGGGTGGTAGATTCAGGGGCAATGTTAGGAAATTCTACTTTACGGAGAGGGTGGTGGATGCCTGGAATGCGCTCCCGAGAGAGATGGTGGAGAGTAAAACTGTGACTGAGTTCAAAGAAGCGTGGGATGAACACAGAAGATTTAGAATCAGAAAATAATATTAAAGATTGAGGGGTGGTAGATTCAGGGGCAATGTTAGGAAATTCTACTTTACGGAGAGGGTGGTGGATGCCTGGAATGCGCTCCCGAGAGAGATGGTGGAGAGTAAAACTGTGACTGAGTTCAAAGAAGCGTGGGATGAACACAGAAGATTTAGAATCAGAAAATAATATTAAAGATTGAACTAGGCCAGTTACTGGGCAGACTTGTACGGTCTGTGTCTGTGCATGGCCGTTTGGAGGAGGATGGGCAGGGGAGGGCTTCAATGGCTGGGAGGGTGTAGATGGGCTGGAGTAAGTCTTAACAGAGATTTCGGCAGTTGGAACCCAAGCACAGTACCGGGAAAAGCTTTGGATTCTCGCCCAGAAATAGCTAAGAAGAAAAAAAAAAAAAAATTTAAATTGAATCAGGTTGGGCAGACTGGATGGACCATTCGGGTCTTTATCTGCCGTCATCTACTATGTTACTATTAAAATAAGATCTGATGGTACGTAGTTTTCATAAAGTATACTATCCCTTTTGAACCACTGCACCAATCTGATTTTTCATGGTCAAGCACTGATTAAGAACTCCCAGGATTTTGATTGTAGGGCTTATTGTATAAGACATTGAATTGATCTTAATTATTGGTTCAAAAATGATCTTTTGTGATCAGGTTTTCAGGTTTAATTAAAAATTTTGATATACCGTCTTATCAAAATTCAAAGCGGTTTTACATAATATAAAAACAAAAAATAAAAAGGGCATGAGTTAAAAACAAATTACAATTAATATTACAAACAATCAAACGCACAGACAAACATTAACATACCGATAGAAAATGGAGAAGGGTAAAAATACATTTGTATAATGAGAAAGAGAGGGAGAAGGATCAAAACAAAAGGGAGGGGAACAAAAAAATAAATAGTCTGGTACTTTGTAAAATAGTTTAAAATTATTAAAAAATGGCAAGGAACAAGTTTCCATTGCCGTCCTTAAAAGGACTGTTATACTCCAAATGCGTCTTTAAAAAGAAAGGCCTTCAAGTTACTTTTAAATTTATCAAGTGATGAAATTTCTCTTATATAATTTGGTGTTGAGTTCCATATGGTAGGGGCCGTAACAGAGAAGATATTAATGCGCATAGTGTTAATATGTCTTAAAGAGGGAATGGATAGCAGGTTTTGATTAGATGAACGTAATGTACAATGGAGGGTGTGGGGAATTAATAACCTGTTGATGAAATCAGGTTGGCCGGAAGTTATAGTCTTATATGTCAGTAACATTATTTTATAGGAAATTCAATGACCTAAGGGAAGCCAATGGGCGTTGATCAAAAGAGGTGTGACATGATCAAATTTTTGAGCTTTTGAAATAATTTTAATGGCAGTATTTTGAATAATTTGAAGACGTTTTATTTCTTTCTTAGTGATTCCTTTATATAATGCATTGCTGTAGTCTAAACATGAAATGACACGCGAATGAATAAGAGTATTTAATGAAGATTGATCTAATAAAGTGGCGAGTGATCTAATCATTCGGAGGCGGTAGAAACATTTCTTGACTACTGAACTTATTTGTTCATGGAACGAGAATTTTCCATCGAAGATAACACCAAGAAGTTTAATAGAAGTAACTATCTGAACAGGAACTGATTTTATTATTATAGGGTGATGACACCAGGAAGAATTTTGTTTTTTTCCTGGTTTAATTTCAGTTTGAATTCCTACATCCAGGATTCCAATGTGTTTAGTACAGACTCAATAAGCTGGGTACTGTTGGATTGCATTTTACGACATGGGATGACTATTGTGATATCATCAGCATAGCTGAACAACCTCAGACCCAGGTTGCTCATCCAATGGCCTAGTGAAAGAAGATACACATTAAAAAGTGTAGGAGAAAGTGGGGAGCTTGTCTCTGATCGCTTTCTTCACCTCTACAGTGAGCCACGCCGGTTCCTTGTTCTTTTCCCTCTTGGAACCCTTGTTGACACGCGATTAACTTGTTCTATTGATCACTCTCTCCTCAAAAATGGATTTCCTGTCCTATTCACCCTCTTTCTTCCTCCCCTCTTAAAGTACCTTTGCTTAATCTTTGTAAACCGCATAGAACTTCACAGTATTGCGGTATATAAGCTGTTATTATTATTATTAAATTTAACCTGATAAAGTCTTGATTCAAGGAATCCTTTAAACCAGGGGCGTCCAACCTTTTGGCTTTACTGTGCTGCATTGGCCAAAAAAATTTTTTCTGGGGCCGCACAAACACTAACACTAGCCGATGAGCAAAAAAAAAGGTTGAGCAGGTCCCAAATTTGCAATCACTAATATAGAAGATGTACGTATCTAATAATAAACCTTCATTAAAGGGACACTGTGGAGAGGAACCCAAAAAAGCAGTAATGCTTACCCTGACTGAGTAATCCTCCACGTGTACCGCTGACAGTGGGAGCAGCCACAGGCTTCCGCATCCCCACTCTGATGAGCAGGGATGTGCGCTCCTGGTTCTCCCATTCACTTCTATTACAACTACGGTGAGCCTCTTCAGAGAGTGGATACTGAATCAGCTGTCAGCAGCGCACGTGGAGGATCGTTTAATCAGGGTAAATATTACAGCTTTTTTGGGCCTCCCACTTTGAACTTAGGCTCCCTCAAAATGAATATCTCCCCTGCTGTAGCTAGTAGGGATCTCCAAGTCTCACCAACTGACAGCCACCTCTTCCCCCTCCAACTTCCCAAGTTCTGCAGCTGGCAGCAATATTGCAGAGCTGCTGCATTCGGGCAGCTTGAGGATATTGCCATTGGCTGCAAAGCTTGGAGATTTGGGGTTGCAAAACTGGAGGAAGATGTCTCTTGTTGGCAGAGCTTGGGAATCCCCACTAGCTCAAGTATTTATAAATAGCACTCAGGCAGGGAGAAACTTTGCTGCCCATCCACTAATTTTGGGCTCCAGTCCCTCCCCCAAATCAGCTGTATATGACTACGCCACTGAATACAAAAATAATCGTGATGCACATATCCCAAAGCTAACATATTCCAGTTAATAAATTCAAAATAAAACAATTTTTTTCTACCTTGTCTGGATGTTTTGTTTTTCCATCATCTTGGTCACAGTTTCTCTTTCTGCTTTCTGTCTGTCTTCAACTAATACTCTTTCCAGGGTCTGCTGTCCATTTTTTCTCCTCTTCTCTCGTTCCATTTCCTTCTTATGCCTGTCTCCAATGTATTGATTTTTCCTTTTCAGCTTTCTTAACTTTTTCTTTTCTTTTCTTTTTTGCTTCTGTCCACTCAAATCTTGCCTTCTTTCTCACCCTTCTTTTTTAAATGTTCAGCTACCTCTTAATTCTCCATCTTCTCTCAGTTCCTAACTCTCCCATTTCCCATCTCACTCCTTTCCCAGCCTCCTATTTCCTGCTGTCTACTCCCCATTACCACATTTCTACCACTGTACTCACTGCTCTGTCACTCATCTTGTCATCTCCCTTTTGACCTTATCCATCTGGCTCATCACTTTAAGAATCCCCCTCCATCTCTCCTCTGGTCAGGCTTTATAATTCCCTGTCCTTTTCTTTCCATCTCCTAGTATCTTCTTATCCCAGCTCTCTTCCCTCCTGCCCTCCTATGGGTCCATCTCTGCTCCTCTATCCCCATGGTCCAACATTTTGCTCCCTCTCTTTTCTGTTTTTCTTCTTTCCTCCCCCCTTGATGCTGAAAAATGAAATGGAAGGGAAAAAAGAGAGATGCTGCATCTCTCTGCCTTGCATTCACAGGCCTAACATTTCTCCCTTCCATCCTCAAATTCAACTTCTCTCCCTTTCTCTTTCCAAGTGCCCCCATCCCATCTCTCCCCCTGCCTGCCTGCCTTCCCCAGGTCCACCATTTCTCCCTTTCTTTTCCCAACAGTTCTCCCTTCAAGTATCTCTTTCCCTCTTCCTCCATACCACCCCAGGTCCAACTTTTCTCTCTTCAGACTATTGCCCACCATCTCTCTGTCCTGTTTCTGGCCATATTCTCTCTGTCATCTGTTTCTGGCCCTATAAGCTTTCTCTCCACATCCAATCTAGCACTTCTTTTAATACTTTTGAACAAAAGGGGGCGGAGCCAATGGCGCGAAGGCGCTCGCCTTAGCGAGAGCGCCTTTGCGAAGGGCCTCAAGAAGGGCCAAGTCACTACACCCAAGAGCACAGGGAAGGACTGAAAGGTAAAGAAGCGGCAAGCACAGAAGGTAAAAATAAGCAGGAGCAGAAGGGACGAACACATTCAAGCAGCAGTAAGGTAAGGAAGAGAAAGGACAGCACACACAAGAAGGCATCAAGGCAAAAAGCAGATATAGAAGGAACAACCACACACAAGCAAAAGTTAGGCAAGGTTGTGCAAAGGCAGCAGGCACAGAAGGAACACATAAACTTAACTGTTTTCTTAAAGTAGTAACCCCGATGGAAGCAGAAGGTAACCAGAAGATGAGCTTTCCAGTATTCTGCACGGACTGTCATATGTATGACTACCTCCCCTCGGGGAGACAGTCATACGTATGCAGTCGGTGTCAGGAGCTGAAAAGCTTGAGGAAAGAAGTCAAGCGACTTGAGGACAAGATAAAGGAGCTAGAAGGAATGTACACCACAGAGGACCCTACCAGGGTATTTGAAGACTTCAAGAGTGAGAGACACATCGAGAAGGAAGTCAGGGAACTCGAGGAATTCATTGAGGAAGCATACAGGAGGAGGGTGGAAGAGAACGAACTACAGAGGAGAGATGAAGTTACACCAACACCAACTTGGAAGGGGGAGCAAGAAGCAGGTGAACTCATAGAAGACACCCACAGAAGAATACCACACGAGGGGGAAGAATTGGCTAGTCGATGCCCAGAAGAAGAGAGAGTGAAGCACGCTGAGGACATTGACCTGAGACCGAAACAAAAATTGAAGAAGGGAAAGTCAACGATCCTGGTGGGAGACTCGATACTGAGGCATGTGGACAGCCACATAGCAGGAGGGAGAGAGGATCGACTGGTGACCTGCCTCCCAGGAGCGAGAACCAAGGACATCGTGGACAAAATTGGGATGATCCTGGATGGAGCGGAGACGGAAGAGACCGCAGTAATGATCCACATTGGGACGAATGATGTCAGCAGGAGAGACTACAGAAGAGGCACGCTGATAGAACAGTTCAAGATTCTGGGAAGGAAGCTGAAGATGAGGGCCCAGAAGATAGTATTCTCAGAGATCCTACCGGTACCGAGGGCAGATGTGAAAAGGCAGGAAGAACTACAATCAATAAATGCGTGGATGAGGAGATGGTGTGAGAAAGAAGGATTCCTCTTCGTGAGAAACTGGACAATGTTCTGGGGCAAGAGCAAGCTCTACAGGAGAGATGGACTGCACCTGAGCCCGGCGGGAACAAGACTTCTAGCAAACAACGTCAAGAGAGGAATAGAACAGGCTTTAAACTAAGAGAAAGGGGAAAGCCGACAGTCGACCTAGCGTCGATGATTCGGAAGAAGGTATCCCGTGAAGATACTGAGGGGAAAAAAGGCAGGGAAGAAACAAGAGACAAATTACAGGAGTCAACTAACCCAGAAGAGGTTAGAAAGATTGTAGCAAAAGAGAAGACACCAAAGACCGAAGCACAGGGAAAAGAAATGAAGACGACAAAATGCCAGGATCTAAACTGCATATATACTAATGCAAGGAGTTTAAGAAACAAAATGGGGGAGCTAGAAGCCATGGCCAATGCAGAGGACATAGACATCATTGGAATCTCTGAAACGTGGTGGAATGAGGAAAACAAATGGGATACAGCACTGCCGGGGTACAAGCTCTATCGCCGGGATAGGTCAGGTCAGAAAGGAGGAGGAATAGCCCTATACGTAAAAGAAAGCATACAATCGACAAGAATGGACACAGCGGAGATGATCAACAAACTGGAATCGCTATGGGTTAAAATACCGGGTAGGAAAGGGCATGAAATAAAGATGGGCCTATACTATCGTCCACCCAGGCAAACCGGAGATAGCGATAAAGAAATGGATGCCGAGATGAAGCGAGAATGCAAAAGCGGTTACACAGTTGTTATGGGAGACTTCAACTATCCTGGGATAGACTGGAGTCTTGGAAGCTCAAGATGCGCTAGGGAGACAGAATTCCTGGAGGCTATACAAGATTGCTTCATGGAGCAGCTTGTTAGAGAACCGACGAGAGGAAATGCCACTCTGGATTTAATCCTAAATGGACTAAGTGGACCTGCAAAGGAAGTGGAAGTAGTGGGACCGTTGGGAAACAGTGATCATAATATGATCAAGTTCAAGGTTGAAGTAGGCATACCGAACGGAAAGAGAACCATAGCGACATCTTTCAACTTCAGGAAAGGAAACTATGAAGCAATGAGGGAAATGGTAAGGAAGAAACTTAGGAACACTTCCAAAAAATGGCAAACAGTAGAACATGCCTGGTCTTTTTTCAAAGACACAGTGAGCGAGGCACAAAATCTGCACATCCCCAGATTCAGAAAGGGGTGCAAAAAGGGTCGAACAAAAGACCCAGTATGGATGACTAAAATAGTGAAGGAAGTGATAGGCAATAAGAAAAATTCATTCAGGAAATGGAAAAAGGACAAAACTGAAGGGAACCAGAAGGAGCACAGGAAGTATCAAAAAGAATGTCACCATGTGGTTCGAAAAGCCAAAAAAGAGTATGAAGAGAGGCTAGCCAGGGAAGCACGAAATTTCAAACCGTTCTTCAGATATGTTAAAGGGAAACAGCCAGCTAGGGAGGAGGTGGGACCGCTGGACGAAGGAGACAGGAAGGGAGCGGTGAAGGAGGAGAAAGAAGTCGCAGAAAGACTCAACATGTTCTTCTCGTCTGTATTTACAAACGAAGACACAACCAACATACCGGAACCTGAACAAATCTTCAATGGAAATCAAGCAGAAAAATTAACATCCATGGAAGTGAGCCTTGATGATGTACACAGGCAGATAGAAAAACTTAAAACTGACAAATCCCCGGGTCTGGACGGAATCCATCCCAGGGTTCTGAAGGAATTAAAGGAGGAGATAGCGGAACTACTGCAGCAAATTTGCAACCTATCCTTGAAAACAGGCATGATCCCGGAGGATTGGAAGATAGCCAATGTCATGCCCATCTTTAAAAAGGGATCAAGAGGTGACCCGGCAAACTACAGACCAGTGAGTTTGACCTCGGTTCCGGGGGAAACTGGCGGAAGCACTGATTAAAGAACACATCGATGAACATCTGGAAAGAAACGAACTTTTGAAAACAACCCAACATGGTTTCTGCAGGGGGAGATCGTGCCTAACGAACTTATTGCACTTCTTCGAAGGAATTAACAAACGGATGGACAGAGGAGACCCCATAGACATCATATACCTTGATTTCCAAAAAGCCTTTGACAAGGTGCCTCACGAACGTCTACTCCGGAAACTGAAGAACCATGGAGTGGACGGAGACGTACATAGATGGATCAGAAACTGGTTGGCGGGTAGGAAACAGAGGGTAGGGGTGAAGGGCCACTACTCGGACTGGATGGGGGTCACGAGTGGTGTTCCGCAGGGCTCAGTTCTCGGGCCGCTGCTATTTAATATATTCATAAATGATCTAGAAACAGGCACGAAGTGTGAGATAATAAAATTTGCGGACGATACAAAACTATATAGTGGAGCTGGGACTAAAGAGGAATGCGAAGAATTGCAAAGGGACTTGAACAAATTGGGGGAATGGGCAGCGAGATGGCAGATGAAGTTCAACGTTGAGAAATGTAAAGTATTGCATGTTGGAAACAGAAACCCGAGGTACAACTATACGATGGCAGGGATATTATTGAATGAGAGCAACCAAGAAAGGGACTTGGGGGTAATGGTGGACATGACAATGAAGCCGACGGCACAGTGCGCAACAGCCGCTAAGAAAGCAAATAGAATGCTAGGCATAATCAAGAAGGGTATTACAACAAGGACAAAAGAAGTTATCCTGCCATTGTATCGGGCGATGGTGCGCCCGCATCTGGAATACTGCG
The DNA here is from genome assembly GCF_902459505.1 of Geotrypetes seraphini. NCBI lineage: Eukaryota > Metazoa > Chordata > Amphibia > Gymnophiona > Dermophiidae > Geotrypetes > Geotrypetes seraphini. The sequence goes on from NC_047086.1 coordinate 409,908,560, forward strand.
TCCAATATTGGTCTCCGTACCTTAGGAAGGATATGGCGTTACTCGAGAGGGTTCAGAGGAGAGCGACACGCTTGATAAAAGGGATGGAAAACCTCTCATACGCTGAGAGATTGGAGAAACTGGGTCTCTTTTCCCTGGAGAAGAGGAGACTTAGAGGGGATATGATAGAGACTTATAAGATCATGAAGGGCATAGAGAGAGTAGAGAAGGACAGATTTTTCAAACTTTCGAAAAATAAAAGAACAAGAGGACACTTGGAAAAGTTGAAAGGGGACAGATTTAAAACGAATGCTAGGAAGTTCTTCTTTACCCAACGAGTGGTGGACACCTGGAATGCGCTTCCAGAGGGCGTAATAGGGCAGGGTACAGTACAGGGGTTTAAGAAAGGATTGGACAATTTCCTGCTGGAAAAGGGGATAGAGGGGTATAAATAGAGGATTACTGCACAGGTCCTGGACCTGTTGGGCCGCCGCGTGAGCGGACTGCTGGGCATGATGGACCTCAGGTCTGACCCAGCAGAGGCATTGCTTATGTTCTTAATACCCTCCCCCCTCTATACTTAAAAAAAGGTCCAGGAGGCTTCCTCGGCCCAGTATGTTCTTCCCCTTCTCTCTCCCCAATTGTACCATCTCTTTCCCTCTCTCAGACACCCAATTCTCCCTTTCTATTATCTCCATCACCTCTGCATCTCTTTCCTTCACTCCCTCCATCTTTCCCTTCATTCTGTCTCCTTCACTGCTGCCCTCTCTGCCTTCTCCTGTAGGGCTACTGCTGCTGGTGTCTGTAACTCCCTGTTCCTAAGCCCGTTGATTTTAAAGATTATTTTAGCAGAGGGGAAGAGCTTGGATCGTTACGAGACTGGAGAAGAGAGGGGTTAGTTCCTGAAGTTCTCTCAAATCTATGAGCTGTACAGAAGGAGGGGAGGGAGGGAAGATGGTGGGGAGAATGAATGAACTCCGCGCCGCCCTTAGGGCCTAGAAACCACTGGATGGGTTTCTCTCTGCAAGACACATGCGGCCCCACTCACGCTCGAGGGTATTTACCGTCTTGCCGGGTGCCTCAGTGATGCGGTGTTTTCTGTCTTGCCGGCACCCTCCTCCATCTTCCTGCAGCATTTGCTGAAAGCCGCAGGCAGCGGCTTCCATGCACCTCCTGCAGCTGATCTGGAAGTGTTCCCTCTGACATTGTGTAGGTTGAACATTTCAGGAGTCAGGGAATTGGTTAGAACTGGCTATATTTCTATTGTGCTGTATTTGTAAAGGAAGATGGAGGAGGGGTAATAAATATCCTGTTGGATTTTGCCTGCTAGGTTCGTTAATGACTGACGCTGCTAGGTTTCATGAAAGAAAAGATTATTTAATTTGAAGAGAGACAGGAAGTGCTTTAAGAAGGAGACAAGAGTGGTGCTTTAAGTATGTAAGGAACCAGAGTTTGAAATGAGGTAGAAGTGAATGAGTTAATGGACGTCTGAACAGCTGGACGGTTTATGTGTTTCTAGCTGCTCAGAGCAGGCAGTGGAATCAAGAATATACGCATATGTTGAAAGTATTTTAGAGAAAGTATGTGCATGAATTCTGACCTGATTAAAAGGGCTCATATAGCTGGAATCAGCAGATGTAGGTAGGATTATAAGGGGCAATGCAGTTGAGCAGCCCAATAGGGAAGAACGAATCTTTTGTGTAAGAAAAATTTTATTCCAACCGAGATACCACGCTTATAAGAAAGATATATGAGACTAAAATTGTACGAAAGTACAGAGATTGCTTTTTGCACAGACCATTTATCTGCATGTATGTGTGGTTTTTTGTGTGTGCATGACATTCAAAATCCCCTTCCTTTGTATTTCTATCCCGGGTTCCTTATGAGTTCTGTCTGTCCAGTATGAATTTTTGTTCTCCATGTTTGTTTTATAAAGTATTTTTAGAATTGTGTAATGCCCTGAATGTCTGATTAGGTGATTAATCAAATTTAATTACACTTGACCTAACAAAGGTGGAGGTTAAGTGCCCATCTTTTCTGTACATTGAAATATATGGTAAATCAGGGTTTGCAGACCTGGTTCAGGGTAATAGCTGATTTTGTTAGTGCTTTTTGTAAGTGGTGTGATGGGATCCCATGAGTGACAATGTGTGTGAATGTATCTTTTAAACCTAAGGAAATTCTGAAAAGTACTACATCTGTAATTTGATCTCTTTGATCTTTAAGCAACTCTCTCTCCTCCGTGAAATTCTGAAGGGAGGGGGAGTAGGTCTCTCCTGTTTCACTTTTACCACAGGGATACGAATTTAATAGCACTGAGACGCATGTTGATTGTAACAAAAAAGGTTTAAAGTTGTATGTATGGATTATCTTTTGTGAGTACAGTAAAACCTTGGTTTGTGAGCATAATTTGTTCCAGAAACATGCTTGTAGTCCAGGGCACTCGTGTATCAAGGCGAGTTTCCCCATAGGAAATAATGGAAACTCAGACGATTTATTCCACAACCCCAAACTTTAATACAAAATATACATACTTGTATTGCAAGACCTCGCTCATTTGGAACAGTCACTGCACTCCTGCAGCGTCATAGAGAGGAACCATTGGCTCAGTTGTGATAATGTGATGCTTGTATGTACTTGTATTGCAAGACGTTGCTGGTATATCAAGTTAAAATTTAATAAAATGCTTTGCTTGTCTTGCAGAACACTTGCAAACCAAGTTATTTGCAATCCAAAGTTTTACTGTATATTCCAATCTTTGTTTTGTATTTCTTTTTATAAATCATGTAAGCTTAGTATAAGAATGTAACATTTAGGTATAAGAATGTAATTTTTAGGAATGCTTTTGTATGGAAGTAAATATTTTTGCCAGTCAGATGATAGTGAAGGGACTGCCGCTTTAGAGAGCACTTGTGTCAGACTATCCTGCTTAGTGGGTGGACCCAGAGCTGAATTTTACTTAATTTTTACAAGTCAGCTCTATGGAGTAGGAACCTGATACAGAATAGGGATTGAGAACAATTCTTATGTGCTAGTAGACAATTTACTTGAGTCTTTTAGATAGTGGGTCTGCCTTTTAAATTTTCCTGTGGCCATATTTACACTGATTCCAAGTATGCCTTCGTCGTGTCACCTACCTTGGCTTTCAAATCTCTCCTGGTGTAGGCCCATTGCCTATCTCTCTCGACATTTGGATCCTGTTGCTGCAGGGTGGTCTCCCTGCCTTTGGGCAATTGCTTCCGTCTCAGATCTTTTACAGCACGCTAAGAATCTCACATACCGGAACCTGACGAAATGGGTTGGGAGCTGGCTTGGAGGTAGGTTCCAAAGGGTGGTGGTGAACGGCACCCCCTCCGAAATGACGGAGGTGATTAGTGGAGTACCACAGGGCTCAGTCTTGGGCCCAATCCTATTCAACATCTTTATAAGAGACTTGGCAGAAGGGCTTCGAGGTAAAATAACATTATTCGCCGATGACGCCAAACTGAGTAATGTAGTGGGCAAATGCACAACAGACGAAGATTCAGTGCCCGACAACATGATGCACGACCTACTCCTACTGGAGCGATGGTCTAGGACATGGCAACTCAACTTCAATGCCAAAAAATGCAAAGTTATGCACCTGGGCAGCCAGAATCCATGCAAGTCTTATACCCTTAATGGCGAGATCCTAGCAAAAACGGTAGCAGAACGAGACTTGGGGGTAATCGTCAGTGAGGACATGAAGTCTGCCAATCAAGTGGAGCAGGCTTCGTCCAAGGCAAGACAAATCATGGGCTGCATACGAAGGGGTTTCGTCAGTCGTAAGGCAGAAGTCATTATGCCATTGTATAGATCCATGGTGAGGCCCCACCTGGAATACTGTGTGCAATTCTGGAGGCCGCATTATCGCAAGGATGTGCTGAGACTGGAGTCGGTGCAAAGAATGGCCACCCGGATGGTCTCGGGACTCAAAGATCTACCATACGAAAAACGGCTTGACAAATTACAGCTATACTCGCTCGAGGAGCGCAGAGAGAGGGGGGACATGATCGAGACGTTCAAGTATCTTACGGGCCGCATCGAGGCGGAGGAAGATATCTTCTTTTTCAAGGGTCCCACGACAACAAGAGGGCATCCGTTGAAAATCAGGGGCGGGAAACTACGAGGTGACACCAGGAAATTCTTTTTCACTGAAAGAGTGGTTGATCGCTGGAATAGTCTTCCACTACAGGTGATTGAGGCCAGCAGCGTGCCTGATTTTAAGGCCAAATGGGATCGGCACATGGGATCTATTCACAGGGCAAAGGTAGGGGAGGGACATTAAGGTGGGCAGACTAGATGGGCCGTGGGCCCTTATCTGCCGTCTATTTCTATGTTTCTATGTTTCTGAGCAATTCTACAATGGAAATCAAGCAGGAAAATTAACATCCATGGAAGTGAGCCTTAAAGATGTGAGCAGGCAGATAGAAAAATTAAAAACTGACAAATCCCTGGGTCCAGACGGAATCCATCCAAGGGTTCTGAAGGAATTAAAGGAGGAGATAGCGGGACTACTGCAGCAAATTTGCAACCTATCCCTGAAAACAGGTGTGATTCCGGAGGATTGGAAGATGGCCAACGTTACACCCATCTTTAAAAAGGGATCAAGAGTGACCTGGGAAACTACAGACTGGTTAGTCTGACCTCGGTTCCGGGGAAAATGGTGGAAGCACTGATAAAAGAAAACATCGATGAACATTTTGAAAAAACGACCTTCTGATAACCAGCCAACATGGTTTCTGCAAGGGGAGATCGTGCCTAACTAACTTATTACACTTCTTCGAAGGAATTAACAAACGGATGGACAGAGGAGACCCCATAGACATCATATATCTAGATTTCCAAAAAGCCTTTGATAAGGTGCCCCATGAACGTCTACTCCGGAAGCCATGGGGTGGAAGGAGATGTACACAGATGGATCAGAAACTGGTTGGCGGATAGAAAATAGAGGGTAGGAGTGAAGGGCCACTACTCGGACTGGAGGAGGGTCACGAGTGGTGTTCCGCAGGGCTCGGTGCTCGGGCTGCTGCTATTTAATATATTCATAAATGATCTAGAAGCAGGGACGAAGAGTGAGATAATAAAATTTGCGGACGACACCAAACTATTTAGTGGAGCTCGGACTAAAGAGGACTGCGAAGAATTGCAAAGGGACTTGAACAAACTAGAGGAATGGGCGACGAGATGGCAGATGAAGTTCAACATTGAGAAATGTAAAGTATTACATGTGGGAAGCAGAAACCCGAAGCACAACTACACGATGGCAGGGATCTTATTGAATAAGAGTACCCAAGAAAAGGACTTGGGGGAAATGGTGGACATGACAACGAAGCCAACGGCACAGTGCGCAGTGGCCACTAAGAGAGCAAATAAAATGCTAGGTATAATCAAGAAGGGTATTGCAACCAGAACGAAAGAAGTTATCCTGCTGTTGTATCGGGCGATGGTGCGCCCGCATCTGTAGTACTGCGTCCAGTACTGGTCGCCGTACCTTAAGAAGGATATGGCGTTACTCGAGAGGGTTCAGAGGAGAGCAACACGTCTGATAAAAGGGATGGAAAACCTTTCATATGCTGAGAGATTGGAGAAACTGGGTCTCTTTTCCCTGGAGAAGAGGAGACTTAGAGGGGATATGATAGAGACTTACAAGATCATGAAGGGCATAGAGAGAGTAGAGAGGGACAGATTCTTCAAACTTTCAAAAAATAAAAGAACAAGAGGGCATTCGGAAAAGTTGAAAGGGGACAGTTTCAAAACGAATGCCAGGAAGTTCTTCTTTACCCAACGTGTGGTGGACACCTGGAATGCGCTTCCAGAGGACGTAATAGGGCAGAGTACGATACTGGGGTTTAAGAAGGATTGGGCAATTTCCTGCTGGAAAAGGGTATAGAGGAGTATAGATAGAAGATTAATGCACAGGTCCTGAACCTGTTGGGCCGCCGCATGAGCGGACTGTTGGGCACGATGGACTCAGGTCTGACCCAGCGGAGGCATTGCTTATGTTATGCTTATGTTATCTCTTTGTTCCGCACTGTGTGACCTCTCTTCTAAGGCTCCCTATGGCTCATGAACGAACGCCTCCTTAAATACCAAGCCCTTCTTTGCGAAAACCCTCAGGTCTCTCTTGGTGTCTCTTCTCTCCTTGACCCCTCCACTCTCCTTCCCGTCTCCTCCCAGCCGGTCGCGCACAACTGCCTTGACACTGATGACTTAGTTTATTCTTCCCGTCCTGGTCTCACTGACATCCCACTCCGGGACCCTGATCTCACTCTTTTCACGGATTGCAGTTCGTCTGTCACCCCTTCTGATGCCTGTATCGTTGGCTACGCAGTGGTCTCTGCCACTTCCCCTTTATTCATGGGCCCCCTGCCCTCTGGCATTTCTGCCCAAGAAGCTGAGATGTATGCCTTCCCTTCTGCCCTGTGCCACTCTGCCTCTCAGTCTTGCAACATATACACTTACTCCAAATATGCTTTCCTTGCATTCCCATAGAGCCATCTGGAAACATTGAGGTTTCGTTACAGCCTCCGGCCACCTGATCCATCATGCTCCCTTCATTTTTGACCTCCTCGAGGTCGTCAAATTGCCCTCCCGTGTCGCGGTTATGCTCTGTCGAGCCCACCATCGTGTCACTGATCTCGTCTCACGCGGCAATGCCCTTGCCAACCGCACAGCCCGAACTGCCAGTCTCTGCCCCCCTCCTTCGGCTCCTCTGTACACAATCATTCCTTTTCTGGACACCCTTACACCCCAATACACTTCTCAGGAACAGACTTGGGCCCGCACTCTTTCGGTCCAGTCTGTCTTGAAAGGGGGGTGAATACAAATATGCACCAATTCAAGTGCCAATCCAGACCCACACACTGATACTTCAAACGCAAGCACAGCGAGTACCCTCATATTCATTCCTTAACACCTGGCCCTCACGATTGTCAAAAGATGCCATGATCTGGCGCACTCTGGATAACCAGCTATGAAAATGATTCTCAAGAGACATTTCTTTATCAATCACCTTGATCAGCTTGTCCGGAATACGGTCCAACAGTGTGTTGTTGGTTCTAGAACAAATTCCCCAATCAGACGACTGCCACCTCTTGGACACCAATCCATTGGAACACATTCGATGCAGGTCCTATCTGTAGATTTTACCCACATGCCCACTTCCCGTTCCCTCAGTCACCTTCTAGTCTTCACAGACACCCTGACTAGATAGGTCGAAGCCTTCCTTACTTGCACTGAACGCGCCAGGGACGTAACCAAACACCTCCTGAATGATATAATTCTGTGCTTCGGTCTCCCTGTTTCCATAGGCAGCGACAACGGCCTCGTCTTCATTGCTAATTTCATACAACAAACTGCTCAGGCCCTCCAAATTGAATGGAAATTATATGCTGCTTACCATCCCCAGAGTTGAAAGGATGAACAGAACCAAACGAATTGAAGAAACTAATCTGCCCTGGCCTATCTTGTTGCCTTCTGTTCTTTTTCAGATCAGGTGTACCCTATAAAAATCCACTAAACAGTCCCCATTTCAGCTCATGTTTGGCCGCTTATCGCCCATCATGAACCCAGACCCTGGTTCTTTTGCTACTCTGGGATCAGATATCCTCCAGAGTCAGATTCAATCCTTAGCTAAAGCCCTTCAAGAGCTCCACAAATGGGTCCTGGAAAGGTACATGTGTACTTGGCATGATCCATCCCAGCTTCTTCCTGTTACCGCTGGCCAATGGTGAACACCTGGGAGCCCCTGTATTCGACAACAGGGGTCGCCAAAAGCGGTCTACTGCCACTAATTCCCTTAAAATAGGTTAATGGGGAGATGACTGTCCTGCAGAACGGATCATCGCTGCTTATGGACCTGCTACTTGGGTTGAAGATGGCTGCTATGGTTATCAGACCCTTATCTATATGCTTAACCACATCATTTGCTTGCAGGCTGTTCTTGAACTCATTACCAATGAAACAGCTCGTGCATTGGCTACTATTGGCAAGGCCAATGCTAAAATGCGCACTGCTATCTATCAGAACTGCCTAGTTCTAGACTATTTGCTGGCGGTAGGAGGTGGTGCCTGTGGCAAATTCAACCTCTCCAACTGCTGCCTTGAACTTGATGACGATGGTAAAGTGATTGAGGATGTTGTGGATCGTATCACCAAACTGGCTCATGTTCCTGTCCAGATCTGGCGTGGCCTCACTTCAGACTGGCTTTCTGGCACCTTTGGCTCCTGGTTGCCCTCTGGTTCAGCAATGAAGACCATCTTGATGGTTGCCGCCCTGTCTTTTCTGCTCCTTTGCTGCCTGCCCTGTGTGGTCCCCATAGCCATAAAGCTGCTCCACCAAACTGTTGATTCTGCTGTTGACGTTCCACTGCTGCTATAGCCCTTGCCCTCTCCCAATACCGACCAGTCCCTACAACTGATCCTGACCTTCCTCCTTCTTAAACTTTATCAGGTTCGTCTCCTTCCTCCTTCATTCGACTAGCCTGAAAGGGAGGACTGAAGGAGTCTGGGACTGGTTTTCCAAAGTGTTGAACTAAGTTTTCTCTTTAATAAAATGCTGAATTATGTTTAGCTGCAGACCTAACTTATCTCATGTTCTAGCCTGCCTGCACTGGGTGTTTTAGCTTGCGCATTCTAGCTTCTTATGGCTATCTCAGCATACACGATATTGTATTCCGCCCTCCTGGACATGTAACAGAAAGACTGCAGGGCTTAGATAAGTGACCTGCTGCTTTTCACTAAAATGTAATTCTATCTCCCCTTACTCTTCTCTTCTATATATAAGTTCACGTAAACCTTTTTTTTTTCCTTCTCTTCCTATATTTTAAGTTCTTGTAAACCGTGCCGAGCTCCACATCTGTGGAGATAATGCGGTATATAAACTTAAGATTTAGTTTAGTTTAGGATTAATGAGCTATGAGAGAAGTAGCCACAGCATAATGGCATATGGGACACAGTATTGAAGAAAGAGACAGGAAATGAAAGTATTAACTCCATATCATTGACATCCTCTACCCTCTTACTATAATTTAGAAGAGGAAAGTACAGGTAACTTGAGTTTAGCCATGCGTTACCCCCCAAAACTGAGTAAGTACTTCTAAGCCAATGGCATCACTGACGGTAAGGAGAGACTCAAAAAGAGTTGAGAGTTACCGAATTAAACGAAAAAAGGCAATGTACCTGCAGAGTTAAGGAGATGAATAATAATAATAATAATAATTTATCTCTTATATACCGCCAAAGCCATAGTAGTTCGAGGCGGTTTACAACGAAGGACTGGACAATCAGCGAATAAGGTACAATCAGCGAGAATAGGTACAACAAAGAAGGGCAAGACAGTCTGTGTAAGGTTCAATCCAAGAATGTTGGTAAACAAAGGGGTACAGTCAGTGAATATAGGCATATAGGTAAAACAGAGGGGGTACAGTCAGTGAATATGGCATATAGGTAAAACAGAGGGGGGGGTACCATCATTAGATGAAGATACAGTTTAAAAGGGTAAGCAGGACACAGTGTGGTAAAAAAGGGGCCATAGGTTGGGCATAGAGGTTTTAGGATATAAATCAGGTAAATAGATTAGTTTTTAGTATTTTCCTGAAGTTTAGGTAGGATGAAGCGCGTGAGATAATGTCGGCCAGCCAATTATTAAGCTGACCTGCTTGGAAGGCGAGAGTTCAATTTAGATATCTTTTGTAGCGGCAGGCCTTTATAGTTGGATGGCTAAACAGGTGGGTTCTGCGAGTGTGTTTGGATGAGCGGTCTAGGATAAAATGGGGTAACAAGTATAGGGCGGCCGAACCAATGATGGATTTGAAACAGAAACAGGCAAACTTGAATTGCACTCTTGCTTCCAGGGGTAGCCAGTGGAGTTTTTGGTAATAGGGAGTTAGGTGTTCCCATTTTTTTAGTCCAAAGATCAGTCGGATTGCCAAATTTTGGATGATTCTCAATCTGAGTGTTTTTTTTGAAAGATCCCAGGTAGATGGTATTGCAGTAATCGAGTAGGCTTAAGATGGTGGATTGCACAAGTAAGTGGAATGAGGAAGCATCGAAGTACTTTCTGATGGATCTTAGCTTCCATAAGGTGGAGAAATCTTTTCTGACCAGAAGGTCGGTGTGAGTTTCGAAGGTAAGGTTGCAGTCAAGAGTCACTCCTAGAATTTTTAAGGAATTTGTTATGGGAAAGACCTGGCCATTCATGGAGATTGAAGGGTCTTTGATTTTGTCGTTTGGACTCGCCAAGAAGAATTGAGTTTCAGTTTGAAATCGGCTATCCATAGTTCGATTTGCATTAAGATAGATGCTAGATGATTATTTATCTCCGGGGTTATGTTGGTTAGGGGAAAGATTAAGGTGATATCGTCGGCGTAGATGTAGAATTTGATCTTCAAGCTTTGCAGTAGGTTTCCTAGAGCGACCAGGTAGATGTTCAAGTTTCAAGTTTCAAGTTTATTGTATTTTGATTAAACGCTTAATCCAAATTCTAAGCGATTTACAAATTACTAAAATTACAAATTTGAGGGAAAAATACATTAAAAGACAGACAATACATTAAAAAACAAGATACGTGAGGAAAAATATGGGGAAGAATTACAATATGTTTAAAGAGTAAGGAACAAATAAGGGAAGCACAAAAGGGAAAAGGGAAAGAATTAAAGCTTCAATGAAGCTTATGAGTAAATAATATACTGTGATAAAAAATTAGATGGTTAATTAGCAAAAACATCGTTAAAGAGAAAACTCTTCAGTTTACCTTTGAATTTTTCTATATTGGATTCTTCCCTTAAATAGATAGGGAGAGAATTCCAAAGTTGGGGAGCTGATACAGAGAAAATTACCTGCCGACGAGTGCTTATGATTTTTAGAGATGGGATTGATAATAAATGTTGTTCTGTGGATCTTAATGTTCGGTTGGTGGAGTATGGAATCAAATATTTATAGATAAATGCAGGAGTTTTGAAGAAAAGAGTCTTAAATGTAAGCAAACAAATTTTATAAATTACCCGATGTGTAACTGGTAACCAATGAGCATCCCTAAGTAGTGGTGTAACATGGTCGAACTTCTTTGCTTTAGTAATTAATTTAATAGATGTATTCTGTATAATCTGAAGTCGTTTGATTTCCTTTTGAGCAATACCATTATACAGAGCGTTACAATAGTCTATCTTAGATATAACAAGAGAGTGAATGAGGATTTTAAGAGACTTAGCGCAGAGAAATTGGGAAATAGAACGAATTTGTCTGAGCCTAAAAAAAGAGAATTTAACGATACTGCTGATATGATCATGAAATGTAAGCTTATGATCAAATATGATTCCTAAGATTTTTATGTTTTTAACTTCTTGCAGTGAGTGACCTTTGATAGTGATTGGAAAGTTAAGATTGAAGTTGTCTTTCCAGGGGAAGAGTAATATGTTTGATTTGTTAATATTCAATGCTAAGCAATTGTTATTTAGCCATTGAGATATTTTTTCAAGTTTCGTGTTAATTGTTAAGAAATCCGCAGGATTAGTGGGATCAATAGGATGTAATAATTGAATGTCATCGGCGTAGGCGAAAACATTAAAGCCGATGGATTGACATAAAGTAAGGAGTGGAGCAAGAAAAATGTTAAAAAGAAGTGGAGACAAAATAGAACCTTGCGGAACACCGAATGTAGAAGAAAAATTATTAGAAGTTTCATTATTGAATAACACATGTGATGTACGATCGGATAGATAGGATTGGAACCAAGAAAGTACCTGGTCTGTGACTCCAATAGACTGAAGCCTGTTTAGTAAGAGCTCATGATCGATCGTATCAAAAGCAGCTGAAAGATCTAATGAAATTAATAGAACTGATTGGTGGTGATCTAAGAAGTATTGTATGGAAGTGGTCATTCCTATTAATGAGTGTTCTGTAGAGTGGTGTTGCCTAAAGCCTGTCTGGTTTGGGTGTAAGACGTTAGTATTTTCAATGAAGTCTGATAATTGATTAAAAACTACTTTCTCAGTTATTTTAGACAGAAATGAAATATTGGATATTGGTCTGTAATTTGACATGTCATTAATACTAACTTTTTGATCTTTAATGATAGGACGGATAGTTGAATTTTTCCAGAGTGTTGGCATGTAGCTTTGTTTTAAACTTTCACTGACAAGTGTGAGAATTGCTGGACCGAATATTTTAAAATAGCGCTTAAGAAGAAATGGTGGTATAGAGTCAGCTAAGGAGCCTTTTATGTTAATAGACTTAATGAGGATTTCAATCTCTGTCAGATTGGGTATTTTAAAGTATGAACATTTTGAAGAAAGTGAACTGGGTTCAATTTGTTCTTTAACAGATTTAAATAATTGATTTGTGGTGAAAGTTGATCTAATTTTATTAATTTTATTGATAAATATGTTGAGAGATCTTGGGCAGTAAGATTAGATGTTGAACAGTGTGGGGGACAGGGGGGAGACCTGCGGGATTCCGCAAGTGTTGACCCAGGTGGCGGAATGAGAATTGTCACTGTAGACTTGGTAAGAACGTTTACCTAGGAAATCCTGGAACCATTTTAACACTTTGCCTGAGAGACCGATAGACTCCAAACAGTTCAGAAGAATAGTATGATCAACCAAGTCGAAGGCACTACTAAGATCAAATTGCAGGACTAGTGCACTTGTGCCTTGACTGAACAGGTTGTGAAGGTAATCTAGCAGAGAAGCGATAACAGCTTCAGTGCTGTGTCCAGAGCGAAAACCTGACTGATAGTCATTTAGAATCTTGAATTTGTTAAGATAGGTTGTTAAATCTTGGTTGACCAGACCTTCCATCAACTTTGTAAAGAAGGGGATGCTTGTCGGGCACTGAATCTTCGTCCGTTGTGCATTTGCCCACTACATTACTTAGTTTGGCATCATCGGCGAATAATGTTATTTTACCTCGAAGCCCTTCTGCCAAGTCTCTTATAAAGATGTTGAATAGGATCGGGCCCAAGACCGAGCCCTGTGGCACTCCACTGATCACCTCCGTCATTTCGGAGGGGGTACCGTTCACCACTACCCTTTAAAGCCTACCTCCAAGCCAGTTCCCAACCCATTGGCATCAGTTCCTAAATTTATTCAACAAATACAACAAATCAAACTGCCTACTCGACGAATGTCCCCCTAAAATCATGACAATTGCCTCTCCAGAATTCAAAATGGAACTATTCACTTGGCTAACAACGGCCCTTACAAATGGAACACTAAACAAAGTCATGGGTCACATACTGATTACACCTATCCCCAAAGATCAGAAAACCTCTACAGCACTGACATCCAACTACAGACCCATAGCAATCATTCCCCTCTTCACTAAACTACTAGAAGGATTGGTCAACCTCCAACTAGTAAACTACCTAGACAAATTTAACATCCTCAGCGAACATCAATCAGGTTTCAGGAAAGGATATAGCACAGAAATGGTTATAGCCTCCATACTAAACCACCTCTATGATCTATTCAGCAAAGGCAAAAGCGCACTGATTCTACAACTTAGCAGTGCGTTCGACCTAGTAGACCACAAAATCATGCTACTATGCCTTGATGCAATGGGAATCTTGGGAAAGGTAAAGAAATGGTTTCAAGAATTTCTAACAAACAGATCCTACCGAGTAGCCAGCAACGGAAATCACTCCAACCCATGGAAAAACCCGTCCGGGATACCCCCTGGCTCCCCTCTATCACCTACATTATTCAACATCTACATAGCATCCTTAGGTCACCGACTACAAAAATTAAACTTAAAGCACTACATACACGCAGATGATATATCCATTCTAATCCCCTTAAATGACATCTCAACTGAAATTATAGACAACCTCTCACACATTATGATAGAAATCGAAAAATGGACCACCAACTTCAAACTGAAACTAAACACAGAGAAAACAAAAGTTTTCTTGACAAGCCCCAATGACAAAATAACGAGAACATCACTAAAAATAAACGACCATGAATATCCGATTTCCAAAACAATAAAAATTCTGGGTATCACACTAGACACGCACTTGACCATGGCTGACCACACAAACTTAAAAGTGAAGAAATGCTTTTATACACTATGGAAGCTAAGGACTATTAAAAAATACTTAGACATAACATCCTTTGATTAATGGACCCTGGACTACTGCAACATCGTCTACCTGGGTATCCCACAAAAAACAATAAAGAAACTGAGATTAGTGCAACACACTGCAGTTCGCTTAATCTTCGGACTGAGAAGAAATGACCACATTAGCTCTTACTACAAAAAACTGCACTGGCTACCAATAGAAGCGCAAATACAGTTCAAATTTGCATGCATCTGCTTCAAACAAATCTGGGGCCTCGCATCTTCCTACCTGCAAACACACTTCACTCTACACAACCCCACACGAACAACCAGAAACAAAAACATCTTCGCCTATCCAAAAATCACTGGCTGCAAATACAAATCCTTCCTTGACAGAACCTTCATGTTCCAAGCTAACAAACAACAATCCTGGCTGGGAAACTACATAAATAAAACCAGTCAGACCTACAATGCATTCTGAAAATCAATCAAAACCACTCTGTTTGACAAATTCATCAACTAAACAGACCGACCTTCACTCACCACGCTTTTCCCCCTATAAACCCGAAGCAATCTCTCAGGTAACCCCTCTCATTTCCCTCCCCTTACACACAGTGCTGCACAGAGGCACAAAGAATAAGAAAACCTCTAAACCTACATAGACAGCCTTCAGGGACACTGAGAGAGACAAGATACCCATATGAAACACAGGGTACTCTCATGCCACTGACATCACTGTGCAGCAATTTGCCTTCTGTCGACCCATAACGGCAAAAAACCGAGATTGGGCAGCTGAGCACAGGGCAGAATCTCTTTCTTAAGCACCGTGAGGCATAACCGTACAGTCGCAATTAAAATAGTTAAGTCTTTTCAAGCAGAGAGAGTGGGGAAACATACACACAAGGTATATCACCGCAACAGTGGCAAAAGCTGTTGAAACACTCCTGACGCGTAGAACCCCAAAAACAGGGAAGCTGTGGGATAGTGACCTAAGTAAGCTGCAGAATAAACTCCGTGAACGCTGCGGTGCTCCCACTAGCGCTGGAGACCCAAGCGCATGCCTATTTAATAGCGAAATGAGCTGACTATCAAAAATGCATTAAAAACCTACCCAGAGCCAACCATTAAAATATTTTTCACACTGTCATGGTATAAAATGCTTAAAATAAACATTGGAGAGAAATAAATGAATGCTGCTTCATTCTCAACTTAGGAAAACAAGCACACGCCTCTTGCGCTCAGTCAGGAACCAGCTATGGGAAGAACACACCCGGAGCCGTCCAAATATTTACCTCCACCTGGCTGCGGGAACTGCCAAGCAAAGTCAGCCTCGGGGAGAAATCCCACTACCGCTGTGGTGCTGCTGACAGAGTATGAAAACAAGCGCATGCCTACAATACGCGGGAAGGCACTAGTTCTGTCAACGGAGCTCTCTATCCATACACCCGAAGCCCTTTACTTAATAAACTTCATACAAATGTAAATTTACTTGTCAGTCACTGAACCATTTCCACAACTCTACAAAATATAGCATTTGATAAAAAACATATTCCTTCTATAGACTCACACCGAACCTGCATCTCCACCAGAAACCAGAAAAGAAGTGCAAATAAAGCACAGTTACTTACCGTAACAGGTGTTATCCAGGGACAGCAGGCAGATATTCTCACATGTGGGTGATGTCATCCACGGAGCCCCGATGCGGACAGCTTTTCAAGCAAACTTGATTGAAGATTTCAAGTTTGCTAGTGCTGCACCACGCATGTGTGTGCCTTCCTGATCCACTAGAGGGCGCATCCCCTCCTCATGGTCTTCAGTTTAGATAGCTAGCAAAGAAGCCAACCTTGGGGAGGCGGGCAGGTTGTGAGAATATCTGCCTGCTGTCCCTGGATAACACCTGTTACGATAAGTAACTGTGCTTTATCCCAGGACAAGCAGGCAGCATATTCTCACATGTGGGTGACCTCCAAGCTAACCAAAAAGGGACGGAGGGAAGTTGGCAATTCAAGAAAACAGATTACGCAAAACCGACTGGCCAAACCGGCCGTCGCTCCTGGACAGAGTATCCAGACAGTAGTGTGAGGTGAAAGAATGAACCGAAGACCAAGTGGCAGCCTTGCAAATCTCCTCGATAGGCGTTGACCTGAGGAAAGCTACAGAATCCGCCATCGCTCGGACTCTATGTCCCGGGACTCGACCATGCAGCGCGAGACCAGCCTGAGCGTAGCAAACCAGCAGCCAACCAGTTGGACGAGGTGCGCTGGGAAACAGGGCGTCTCACCCGAGTAGGGTCGAAGGACAAAAACAATTGAGGAACCGTCCGATGAGACTGAGTGCATTGAAGATAAAAAGCCAACGCCCTCTTACAGTCAATCGTATGACGCGCCACCACGCCAGGATGAGAGTGGGGCTTCGGAAAAAAGACCGGAAGAACAATGGAACGATTGAGATGAAAGTCCGAAACCTTCTTGGGCAAAAACTTGTAATGAGTACGCAGGACCACTGCGTCCTGATAAAATACAGCAGAAGACGGGTCCGCAACCAGAGGTTGCAGCTCACGGACTCTACGAACAGACGTGAGACCAACCAGGAATACCACCCGCCAGGTGAAACAGATCAAAAGAGCGTTATCAATGGGTTCAAACGGAGGTTTCACCAATTGAGCCAGGATCACCCTAAGATCCCAAACCACCGGAGGGGGCTTGAGCGGAGGATGAACATTGAAGAGACCCTTCAGAAAGCGGGAAACCGTCGGATGGACGGAGAGCAGCTTCCCATCCAGCGGCCAAGGAAAGGCAGCAATCGCACAGAGGTGGACTCGGATAGATGTCAATTTGAGACCAGACCAAGACAAGTGGAACAGAAAATCCAGCACTGAAGGGAAGGAGGCAGAGAGTGGATCCATGCAGTGCTCAGCACACCACGCAGCAAATCAGGAGCATTTCTGGGAAAAGCATTGCCGAGTGGAGCCCATACGAGAAGCCTCGAAAATATCCCCACCGACTGAGAGAAACAGAAGGAGGGAGGCACGTTGCGAGGAACCAAGCTGATAAGTGTAGAGACTGCAGATTGGGAGGCAACAGAAACCTCAACACTGAGACAGCAGAGAAGGGAACATAGGTAGAAGCAGAGGCTCCCTGACACGCTGAAGGAGCAGGGAGAACCACAGCTGTCAGGGCCACAGAGAAGCCAGCAAGATCATGGTGGCGCAGCCCGACAGGAGGTGCATCAAAGATCTGAGAATCAGAGTAAAGGGAGGGAACGCATAGAGGAACCTGCCCATCCAATCGAGAAGGAAAGCATCCACCTCGATGCGAACCTGGGAGAACATCCTCGAGCAATATCGAGGCAACCAGTGAGTGAGGGGCGAAGCGAACAGAACTATCTGTGGGGTTCCCCACCGAACAACCACATGCTGCAGAGTCTGAGAATGGAGCGACCATTCATGCGGCCGAGAAGGGCGACTCAACGTGTCCACCAGACAATGCTGCTCGCCCCGGAAATACACCGCCCAAAGAAATAAGTAGTGGTGTAACGCCCCCTGCCAATGACGAAGGGCTCCCCTGCAAAGTAACAGGGAACCTGTACACCCTGGCTTGGTCACAGAATACATCGCCACCGGGATCTCGGGACGCACCAGGACCCCGAAATCTTGCAACCAATAACGAAAATCCACCCCGGCATTATAAATGGCCCGGAGCTCCAGCAGATTGATGCGGCTGCGACGGCCCGCACCCGACCAAAGACCCTGAGTCCGAAGGCCGTCGAGGTGCACCCCTAAGCCTATGCCGAGGAGTCCATCGGCAGAACCTTCTGATGCGGGGATACGAAGAGGTGGCCCACCAACGAAACAAGCGTGTCAAGGAGGGAGGCACCACAATGTGCTTGGAATCCGGATCCCGATCCTGCCACCACTGAGATGCTCGGGTCCAGCAGGGAACACGAAGATGAAACCAGGCAAACATCGGGACATGAACCGTGGAGACCCATGATCCCAAAAGGATCAACATCAGCTCGGCCGAGGCCGAAGACTGCGGAGACACCAGCTGACTCAAGCGCAGACAGGCGGCCTGCCGAGGCAGAAAAGACCGGAGGCGGACCGAGGACAGAGGGGCCACCTTCCAGCATAAACAAACAAGGGCCACCCCCCTGAGGCCTAGCCAAGAAGGAGCGCAGACAAACTGGGTCCAGGTCCGCCCCGATGGACTCCCGAGACTGGGGCGGGCAGAGTCTGAACCACTCCTGGACTAGAACTAGTGCAGGTCACGAAGGGCCTGGACCAGACGCAGATGGGAGGATGGGAATGCCCAACCGACAGAAGCGAGGCTATACTCCCGGTGCGTAGACACGGAGACACCCCTCCCAAAGGGAGGGGAGGAATCCCAGAAGGAGAGCAGCCCGGAGGCTATGCGAGAATAGTCAAAAAGACGGCCAGGAGTCGCCAAAGCCGGCGACTGGACCATAACCCGGCGCTGCTGCAGCTATTGCAGCTGCTGTGAAGGAGGCCGAGAACACAAGAAAGGTATCCGGATGGCCCCTCCGGAGAAGGAGTCCAAACCACCAAGGCAGACGGGATTCAGCTGAAGACGTCCCGATAGGCGAAGGACCGGTCGCGTTCTGAGAGGCGGTTAGTGGCCACCGCAAGAGAGGCCTCAAGAAGCGCAGAACTCACGCAAGTAAAAGTGGCGAGATGATCCTGGAGGTTCGGATCCTCAGCCACACTCTGCGCCAAGCGAGATAACGCATGGCAGGAGCAATAGAGCCGGAGCAGGGAGAGAGTCTCTTCCAGGCAACCAAACTCCATACTACAAGATTCCATCACGGCTGCCCGGAATGAACCGAAGAGAAAGCGGGGAACCCTTTCGAACAGGAGCCGGAGACGCCGAGGCACAGAGCCCCAGACGACGTCGAGACACTAAGCCCCCGTCAATAACGGGGCGCAAACCCGCAGTCGACGCCGAGGCCCAAAGCCTCAGCCGCTGCCGAGATATAAAGCCCCCAGCGACGTTGCGGCACCAAGCCACAGTCGACATCGAGACACAAGGCCACCGCCAACCAAAGGGCAAAGCCCCAAGCGACGTCAAGTCACAAAGCTCCAGTCGACGGCGAGACACGAAGCCTCGGCAACGACGAGGCACAGATCTCCAGCCTCAGTCGACGTCGAGGCACAAGCCTCAGGAGCCGTCGAAGCACAAGCGTCAAGTGACGCGGAGCACACGGCCGCAGCCGACGTCGAAGGTACAAAGCATCCGTCGACGTCCGAGACACCCAGCCTCAGTCGACATCGAGACACCAAGCCCCAGTCGACATCGAGGCAGAAAGTCGAAGCACAAAGCCTTAGACGACGTCAAGGCACCAAGCCGCCTCCTACGTCGAGGCACAGGGCCTCAGGCGGCGGTGAGGCACCAAGCCGCAGTCGACGTCGAGGCACCAAGCCGCAGTAGACGTCGAGGCACCAAGCCGCAGTCGACGTCGAGGCACCAAGCCGCAGTCGACGTCGAGGCCCAAAGCCACAGTCGACGTCGAGGCCCAAAGCCACAGTCGACGTCGAGGCACAAAGCCTCAAATGACGTCGAGGCACAAAACCCCAGTCGAGGTCGAGGCACAAAGCCTCAGTCGAGGTACGAAGCCCCAGTCGACATCGAGGCACAAAGCCCCAGTCGACATCGAGGCACCAAGCCCCAGTCGACGTAGAGGTACCAAGCCTCAGTCGACGAGGCACAAAGCCTCAGTCGACGAGGCACAAAGCCTCAGTGGACGTCGAGGCACGAAGCCCCAGTCGACGGCGAGGCACGAAGCCCCAGTCGACGGCGAGGCACGAAGCCCCAGTCGACGGCGAGGCACGAAGCCCCAGTCGACGGCGAGGCACGAAGCCCCAGTCGACGGCGAGGCACGAAGCCTCAGTCGACGTCGAGACACGAAGCCCCAGTCAACGTCAAGGCACGAAGCCCCAGTCGACGTCCAGGCACGAAGCCCCAGTCGACGTCCAGGCACGAAGCCCCAGTCGATGTCCAGGCACGAAGCCCCAGTCGATGTCCAGGCACGAAGCCCCAGTCGATGTCCAGGCACGAAGCCCCAGTCGACGTCCAGGCACGAAGCCTCAGTCGACGTCCAGGCACGAAGCTCCAGTCGACGTCGAGGCACATCGAGGTTCAGAAGTCGGCACCGTACCAATGAAACTGGTAATAAAGGTGCAGCAGTGCGCTCCATAAAGGGCAACCTCAAGATGAGTATTCCCATGAAAGGAGACACGCTTCGAAGGTCTCGTAGAGGCGGGCACGACTGCACTCGATGCCTGGAATGCCTGAGACTCAGCCGGTGGCATTACCGAGGTAACGCAACTAGAAGAACAGAAAGAAAGAAAGAAGACTTACCAGGGATCGAAGCTACTCAGTCCGATTCCAACGAAGGAAAAATGGTCCTGGCCATCCTGCTCACACGAGGTGAGCCCAGAGAGAGGCCAGGGAAGAAGAAAATACAGCTGCAGCCAAATGAGGCCTAGCCGCATGGCTGAGGCCCAAGAAGGGCCTGCCGGTGGAACCAGCAGAAACACAATAAAAAGTCCTTTTTTTTTTTTTTTTGAAACAAAGAAATACACGATCAATCAACAAACGCACAGCGACTCCCTAACAAAATAAAGAAGCCGCGGTGCTAGAAAGGCACTTATAAGAATGCAGAGAAGAGAGACAGGGCTTTCTGGCTCCGCGGAAAACTAAGAACTGAAGACCATGATGAGGGGATGCGCCCTCTAGTGGATCAGGAAGGCACACACATGCGTGGTGCAGCACTAGCAAACTTGAAATCTTCAATCAAGTTTGCTTGAAAAGCTGTCCGCATCGGGGCTCCGTGGATGACGTCACCCACATGTGAGAATATGCTGCCTGCTTGTCCTGGGATAAAACATATACAGTCAAACCTCGGTTTGCGAGTAACCCGGTTTGCAAGTGTTTTGCAAGACGAGCAAAACACTTAGCAAACTTTTGACTCGCAAACCGAGTGTTGACTCGATTTGCGAGCACTCCCCCCGATAACCGGCATCGCTCCCCCCCCGCTCGCAAAGGTCCCCTCGCTCCAACCGGCACCCCCTCTCTCCGTGCGAACCGGACCCCCGCCCAAACAACTTAAACTTACCCCCCTCCCCCGTCTGGCACCAGCATGTAGGCACAGATCGTGCCGGTGCCTAGAAGATCTTCCGGTTTCTGCCTGCCTTGAGCAATAGGCTTTAAGATCGAAAGAAAAAACATATACTTGTAAGAACTGTTGTGTTGAACTGAAAAGTATACACTGGAAGCCTAAGGAATTGGAACATGTGACAGCCGCCATGAAAAGCAGAACCATGAGGTTGGAATAAGGAGAAACTAGACCTGAAGAACTTTGTAGAAAAAAATGCAGCCCTCCAGTGTATTGGAAAATCAAGAGAAAGAAGGGATGAGAATCCCTAACTCCACTAAGCGAAGAGAACACTTTGAGAAGAATCAGAAGGACTGCATAAGATCCCAACTAGACTCTCTGAGAAGAGTCTGAGCGCAGGGTAAAAATAGTGAAAACCAGCCGTATGAAAAAAATTCAGAGAGCAAAAGCTCTTAGAAGTACATGAAGAACTGAAAAAATGGAAACACAAATCTCCATTGAGAAAAAGAAGGAGATGAAGGTGAAAACAATTACTGAGACGTGACTAGAAAGTTCCACCTAGTCCCTTGATTTCAATCAGATCTGAAAAACAGATCTGCAAGAACAGGTACTGAAAACAGACACTGTACGTGTAAGTAGAGAAAATGAAATGCGGCAACATGGAATGTGTGAACAAATGTATGCCCAGGAAAATCATTCAGGTAATATATGAATATAGTAAGCCTATTTGATTAACCGATCCCTAGCCTTGTCCACTCTGCCCAGAAAGACAGAGGCCTACACACTGGCCGGTAGAAAGAACTCCACCAGTAGGGAAAGCAATGTTACTTACCGTAACAGTTGTTATCCAGGGACAGCAGGCAGCTAGTCTGCTGTTTTGGGTTCTTTTACTCATAATTGTTAATTTTCGGCATGTTTTCTTGTTTTTCAAAAAAAAAAATATTTTTCCTTCCGTTCGACCGGGCAGGCCACATGGCCGCAGCCCCACGTCTTCGACCTAGCGGTGGAGCTTTTTCGGCCTATGTCCCGGTCTATCACCGGTTTTAAGAAGTGTGTCAAGTGCCAGTGCGCGATTTTGCTGACGGATCCTCATCGACACTGTCTTCAGTGTCTCGGGCCTCAACACCTTCCGAAATCGTGCCGGCCTTGCTCCACACTTACAGCACGTGCGTTCAAGCGTCGCTGCGTCTTGTGGGAGTCGCTGTTCAGCATGAAGGCTTCATCGGAGCTGACCTCATCGAAGAGCGCCAAACCTTCGACTTCTGCCTCGACTCTTCCGTCTTCCACCTCTGCGGCCCCGAGTCTCCTCAAGCCTGCTTCATTTGTGCCGGCTTCGATTCCGCCGCCTGCTGCGGTGCCTTCCTCTGCCTCCTCATGTCAGGTAGCTAAGCAGCCCATTCCCCCTGTGGTACTCAAGGTGCCCAAGGCCTCTAAGTCCAAGCACCTGGGTGCCAGGGATCCCGATGTCCATGCAGGAGGTCCCTATTGCGGATGCGGATCCCTCCTTGCCGGCTTCGTTCCTGACCTTGCTGGAGAAGCAGTTAATCGAGCTCTTTACCACTATGGGGCCGAAGCTTCTCTCCCAAATCCAGCCTGGGCACGCGGGGGCCTCCACGTCGTACACTCTCGCTACAGGGAGCCGAGTCTCTGCGAGTGTCTGGTCTGGCATCGATGCATGCATCGCAAGGAGCAGAGTCTTTGCCCATGTCTCCATTAGAACCGATTCACTCAATGCAAGGAGCAGAGTCTTTGCGAGTGCCTCCGTTGGTGCGAAGAAGAAGGCTTTGACTTCGTACGCAACTGGACGGCGTTCTGGGGAAAAAGCAAGTACTACAGAAAGGATGGACTACACCTCAACAAGGAAGGAGCAAGAGTATTGGCAGGCAACATGAAGAAGGCCATCGAGAAGGCTTTAAACTAATAAATAGGGGAAAGCCGACAGTCGACCACCAGTCGATGGCACGGACGACAGGATGCCCCAATGAAGAAACCATGGGCTACTACTCATACACAGGAGGGGATGATCTCACAGCAAATAATAATAATAATAACAACTTATTCTTGTATACCGCAATACCATGGAAGTTCAATGCGGTTAACAATAGAAGAGACTGTACATTTACAGCGATGATACATATTACAGTGTTGTTACATTTACAGAGATGTTACATAAATAGCAGTAATAAAAAGGCATATACTAAAGAAGAGACTGTACGTATACAGCGATGTTGCATGTTATAGCGGAGGTACATTTACAGTGATGTTAAATGTGAGGCAATGAAAAGGCAGGGCAATTAGATAAAACAGAGATTGTGAAAGAGAGGCCATAGTGGCTTGGGAGGGGGGCGTAGTCAGAGGGAATGGAGGCATGTCGAGGTCAGGAGGGTGCAGGGAAGGAGGGAAGGCAGCGTTAGCGGAATTTGTCGAAGAGGTAGGTTTTTAGTGACTTCCTGAACAGGTGGTAGGGCGGGGAGTTGGAGATGAGGGCGGTAAGGCAATTGTTCCATTTGCCCGCTTGGAATGCTAGGGTTCTATCAATGAATCTCTTGTAGAGGCAGCCTTTTAGAGAGGGAAAGGTGAATAGGTGGGCGTTTCGTGTGCGAGAGGGGCCTGCTATTTCAAGGTGCTCAGACAAGTAGATTGGGGAAGATCCTGTAAGAGTTTTGAAACAGAGGCAGGCGAACTTAAAGATGATCCTTGCCTCTACTAGGGGCTAACATGGTTGTATTTTTTGAGATCATAGATGAGGCGGACGGCCGCATTTTGGACTGTTCTAAGACGTTTGATGGTATTTTTAAGGAAGACAAGGCAGGAAGGGACAACTCAGACACAGGAGGGGATGACCGTACAGCAAACAAGGGAGACAACACTGGAGCGGTTAAGGATACCGTGAAAGAAACAGTAGAGACAAAAAGGTAACACGAAGAGAACTCAAATGTATGTATACGAATGCTAGAAGTCTAGGAAACAAAATGGGGGAACTAGAGACAATAGCAAGACATGATAAGTTGGAAATCATTGGCATAACAGAAACATGGTGGAATGAAGAAAACAAATGGGACACAGTACTACAGGGATACAAACTATATAGAAGAGATCGAGTAGGGCAGAAAGGTGGAGGTATTGTCCTATATGTTCAGGAAGGAGTAGAATCTGTTGAAGTGGCTACGACAGAAACGAAAGAGAAGCTAGAGTCCCTCTGGATCAAGATTCCTGGCCAAAACAGCGCAGACACGAAAATTGGCCTTTACTATCGTCCCCCAGGACAGGCGGAGGAAACTGACTCAGAAATGATAGAGGAAATCAAACAAGAATGCAAGACGGGCAATGTAATAATATTGGGAGACTTCAATTTCCCGAGGATAGACTGGAAACTAGGAACCTCCAACTGCGGTAAGGAGGCCAAGTTCCTGGAGGCGCTAGGGGATTGCTTCCTGGAACAAATGGTAAAAGAGCCGACAAGAGGCAACGCCACCCTGGACTTGGTACTAAATGGCCTCACGGGTCCGACAAAAGAAGTAGAAGTTACGGTACCGCTGGGGACAAGCGATCACAATGTAATCAGCTTTAAGCTTGACATCGGGAATAGAAAACGTGCCAAAACCTTAAACTTTAAAAAGGGCAAATACGATCGCATGAGAGCCATGGTGAAACAACGACTCAAGAAAAAGGTGGACAAACTTGAAATGGTAGACCAGGCATGGTCCCTACTGAAAATACTATCACAGAAGCACAAAATCTCCACATTCCGAGGATCTCCAAAGAGGGGAGAACAAAAGGTAAGGGAGAACCGGCATGGCTTACCAAACAGGTGAGGGAAGCCATAAAAGAAAAGAAGGACTCTTTCAAAAAATGGAAGCACATGAAAACAACCGAAGCATGGAAAAAACATAAAGATGATCAGAAGAAATGTCACAAGGCGGTGAGGGATGCCAAAAAGGACTATGAGGAAAAAATAGCACAAGAGGCCAAAAACTTCAAGCCCTTCTTTAGATACGTGAAATGGAAAAAACCCGCAAAAGAGGCGGTGGGACCCCTGGATGACCAGGGAAGAAAAGGGTACATCAAGGAAGATAAACAAATTGCAGACAAACTAAATTCCTTCTTTGCGTCTGTCTTTACGGAGGAGGATACCGCAAAAATACCAGAAGCAGTGAAAGTGTTTAGTGGAGTAATAGAAGACAGCCTCACCACAGTTGAAGTGGAGTTGGACCAGATATACTACCAGATCGACAAACTTAAAAGTGACAAATCCCCTGGACCGGATGGAATTCACCCGAGAGTCTTAAAGGAATTGAAGGTTGAAATCGGAGAGTTATTGCAAAAACTTGCCAACCTGACAATCAGAACTGGACAGATACCAGATGACTGGAAGATAGCGAACGTCACGCCAATCTTCAAAAAAGGATCGAGAGGGGAACTGGGCAACTACAGACCTGTGAGCCTTACGTCTGTCCCTGTAAAGATGGTTGAAGCACTGATCAAGGATAGCATAGTCCGGCACCTAGATACACACGACTTGCTGAAACCCAGTCAACATGGGTTCAAAATCATGTTTAACGAATTTACTTCAAATTTTTGAGACCGTGAACAAGCAAATTGATAGTGGAATGCCGGTGGACATAATATATTTGGACTTCCAGAAAGCATTCGACAAAGTTCCACATGAAAGACTTCTCAGGAAACTACAAAGCCATGGAATAGAGGGAGATATACAAAGGTGGATAGGCAAATGGCTGGAAAACAGAAAGCAGAGAGTGGGCATAAATGGGAAGTTCTCAGACTGGGAGAAAGTGACTAGTGGTATGCCCCAGGGCTCGGTACTTGGGCCGATCCTATTTAATATTTATATCAATGACCTGGAAGACGGAATATCCAGTGAGATCATTAAGTTTGCAGACGACACAAAGCTATTCCGGGCAATCAGATCGCAGGAGGATAGCGAGGAACTCCAGAGCGACTTGTATCAGTTAGAGAAATGGGCAGAGCAATGGCAGATGAAGTTCAACGTGGAGAAATGCAAAGTAATGCATTTAGGTAGTAAGAATAAGGAACACGAGTATAGATTGTCAGGTGCAACTCTGGGTAAGAGCGAACAAGAAAAGGATCTGAGTGTACTGATAGAAAGGACCCTGAAGCCATCGGCACAATGCGCGGCAGCTGCAAAGAAAGCAAACAGAATGTTAGGCATGATAAAGAAAGGAATCACGAGTAGATCAAAGAAAGTCATAATGCCGCTTTATAGAGCAATGGTAAGACCACACTTGGAATACTGTGTCCAACATTGGTCTCCCAACCTAAAGAAGGATATAAAACTGCTGGAGAGGGTGCAGAGACGAGCAACGAAGCTAATAAGAGGTATGGAGAACTTGGAATATGAGGAACGACTCAAGAAACTGGGACTGTTCTCCCTTGAGAAGAGGAGGCTGCGAGGGGACATGATCGAGAAGTTCAAAATGCTGAAAGGCATCGATAAAACAGAGCAGGAAAATAAATTATTTACATTGTCCAACGTGACACGGACAAGAGGACATGGTTTGAAGCTAAGGGGGGACAAGTCCAGGACAAATGTCAGGAAGTTCTGCTTCACGCAGCGAGTGGTAGATGCCTGGAATGCTCTCCCAAAGGAGGTTATTAAGGAATCCACTGTGCTAGGATTCAAAGACAAATTAGATGCACATCTCCTTACGAGAGGCATAGAGGGATATGGGTGACTAAAAATACATCAGGTGTATACCTGACTGGGCCTCCGTGTGTGCGGATCGCCGGACTCGATGGACCATGGGTCTGATCCGGAGATGGCAGTTCTTATGTTCTTATGCCGGGAGCCGAGTCTCTGCGAGGGCCTCCTCCGGACCCTTTGCCCTCAATGCCAAGCGGGTGCCTCGAGGTGCTTCTACCCAACCACCTCTGCTTCGATCCACCGCTTCCAGCCCCATCCACTCGCTGGAAGCCTCGACGGTGCCTCGCTCGCCTCGACGGTCGAGGCCTACTTCCAGGCACAGTTCTGGCCATCGATCGAGGCATTCTTCGAGGCATTCCTCGAGGCATGACGCGCCTCGTCAGAAGCAGCCTTTCCTCGACTATTCGCCTCCAGAGTCTTCACCTCCTCCTATGCCGGAGCTCGAGGACACCTTGGGATCTTTTTCTCCCTGCCAATCCCCGGCCTCGTTGGATCCGGAAGCCTCGTCGTCCTCGAGTTCTTCTCGAGGTCCTGCTCTGGCTGACCAGCTGTCTTTCTCCTCTTTCCTCCAACAGATGGCTGTGGATCTGGACATTACCCTAGACACAGGGTCCAAATTTTCCAAGGAATATCTGGAGACGTTGCATCTCCCTCAACCGCCTGCTGAGTCCCTCCGGCTTCCTCTTCATAAGCTGCTGGACCAGACCTTCATGCGCTGTTTTGAGACACCTTACTCCATCCCAGCTGTTCCGGGGAAATTGGATGCCAGGTACCGCACGGTCCACCATAAGGGATTCGATGGGGCCCAGCTCTCTCATCAGTCTCTTCTGATGGAATCCTCATTGAAGCGGTCTCACCCCTCCCAGGTCTATGCCACCGTTCCACCTGGCCGGGAGGGCAAGAACTCCACCAGTAGGGAATCAATGGTACATGCTGATTGGTGTCAAAGGCATGTCAAAAAAGTTCCTGTAACTAACATGGAAGGGAAGCAAATAAACCTTGAGTAAAGAACTACAAATCAAAGAAAAGAAAATCCTTAGTGAAGGAAATGACTTTACAGAATAAACTTACAAAGGAATGCAAAGCACAGACAATTCCCTAAGGGATCTGTAAAAAATTTATCTCTCACCCTATGAAAGAGAAACATGTAGGGTAAAAACATCCACCCCTTCAGAGAGATAAGGAGTGTTGTTCCAAAAAACACTCCTACCCTCTCAGAAAGTCAAACCCAAATTGTACAGTCAGGGAGTCGATGTCGAAGGCAGAATACAGCTTAATGACTGCAAGGCCTTCTCATACCGAATCAACACCG
Source organism: Geotrypetes seraphini (assembly GCF_902459505.1). NCBI lineage: Eukaryota > Metazoa > Chordata > Amphibia > Gymnophiona > Dermophiidae > Geotrypetes > Geotrypetes seraphini. The sequence goes on from NC_047086.1 coordinate 409,936,743, forward strand.
ACACCAATAACTTCAAAGAAGACCGGCGTAACAATATAGGAGTCATCAAAATCATAGGAGACTCCTGTGAAAATGCTACCGGTATCAATGACTCAACTGGATCAGCACCAAAAGAAATGGTGTCGACATGACTGAAGACCCAAACAAATGGAAACACAGGTGAACATGTTGATGTCGACAAAGTTAAACTCCGACATTGACATGGGTGTCAATATGGATGACAACATCGAGCATGGTCATCGACATGGGTGTCGATATGGACATCGATCATGGACCAGGAGTGTCGATATAGAATCCGACATCAAGCAAAGATGTTGACATCGATCATAGACGTCGACATTGACATAGGGGTCGACAGATATAAGTAAACATGTCAATGCCGCAGAAGGGCATAGAGAAGGTAGAAAGGGACAGATTCTTCAGCCTATTGGGAACTACAAGAACAAGGGGGTACTCGGAGAAATTGAAAGGGTTCAGGTTTAGAACCAATGCTAGGAAATTTTTCTTCACTCAGAGGGTGGTGGACACTTGGAATGCGCTACCGGAAGATGTGATAGGACAGAGTACATTAAGGGGATTTAAAGAGGGATTGGATAAGTTCCTGAAGGATACGGGGATTGAGGGATATAGACAGAGGTAGAGATAGGATCATGAAAGGGTATAGATAGAAGAAAGATGGGGATTAAAGAGTTTTAGACAAAGAATCACTTACAGGTCATGGACCTGATGGGCCGCCGCGGGAGCAGTCTGCTGGGCGAGATGGACCCCTGGTCTGACCCGGCAGAGGCAACTTCTTATGTTCTTATAAATGAAACACTGCTGAAAAGAAGACACCGGTACCAATGGCTGCAACGTCGGTACCATTGTGCTACGCTCCAGAAATGAAAATGCCGGTATCAAGGCACACAGCACTAGCAGAGTGGAAAAAAATGATTCAGCAGGAAGAAAAGGACACTGGTACCCTTGGCCCATGACCGGTACCATCAGTGTTGCTCCACGCTTCCAAGATGAGGATGTCCGTATCAAGGCACTCATCGACATCAAAGCGGAGCCAGAGATGGGGTGGAAAAAGGTCGGCAGTAACTTGACTCACTGCTACAATGACCAAGGTCGGCAGGATTAGACTCACTGCTACAATGACCTGAAGCCCAAGGAAGAAAGTTGCACCAACTTACCAAGAGATGATCAAGCCCATCGAAGTCAGTATGGGCTAGAAGAGCGGTGCCGGAAATACTCTGGGCACTGGATTACTGACGTCGGTTGGTGCCAGACTTCTGGCGGCGCCAACGGGGAACTGCTTCTGAAGAATCCACATGAAAATGCACTGAAGAAGAAAAATCAAGGGAAGAAAATATCAGCAAGGCCGAGGTCCCGACATTGCAAAAATCACAGAAGGATGCCGATGAAGACAAATTCCACAACAAAACAACCGAGCAGAGGAAAATTGAGCAGGAAAAACCAGCATGGAACAAGAGCCATGAAGTGGGGAGAAAACAATATGGCGATCCATAAAGCCCCACCAAGCCAAACCAATGACAGTAAAAGAAAAAATAAACTATAAATGTTCAGTTATTTTTTATTTTTTTTAACTAACAAGAAAGGAAAAGAAGAAACTGACTAAAAAGTCAGAAAACTGCGAGAGCGGGAAGGCAGTGAAAAGAAAAAAAGTTGAAACAGCTGTTGAAACGTGACTTCTTAGCTCCATGGAAACTAAGAAACTGAGGGCCCGCGTGCCTACGTCGGGCAGGAAGACACTCGCGCATGAGCGGTGCGGGCCATTGAGAACTTTCTAAAGTTATTAAAATGGCAATGCACTTAAAGTGGTCCGTACTGGGGCTCCGTCGGTGACGTCACCCATCAGTGAGAATATGCTGCGTGCTTGTCCTGGGATAAAATATGGGTTATCACATCTGCTGAGTTTGTGCAGGATGTTTTGAACTGTATTCTGAGTGCTGTTGGTAACCAGTGCAGCTTATGAAGGCAGTCAGCTATTGCATCACATTTTCTTAAGCAGAAAATCAGCCTGATTACTGCAATCTGTGTAGTTGTTTGGTACCCAGACCTGCATATAGTGAGTTGCAGTAGTCCAGTTGTGAGAGGATGAGCAATTGCACTCTGATGGCAAAGTGGTGCTTGGAGAAGAAGGGTTGACCTGTCACAGTCTTTTCATGCTTTAGAATGTTTTTTTCTGAGACAATAAATTTGAGATGACTAGGCGAGTGCAGAGTTTTCAAGTTTCAAGTTTATTAGGATTCTTGATTAATCGCTTAATCAGACTTCTAAGCGATGTACAAATTAAAATTTACATTTTTAGGTAACAATACAGTAAATAAAAAAAGACAAAATTACGCTCAATTTAACATATTCATAACATTAGGTAAGGGGGAAAGAAATACAAATCTTAAAGTAAAGAGAGAACATTAAGGGAAAATACAAGAGGGTAACAAAATAAATATGATACAGATAGCATGGGGTTAGCTGGATAATAAAATTAGTTTGCAAAGGCATCCTTGAAGAGGAATGTAACATAGTAACATAGTAGATGACGGCAGATAAAAACCCGAATGGTCCATCCAGTCTGCCCAACCTGATTCAATTTAAAAATTTTTTTTTTTTTCTTCTTAGCTATTTCTGGGCAAGAATCCAAAGCTTTACCCGGAACTGTGCTTGGGTTCCACCTGCCGAAATCTCTGTTAAGACTTACTCCAGCCCATCTACACCCTCCTAGCCATTGAAGCCCTTCCCTGCCCATCTACCACCAAACGGCCATATACAGACACAGACCGTGCAAGTCTGCCCAGTAACTGGCCTTAGTTCAATATTTAATATTATTTTCTGATTCTAAATCTTCTGTGTTCATCCCATGCTTCTTTGAACTCAGTCACAGTTTTACTCTCCACCACCTCTCTCGGGAGCGCATTCCAGGCATCCACTACCCTCTCCGTAAAGTAGAATTTCCTAACATTGCCCCTGAATCTACCACCCCTCAACCTCAAATTATGTCCTCTGGTTTTACCATTTTCCTTTCTCTGGAAAGATTTTGTTCTACGTTAATACCCTTTAAGTATTTGAACGTCTGAATCATATCTCCCCTGTCTCTCCTTTCCTCTAGGGTATACATATTCAGGGCTTCCAGTCTCTCCCCATACGTCTTCTGGTGCAAGCCTCCTATCATTTTCGTCGCCCTTCTCTGGACCGCCTCAAGTCTTCTTACGTCTTTCGCCAAATACGGTCTCCAAAACTGAACACAATACTCCAACTGGGGCCTCACCAATGACCTGTACAGGGGCATCAACACCTTCTTCCTTCTACTGACTACGCCTCTCTTTATACAGCCCAGAATCCTTCTGGCAGCAGCCACTGCCTTGTCACACTGTTTTTTCGCCTTTAGATCTTCGGACACTATCACCCCAAGGTCCCTCTCCCCGTCTGTGCATATCAGCTTCTCTCCTCCCAGCATATACGGTTCCTTCCTATTATTAATCCCCAAATGCATTACTCTGCATTTCTTTGCATTGAATTTTAGTTGCCAGGCATTAGATCATTCCTCTAACTTTTGCAGATCCTTTTTCATATTCTCCACTCCCTCTTCGGTGTCTACTCTGTTACAAATCTTGGTATCATCTGCAAAAAGGCACACTTTTCCTTCTAACCCTTCAGCAATGTCACTCACAAACATATTGAACAGGATTGGCCCCAGCACCGAACCCTGAGGGACTCCACTAGTCACCTTTCCTTCCTTCGAGCGACTTCCATTAACCACCACCCTCTGGCGTCTGTCCGACAGCCAGTTTCTGACCCAGTTCACCACTTTGGGTCCTAACTTCAGCCCTTCAAGTTTGTTCAACAGCCTCCTATGAGGAACTGTATCAAAGGCTTTGCTGAAATCCAAGTAAATTACGTCTAGCATATGTCCTCAATCCAGCTCTCTGGTTAACCAATCAAAAAATTCAATCAGGTTCGTTTGGCACGATTTACCTTTTGTAAAGCCATGTTGCCTCGGATCCTGTAACCTGTTTTTAAGTTACTTTTAAATTTTCCAAATTCCTTCTCTTCCCTTAAAAATATAGGGAGGGCATTCCAAATCTGTGGCGCAGTAACTGAAAAAATAAATTGTCGTCTTGTATTTATAATTTTCAATGTCTAGGATGATACCAACTACTTGCAAGGTTTCGTATATTTGGAGGTTTGTGTCTGAGGGTAGGTTTGGGAATGGTTTGTAGTGGTATATGGAACCAGAGAATTTGTTTTTTGATGTGTTTTGTTTGAGTTTGTTGTAGGTGGAACAGTTAAATATTTTGCTTAAGCAATTTTCAAATTTTCTGGGATATTGGTGGAGGCTGGGTCTAACTGTATGAGAAGAAAGATATTGTCTGCATATGTTAGGAGGTGTTCATTGCTTTAAAAGGTGCAGTTACCTAAAGAGCTCATGAATAAGTTGAAGAGGACTGGTGACAGAGGAGATCCTTGACAGATACTTCCAGGTACTGGAGCATGAACTGTTTTTCCATTCTACTTATTCTCTGCTGGTTAGGAAGGTATGGAGCCAGTTGAGTACTGAGAATCCAATGCCAATCTCACTGAGTTTTAACAGAAGATCATGATCTCAACGTGTAATTAAACTCTGGAATGTGGTGAAAGCAGTTAGCATAGCAGGGATTAAAAAAGGTTTGGATAATTTCCTAAAAGAGAGGTCCACAGGCTGATAGCTTGGAGAAATCCACTGCCTATTCCTAGGAGAAGCAACATAAAATCTGTTTTACTTCTTGGGATCTTGCCAGGTACCTGTGACCTGGGTTGGCCTTGTAATTTAAAAGTGAAATTGGGCAATAGCATTCCAGCATCATAGGATCTTTCCAAGGCTTTGGTATCAGTACTACTACTATTTATTATTTCTATAGTGCTACCAGATGCACGAAGCGCTGTACATTAAACACGCAAGAGACAGTCCCTGCTTGAAAGCGCTTACCATCTAATTATGACAGACACAGTGGACAAAATGGTGGTGTTGTAAGAATGTATTGAACGTTGTAAAACGTATCACATTAGTTTCTCACATTTTTATAGAATTTTCTAAGGAGTTCATCAGTGCCCAGAGACTTATATAATAGACTCTGATAAATTGCTCAGAGCACTTCCTCTGCAATAACTGGGGCATTAAGTATGGCCCTCTATTTGCAGTAATTGTACACTAAACTATGTGTCATTACCTAGACAAGCTGACTGAGGTGGAAAACATAATTGCTCAAAATAAAATTACATGCATATTCATTGCAGATATCCTGAAAAACTGGTAAAATTAGTGCAGATAAAAATTGACAATCCTTTCTGAGCTAAAGGGAGAATGAGAATATTAGATATTCTTACCACTTTCCATCGGTCCTTGACCACATAGTTGACTGGTAGAATGTCAGCCTGCTCTCCTCCCCCACTCATGTTTGTCTCCTCCTTGATAGCCGATGCCAGGCACTGCATTTGCCAGTCAGACAAGATTTTGTTAGAAGATTTTGTTGATTTAAATGAGCCATTTATCTAGTGGGAAGTGGAAAAAATACAGACAGTTAATGAATGGTATAATATTGTATCATTTAGAGCAGTGTTTCTCAATATGTGGTATGTGTATCCCTAGGGGTAGGTGAGCCGCTTGTGGGGGGTACGCGGCACTGCACGGGTATCCCACCCTCTTCCTCATCAATTCAATTGTCGTTGCCGCTGGAGATCTCATACCCTCCTTCCTGCCCTCCAGCTGCATCGCCAAAGCCGACCCAGAAGGCCCATATCAGAGCTAATGTCAGGTCAGCCAGACATTCTGGTTACCTCAACAGACCTTCCTGCCTTCAGCTGCACTTGTTTGCAAGAACACGGGCAGCGGCTCTTACACACTGCACTTGGCTGACCCGGAAGCTTTGTAAGTCAGCCACGTGCAGCATGCAAGAGCTGCTGCCTGCGTCCCTGCAAAAAAGTGCAACTGAAGGCAGGAAGGAGCAGCCCAGCTGGACGGCCCTGAAGGGAGCAAGTGCAACCCTGGAGTGAACAAATAAGGGAGATGGGATATCAACATGGGACAAAGGAAGAATGGATGAGGAGGAGCATGAATTTGAGACATAGGCTCAGGCTGGAAGGCAGGGTGGGGGGCACGAACTTGGGACACAAGGGAGGGAGAAAGGGCACTAACTTGGAACATAGGAGGCTGAGTTACATTAATAAGAGCTCTCGAAGAGTACACTTGTATCCCTCAATAAAATCCTGTCATTACAAAAGGTTCCTCGACAGAACCTTTTCTTTTCAGGCGGCCACACTGAATACATGGTTTGCCAAAATCGCGTTAGAAGCTTCCTCTTATCTTGATTTTAGAAAACAGATAAAAACCCAATTATTCAATAGACTGGCAACCTAATATATATCTTATTACTTACTTATAATTTTTATCTCATTTTAAATTGTTTGTATCTTCCCACTGTAAGCTTTTAACTTTGCCAAAATTTTAGATGATTTCAATTTTAAATATCTATTTGTACTGTATGTATAATGATTGATTGATGTGAACCGCCTAGAACTCCCGGGTATGGTGGTATATAAAAATAAACTATTATTATTATAGTGATGGAAGGAAAGATGTGGCATGATGCTGGAGAGTGGTGACAGAAGGAGAAATGTTGGGCATAGGGCTGGTGGGCAGTGGTGAAATATGCTGCACATGATCCAGGGGAAGAGAGAGAGAAAAATGTTAGATGTTGCAGTACAGGGAGTGGGAGAGATGCACCCTGGATCTCTCTCTCTTTCCCTACTACCTTTGCAGCAAGGGAGGGAATGAGAGAAGGGCAGGAGGAGAGAAAGGGAGACATATTGCCAATGGGGGTGGAGGACAGAGGAAAAAAAAGCTGGACTCGTGGAGGGACAGAGAGAGATGCTGGTTAGGGAAGGGAATGAGGTCCAGAGGAGAGAAAGTGTGTAGAAGGCAGAAAGAAAAAAATATTGGATGCACAGTCAGAAGAAAGTGCAACCAGAGACTAATGAAATCACCAGACAACAAAGATAGGAAAAATTATTTATTTTCAATTTAGTTTTGAGAATTTATATCAGCTGTCTATATTTTGCATTATATTTGTCCATTCTTCTATAGGGTCATTCCATGCCAAGTGAATCAGGAGCCCACACTCGACCCCTTTGAAATCCAACCAAATTTTACAGGGGAGTTGTCCAGGGTCTCAAATTAAACTCTGCAAAAATTTTTGGATCTATCTCAATTTGATCAGGAGCTAGCCAAGCTTTTCAAGCACAGAGACATGAATCTGCATACAAATATTCATCTTTGTCCAAGCTATGGTATTCTCAACAATGTCATAAAGATGTGAATATTGGACAGTAATTACGATAAGTTAAGAAGAAAAACTGTTTCCTTCAAATTATGGGCTATAGAACAATACTGTATATACTGTGGAAAACAAATCAATCGGTACTGGAGAACAAACCTAAGCTTACCGTGGAAATTAAGGCCTAGATTATTTTAAAAAACACGTTAAAAAACAACAGGCTGCTATCGCTGCCATTCTAGTAGCAAATTAAAAGAACGCAAGCCATTCTCCAAAAAACGCTCATGCAAATGAGGTTGGCAGAGAGTAGCGAAGACACGCTAAATTTGTATGTGCCCATCACTGGTGATAGCGATGGGCACATGCGCAGAATAAATGCAAAAAGAAAAAAAAACCATAACACAACAGCGGGAGAGATGTTCAATCTCTCCCGCTGCCGGCCAACAACCCCCCACACCCCCGCAGCAGGAGAGATACTACTCTCCCCTGCTGCCAAGCGAACCCTCCCCCCACCTCCAACAGCAGGAGAGATGCACACTCTCTCCTACCACAAACACCTCCCTCCCCACCTCCACCGCAGTGGAAAAGATACCCACTCTCTTCTGCTGCCACACAACACCCTACTCTCTGTTGCCAGCTGACCTGCCTCTTCAAAATGGGCCTTTCTCTCACTTATGCATCCTGGGATGCACCAGGGAGGGGCCTGGGGCTCTGATTGACCCAGGTTATTTAATAATAATAATAATAATAATAACTTTATTTTTGTATACTGCAATACTACAAACAGTTCAGAGCGGTTTACAATGTAAGAGAGACTGTTCATACACAGCGAAGATACAATGCAAGGGAATGTAATATCAAGTTTCAAGTTTATTTACATTTGATGTATCGCTTATTACAAATTTCTAAGCGATGTACAATTTAAAAACCAGCAGATTGTGGTAATACATACAATTTTACTACTTTGGACAGTTGACAAAACAAATTTAGACAAACATGATTGAGAAGGAAGGAAGGGGAAAGTTACAATTACATTATTTGTTAAAATTTACATAGAGGGGAGAGTACAATAGGTATAAATAGGGAAAAAAAGGAAAAAAAGGTATAAGTAGGGAAAAAAAAGGAAAAAAAAAAAAAAAAAAGGAGAAGAGAATCTTAAGAACATATGCGTTTATAAGAAAGATCATTTCATAAGTCAAATGCATCTTGAAACAAGTAGGTTTTTAACAATTTTTTAAAAGAGACAAGATCCTTTTCATTTTTAATAAAGTTTGGGAGAGCGTTCCATAATGAGGGGGCCACCACTGAAAACATATCTTTACGTCTCGTGCCAATAATTCTTAATGAAGGGACTGAAAGTTGGTTAGATAAAGATGATCTTAAGGATCGCGGAGGATTATACGGAACTATCATTTTTGATATAAAAAGGGGTTCGTTTGATATTAAAGTTTTGTAAACTAAGAATAAGATTTTAAAGGTGATTCGGTGAGAAATTGGAAGCCAGTGAGATTTGATGAGTAAAGGGGTGACATGATCGTATTTCTTAGCTTTGTAAATTAATTTAATAGCGGTATTTTGTATGATTTGTAGTCGTCTCCTTTCTTTCTGAGATATGTTTATTAGGAGAGAATTACAGTAGTCTAATTTTGAAATAATTAATGAGTGAATCAGAATGTTTATAGATTTTGGGTCTAAGAAAGTAGAAATTGAGCGTAAAAGACGGAGTCTGTAAAAACAGGATTTAACTGTTTCGCTGATATGATAATGAAATGAAAGATCCGTGTCGATTATTACCCCGAGAATTTTCATTTGTGAAACAGAATCAAGAGGGGAGTCATCTAGTAAGATTGGAGTTTTTAGAGTTATGTCACTTTTCCATGTAAAAAGCATTGTTTTAGTTTTTTGAGCATTCAGGGATAATTTGTTGTCAATTAACCAGTTTTTTATTAGATCAAGTTTGTCGTTAATATTTTTTATTTCTTCTGCCGTTTCAGGATTAAGAGGGTGCATGAGTTGGATGTCATCTGCGTAAGAGAAAGCTGTGAAACCCAGTGATTGTGCAGTGGTAATAAGCGGAGATAAAAAAAATGTTAAATAAAAGAGGGGATAATATAGAGCCTTGAGGGACTCCATATGATAATGTAAAGCTTTCAGAAAAATCATCATTGAATTTGACCTTAGAGGTCCGGTCAGATAGAAATGACGTTAACCACTCGAGGATTTGTCCTTGTATGCCTATTGATTGCAAACGGCTAAGCAGTAGATTATGATCAATTGTGTCAATTGCCGCAGATAAATCTAATGAAATGAGCGCAACAGATTTGTGGTTGTCGAGATAGTAATGAATGTTAGTTACCAGACCAATCATAGAATGTTCTGTACTGTAATGTTTTCTGAAACCGGTTTGGTTTGGATGTAGAGCATTTGTGGATTCAATGAAGTCCGTCAATTGTTCAAAGACAATTTTTTCAGAGAGCTTCATTAGGAAAGGTAAATTGGAGATAGGACGGTAATTGGATATGTCATCTTGGTTGATTTTCATATTTTTCCTGATTGGAGTAATGATTGAAGATTTCCACGAGATTGGTACAGTGACAGATGAAAAACTCTTGTGAATAAGGGAGAGAATAAAAGGACCGATATTTTGGAAAAATTTCTTTAGATAGTACGGTGGAATGATTTCCAAGGATGAGCCTTTTAGGTTAATTGATTTAAAGTGTCTTTCTAGGTCTTCCAAAGTTGGAACTCTGAGGTTTAAACATTTTGCTACTGGAATGATAGTATTTGTATTTTGATTTTCTGGTACCGGTAGGATTGTTGTATTATTAGTGATTTTGAATTTTTGTCTAATCTTTTCAATCTTATTGCAAAAGTAATCTGCTAGGTCTTGAGCTGTTAAAGTTGGTTTTTGAGTTGACTTGTTCCTTTGTTTATCGGGATTTAATGATTTTAAAATGTTATATAAGACTGCAGTGTTTTTTGATTTTTGGATCTTATCATTGTAATAATATTTTTTTGCTTGAACTATTTTGTCTTTGTAATAAGTGGCGATGTCTTTAAATCTTTGAAGATTAATGAGAGTTTTTGAGGAGCGCCATTTCCTTTCAGAGGCGCGGAGTTGCGTTTTTATTTGGGATAATTCCTTAGAATACCATGGATTGTTGGATTTACGATTCGATATTATTTTGGTGATAATTGGTGCTTTAGTATTTATAATGGATTCTAAAGTCAAATTCCAAAACTGAAGTTGTTCTTCGATGCTATTAAATTGTTGAATGTTTGTTGAGGGATTGAAATAAGGTGTGATGTCGGAGGTTTCTAGTTTTGAAAAGTCTCTGTATGAGATTGTTTTAATTTCCGAGTGAGTATTTATGGAAAAAGGTTCCTTAAAATAAAAATTAATAGAAATAAAATTGTGATCCGACCATGGGACTGCCAAAATATTTGGTACTGAGTTGGAGATTAAGGGATTCGTGGATCTCAGGATCATGTCTAAGATATGTTGGGCTTGATGTGTGGGTTCATGAATCAGTGTTTTCAATTCTAAGTCTTTGAGAAGGTTTAAAGTGTCAGAGGTATTAGGGTTATTGCAGTTATCAAAATGAATATTAAGGTCTCCCAATATGATTGGACATGTAGCAGTTGAACAAAAGTCAAAAAGTAAGTTATGGAATAATGTTAGTTTCGAATAATCAATTGGAGGTGGAATGTATATTAAGAGAAGATCAATTTTTATTTTCAGGTTAACTTTGATATGAAGGAATTCAATTATAGAGTTGTTGATCGATTGGTCTTGAGGAATGATTAGGCTATTTTGGAATATTATAGCTAATCCACCACCTTTCCGATTATGACGGTGGTTCCATATGAAATCATAATTAGGGGGGCAGCAAAAAGAAAGATAGGCTTCCTCACCTTCAGACAGCCAGGTTTCGGTAATGCAGAGAATGTGTAAATTGTGTTGAAGAATATGCAGTTGAACGCAGTTTACAATGCAGGGGACTGTACATATTCAGCTTGGGTATTTATACAGCGAAGATACAATGCAGATTTACAATGCAAGAGCCTGTACATTTACAGCGGAGATATTTATTCAGTGAAAATACAGTGCGAGCGACTTAAGAACAAGATATGATGCAAGAGACTGTATAATGCGGTTGAAGTGGATTACTATGCAAGGAGAGGTCGTAGAGTTTGGTTATTTGGAGGGGAAGGGTTCGAGAAATTTATCAAAGGCCTTATACAACCTGGGCCAATCAGAGCCATATGAGGGGCCTTATACAACCTGGGCCAATCAGTACCACAGTCCCCTCCCCGGATGCACCGAGAAGGGGCCTAAGGCTCTGATTGGCCCGGACACCCGGAGGGACCTTATGCGTCCAGGATGAATCAGGGAGGAAAAGATCCATTTTGAAGAGGCAGGCCAGCTGGCTGCAGGGAGTAAGCATTCCTCTGGTCAGCCAACTAATTCAAGGTAAGGGGGAGAGGGGGATGTTGTGTGGCAACGGGAGAGAGTGGGCATCTCTCCCGTTGCAGAGGGGGGGTGTTTGTGGTGGGAGAGTGTGGGCATCTCTCCCACTGCTGGGGTGGTGGGGGGTCAGTTGGCTTTTTAGCAGTCTCCAACACTGCCATGCCAGGGTTTTAAACAGTGCTGTACTATACCGGCACCCTTGGACCAGTTGCTGATTTTTGGCACCAAAAGCCAATGCCGCTCTTAGAAAATGGCTTGGCAATTGTTAATAATCCATTGGAGTGCTCATTTCAATGTTGAAGAGCCCATTTGCATGTCAGTATCGGAGACTGCTAGAAACCTGGCTAAAGACAGAGATAAGCCATTTTGATAATCCACCACTAAAATGCCTGCAGGCTAAACCATCAGAAAACAGTTTAGCGACGGCGTTACAGTTTTGAGAATCTAGGCCTGAATGACACCACATCATAACTTCAGACACATCATATAAACAAAAAACATATTAGAGAAAGATATCATGCTTGCAAAGGCTAAAGGTTAACACAAAAGAGGAAGACCAATGAGATGGAAAAATTATGTTCTTACCTGTTAATTTTATTTCCTATAGACGCAGCAGATGAATCCAGAGACCAATGGGATAGCACACATCTATCTACCAACAGGTGGAGATAGAGAAACTGATTAACAGGTGGTCCTATTGGCTGGCACGCCTCCTGCATCTTCAGTATTGCTCCTTGCCCAAGCATCCGTAACAATCAATATGCTTAGCATGTAAAAAACTTCTTTCCCATAACAAATTTCAAGAGGTAATAATGCAGAATACAACTATCAATAATAACAGACTTTGAAAATTGCAAAAGAAAAGAAACGACAGTCAATATCCAGAAAGGGTGGTGCTCTGGATTCATCTGCTGCATCTAAAGGAAAGAAAATTAACAGGTAAGAACATAATTTTTCCTTCCTTAGCAACAGCAGCAGATGAATCCAGAGACCAATGGGATGTAGCAAAGCAATCCTCAATCTGGGTGGAAAGCAAACGATGCCTCCACAACAACCGAAGCACGAAACGCATCCTCCGTATACGCCCCCACATCCAGCCGGCAATGCTGAGATAAAGCACTCTCAGAAGACCAATTAGCCGCTTGACAAAACACCTCCAAGGAAAAAACCTCTGGACTTAGTCCAAGTAGCCGCCATTGCTCCGGCTGAAGAGACATGAAGGTCTTCCACCAACCGCTTCCCTGCCATCAAGTAAGCGGAAAGAATGTCCCCCCAGCGAGCGAGGGAGGCCGGGGACGCTGTCCCACGTATGTCACGTCCCCTGAAGAATACAAAGAGGTGATCCAAATGACTAAAAGTCGTTAGAAGTCTACAGATTGCGGAGAATGCTATGCACATTCAAAAACGGCAGCGAAGAAAAACTCGCCTCCCCAGTCATCCTCCCAGGAAAAAGGAAGGAAAAGTGAGAACGGCATCAAAGAAAGGGTGACACCACCTTAGAAAGAAATTGAGGTACCGCCCAAACCGACACCCCAGAATTTGCAAATCAGAAATAAGAATTCCCGCCTTACAAGGCCAACAACTCAGAAAACTGTCGAGCTGAAGTCATGACCACAAGGAATACCATGTTGAACGTCACAGCCTGTTAGAGTCTCAAAAGACAAGGTTGAAACGAATCCTTCATGCAACTGCGAAGAAGTACCTTAAGACTGGACTCTGGACAGGGTTTCTGAAGAGGAACACGAAGATACTGTACTCCTTGTAGGAACAGAACTACATGAAGCTGAAAAGTAAGCGAAGAGCGAGATACCCAGCCCTTGGAACACTCTAAGATTGCCACTTAAATCTGAAGGGAAATGAACGCCAAGCCCCTGGCAATATGCTTGCGCCAAAAACGAAAGAATATAAAACATAGCAATCAGGAAGGGTGCAAACGTTGAGAAGTACCCAAGAAAGGAAAAGCCTCCAAAAGGAAGCAGAAGACACAGGAGAAGACGTCTGTATCGCCTAGAGAATAGAAGAAAAAAAACCTGCTTCGCATAGCCCTTATATGGCAGACATGACTTTTCAAAAGCCAGGTTGTAACATCAAAGTAGGACGAATATCTATGTGGATCGAACCCTAGGAGAGTAAATCCGGAGATACCAGGAACCTCAACAGGTCAGCTGTCGAAAGACTCATCAGATCCGCATAGCAAGGATGGCGCAGCCAAGCCAGAGACACTCCAATTACTGTGCCCTGAAAGCGAGGTTGAGATGGCAAATCCATCCCATTATCAGCTAGGGCAGGGGTGTCAAAGTCCCTCCTCGAGGGCCGTAATCCAGTCGGGTTTTCAGGATTTCCCCAATGAATATGCATTGAAAGCAGTGCATGCACATAGATCTCATGCATATTCATTGGGGAAATCCTGAAAACCCGACTGGATTCCGGCCCTCGAGGACCGACTTTGACACCTGTGAGCTAGGGGAAAACACCAGAAAAGAGAAACTAGAGACGAGAAAGAAGCAACGCTGCTACCCCCTCTGACCTCCAGTCCCCGCGTCTGTCGAAGAAGCTAGAAAGCTTAGCATTTCGAGACGAAGCCATGAGGTCTAGTTCCAGGAGATCGCCCCTGTATACAAAGAGTTGGAATGCCTGAGCAAATAGTTCCCAATTTCCAGGATGGAGAAGATGTTACTACTACCACTATGTATGATTGCTAAAGCGCTGAAAGGCGCACCCAGCACTGCATCGGATAACCAACTAGAGACGGGCCTTGCTCAGATAAGGTGGTGAGAAAGTCAATCGAAACCCACTTCCCGTCCTGTAAAAAGATGCGGTGACAGAAGAGTAAGATGAGATTCCACCCACTGAAGTAGAACATGACTGCACTCGCCAACTGATTACATCACGTACTATCTCGGTGGTAGAGAAACATCCCCGTTATAACACTGTCCTAAAAGACCTGTAACGTGATTCCAGAAGAACGGTCTGAGACACCTGAAACGGTAGCCGGACCGTGCTGCAGTCCAGAAGAAAGAACGAGTACCGACTCCTTGCGCTGAGGATTGAAGGCACTGAGTCCCCCAACCCGACAGCCTGGGATGTTTGGCGACTGAGCCAGTCCGGCAAAGACCGAAGCATGCCTCTGAATAGAGTAACCTCGCTGAGTCGCCAAATTACATGGAGCGATGCATGAGGATCCCACTAGATACTACAATGGGAGCCTCGAGATACAGGGAACCACTGGAAAAAAATCAACTGCTGTAGCGTTCACATGGGACAGCAAGCCGAAGTTCCCAGTTGAGTCACCAGCATAGATTTCAGAACCTGCACAGAATACCATACTCTAGTTCATGGTGACTGAAGAAGGCAAACCTGAGACCGCAACTTGTCGCCCCGGTCTCTGGGAAGAAACACATTCCTCTCCTACAGGAGCAACAGCCTCTGATATCCCAAAAAGTAGCATAGGATAAGAGAGCCCATTGGAAATCTGAAGATTCACATCCAAAGAATTGAAGAAAAGAAGGTCAAATAACAGAAATCACCCGTTTGTGACTGACAAGCTGACCTGCCTGGTGAAGTGATGGTCATATGGGAAAGGTAAGTAGACATGTATGAGACCAAGCGCTGACAAGAACTCCCACTGATGCCCCATGGCAATGATCGATCTCAAAATTTTTTTTTAATTTTTTTTTAAATTCACACAAAAGTTTAACTTTGAGAAACTAATCGACCCATAGGAGATTAAGCCTGTGACCGACCGATCCCCCCATCACGGCTACTATGAAGAAAACTGTATAACTTCCTTTGCTCCCATGTTCTGGAGGAACTGGAACTACTGTCTATTGTTCCAGGAAGCCCTGAAGGGAACCTTGCACCCACATCACCTTCAGCTGCTCAATATACAGCAAGCCCAAAATACAGCGAGTCTTAGAAAGAATCAGAAAAAGGAGAAGAGGAATCAAAGTTGATCAGATATTCTCTCGTCCACCCCCCTCCGCCAGAAAACCTAAGGAGTTAGCAGACCCCTCGCAAACTACACACGGTAGGTTGGGGAATGGGCTGGATGAGAGTTGAAAGTCTTGGAGGAAAGAAAGGAACTGACCTGAGAAAACTCCAGTATAGCAGTGCAAGAAAGAAGAGGAGAAGAAGCAAACGGCTAACCTGGACCCTACCGATTGGAATTCTGAAAACAGGGTCGTGATGGCTAGGAGTGGACACATCACCACATAAGCTTCTCCCCAACACTAACGACTCCAAAAATAGACACCCTAAGGCAGGGGTCTGCAACCTTTAAGACATAAAGAGCCACTTGGACCCGTTTTCGAAAAGAAAAAAAAACTTGGAGCCGCAAAACCATTATAAAACAAATCTAACACTGCATATATTGTTTCTTATCTTAATGCTATATACAGGATCACTAAATTGAAAATAAAATCATTTTTCCTACCTTTGCTATTTGGTGATTTCATGAGTCTCTGGTTGCACTTTCTTCTTCTGACTGTGCATCCAATCTTTCTTCCTTTCTTTCAGCCTCCTGTATGTTTCCTCTCCTCCAGACCTCATTCTCTCCCCCAACTTTTTCTTTCTGTCTCCCTGTTCCCCCTTCTTTCTGTCTCTGTCTGCCCCCTTTCTTTCTTTCTCCGTGCCCTCCCCCAAGCCACTCGGTTTGCTGCCACCGCCATCGGGGAATAGCCCCCAAGCCACCGCCATCCCAAGCTTTCCCTGCAGAAGCATCGCGCTGACCAGCATTCCGCTCCCTGACGTCAATTCTGACGTAGGAGAGGAAGTTCCGGGCCAACAAGGCATTTCTCCTCATTCCATCCAGCCTGAGCCCCATCTCTCCTTGATCCAGCATTTCCCTTCTGTGTCTGTCAGAATTACCATTCCACCTATTTTCCAGCATTACCCTTCTTTGTGTCCATCTCACCTATATCCCTATCTCACCACTTTTTCAGAATCTTCATTTGTCTCTATCCTTGTCTTTACCCCATGTTCACCATTTGCCCTTTCAATGTCTTTATCCCCCCCCCCCCCCACTTTTTCAGCATTACTTCTATGTCTCTATTTCACCTCCTCTTCATGTCCCCTCTGTATCTCTATCCTTATTCAGTAGGTCCTGCTTACCCTTTCTCTTCTTTGTGTCACTATCTCCATTTTCAGCTTTCCCCCCCTTTTCCTTTGTTACTGCACCCTGTAGCTAGAATCTTTCCACTCTCCCTCCACTCCGGCCCAGCCCAGTATGAAATATTTCCTTTTGTTTCCCTCCCCTCTCTCTTTCTCTCTCTCTTCTGCTCCCTCACCCACGAGTCCTGCAT
Source organism: Geotrypetes seraphini (assembly GCF_902459505.1). Taxonomy (NCBI): domain Eukaryota; kingdom Metazoa; phylum Chordata; class Amphibia; order Gymnophiona; family Dermophiidae; genus Geotrypetes; species Geotrypetes seraphini. The sequence continues at coordinate 409,953,827 of NC_047086.1, forward strand.
CTGGCCCTCTCCCTTCTACCTGCACCTGGCAACACCCCCCTGCTCCGCGGCTCTCTTCAGCAACTCGTCAGCAGCGGTGATCAAGACAAGCTGCCGACATCGAGGCCTTCCCTCTACGAGTCCAGCCTTTGTGGAAAAAGGAAGTTGAAACAAGCGGGACTCGCAGAGGGTAGGCCCCGACGTCAGAAGCTTGTGTCGATCGCTGCTGCTGAGTTGCCGAAGAGAGCCGCGGAGCAGGGGATGTGGCCGGAAGCAGGTAGAAGGGAGAGGGAGATAGGAAGGCTGTAGATCTCAGGAGCATGACACCAACCCCGGCCAGGATGATTTCTTTTTCAGGCGTGCACCTTACAAGTCCAGCGTCGCGGCGGGAAATAGCCATGCTGAGCAGTGAGCTCAGCACTACACAGATGAAAGCCTTGCTTGCTGATTGGTCCGGCGGCACGGCGGGGCGGGGCCGCCGGACCAATTAGCAAGCAAGGCTTTCATCTGTGTATGTGCTGAGCTCACTGCTCAGCATGGCTATTTCCCGCCGCGACGCCGGACTTGTAAGCTGCATGCCTGCGTGCACACACTACCGGAGCCGCAGCAAAGGTGGAAAAGAGCCGCATGCGGCTCTGGAGCCGCGGGTTGCCGACCCCCGCCCTAAGGGAAAAGCAGAAACTGAGTATAGTGCCCCTTAGCAAAGTACATGTACCTGGTAGCCAGAAAGAGAAGACACCCTTTCCAAAGAGAAACTGCAGAGATGATGCAAACTGACAAACAGCCTTGTCTCCCCCCTCAGAGAGCCGCCCAGTACATGGATACAATGGAATGAACCCACGCATAACAATGCGAACAGGGAAAAATAGGAGGGCTGCTTAACATACGTCAGGAGAAGACGATAGCTGCATAAATCTTTTGAGTATCCTGAAAAACATAGGACCCTGCAGTGCTCCAGATACAAACAAAACCTAGTCCTGCCCGCTGTTAAAGGCAAGGTGCCCCCAGGCAACTCCACCTACCAGTAGAGTGCAGCCACAACAGGAAACCCAGCACTCTAGTACAAGGAAATATTTCAGTAGTGCCACCCGACACCAGCAGCGCGGCCCCAAGACGCAAATAAGAGGAAACAGGCAAAAGGTATAATTCTCACCATACAGGGACCCCGGGAGGTAGGAGGAGAGGTCCGAACCAAGACCCGGGTATCCCCACTGCTGCTGACCTTCCCCAGCGGCAATGCACCTTCTCCTGACCCAGTGTCGGAACAAGCCGCAACTGAGGAGCCAAGCACATAATGGTATCCCTCTCCAGCGCCCTCAGGCAAGGCAGGATGGCTCCCATGCCCCAAATAACCACCTCGGGAGTGAGTCCAACCGCCGCGTTAACGGCAACTGCAGCTGCAACCCACTGACGCAGCAATGACAAGAACAGGGAGACCGGGGGAGGCGCAGAGATAAGGACACAGCTGAACCAGGCTCTTAAAACGCCGCGGCGCTCCTGCCAGCGTCTGAGCACATGCGCGAGCCACCCGCTCGCGGAAAAGCACTGGTTCTACAAACCACGTCCATCTTGGCGGCTTGACCACAGCCGCGGCACACGCTGTGCAAAGGACAGCCCCAGTAAACAGGCCGCAAAAGCTAGGACTCTCCCGCCCATGCACTAGAACAAGCTCGCGCCTCCTGCCTGCGGGAAGGCACCGTTTCGAACAACCGTGCCCAAAATACAAACTGGAGCCCTTCACATAAACATCTACACATGCCAAAATATAATCTCCTCATACTGCACATTTAGCACAGTTACTTACCGTAACAGGTGTTATCCAGGGACAGCAGGCAGATATTCTCTACATGTGGGTGACGTCATCCACGGAGCCCCGACGCGGACAGCTTTTCAAGCAAACTTGATTGAAGATTTCAAGTTTGCTGGTGCTGCACCACGCATGTGTGTGCCTTCCCGCTCCACTAGAGGGCACATCCCCTCCTCGTGGTCTTCAGTTCAGATAGCTAGCAAAGAAGCCAATCCCGGGGAGGTGGGAGGGTTGCGAGAATATCTGCCTGCTGTCCCTGGATAACACCTGTTATAGTAAGTAACTATGCTTTATCCCAGGACAAGCAGGCAGAATATTCTCTACATGTGGGTGACCTCCAAGCTAACCAAAAAAGGGACAGAGGGAAGTTGGCAATTTAGGAAAACAAATTACGCAAAACCGACTGGCCAAACCGGCCGTCGCTCCTGGACAAAGTATCCAGACAGTAGTGAGAGATGAAGGTATGAACCGAAGACCAAGTGGCAGCCTTGCAGATCTCCTCAATTGGCATGGACCTGAGGAAAGCGACAGAAGCCGACATCGCTCGAACTTTATGTCCCGTGCAACGACCATGCAGCGAGAGACCAGCCTGAACGTAGCAGAAGGAAATACAAGCAGCCAACCAGTTGGACAAGGTGCGCTTGGAAACAGGACATTCCAACCGATTAGGATCAAAACACAAGAACAATTGAGGAACCTTCCGATGAGACTGGGTGCGTTGGAGATAGAACGCCAATGCCCTCTTACAGTCAAGAGTATGAAGCGCCACCTCACCAGGATGAGAATGGGGTTTAGGAAAAAACACCGGAAGAACAATAAACTGATTAAGGTGAAAATCTGACACCACCTTAGGCAAGAACTTGGGATGAGTGCGCAGGACCACCTTGCCATGATGAAAAACAGTACAAAATGGGTCCACAACCAAAGCCTGCAGCTCACTAACCCTGCGAGCAGACGTGAAGGCAAGCAGAAAGATCACCTTCCAAGTAAGGAACTTCAGGTGAACTTTATCCATGGGCTCAAAGGGAGGTTTCATCAATTGAGCGAGAACCACATTGAGATCCCAAACTACAGGGGGAGGCTTGAGAGGAGGATGGACATTCAAGAGACCCCTCATAAATCGAGAAACCAAGGGGTGGACAGAAAGTGACTTCCCATCAAGCTGCCGATGAAAGGCGGCAATCGCACTAAGATGTACACGAACAGAATTGGTCTTGAGGCCAGACCGAGACAAGTGAAGCAAATAATCCAAAACCGAAGATAAAGAAGCAGACAAAGGTTCCACCTGATTCAAAGCACACCACGTGGCGAATCTAGTTCACTTCTGAGCATAACACTGCCTAGTAGAAGCTTTCCGAGAAGCTTCCAGAACATCCCTCACCGACTGGGACAACCCAAGGGAAGGAGTCAGGTGGAAAGGAACCAAGCCGTCAGATGTAGAGACTGCAGATTGGGATGCAACAGCGAACCCCAACTCTGAGACAGCAGAGAAGGAAACACAGGCAGAAGCAGAGGATCCCTGACACTGAGTTGAAGAAGCAGGGAAAATCACGGCTGCCAAGGCCACCGAGGAGCGATCAGAATCATGGAGGCGTGGGCAGACTTGAGATGGACAAGCATCCTCAGAATCAACGGGAAGGGAGGAAACGCATACAGGAACCTGCCTGTCCAATCCAAAAGGAACGCATCGGCCTCGAGATGGTCTGGGGAGAACACCCTGGAGCAGAAAAGAGGCAACTTGTGATTGAGGGGTGAGGCGAAGAGATCTATCTGCGGAGTCCCCCACCGAAGAAACACCTGACGCAGAGTCTGGGAATGGAAATACCATTCGTGTGGTTGCAGGAGGCGACTTAACTTGTCCGCCAGGCAGTTGTGTTCGCCCTGGATGTAAACTGCACGAAGAAAGATGTTGTGGCGGGATGCCCAATTCCAAAGGCGAAGAGCCTCCTTGCAGAGAGACAGGGAACCCGTCCCCCCCTGCTTGTTGACGTAATACATCGCAACCTGGTTGTCCGTGCATACCAGGACCACTCGATCCTGAAGCAAATGGCGGAAGGCCTCCATGGCATTGTAAATGGCCCGAAGCTACAACAAATTGATGTGGCAACGATGGTCCGCACTCGACCAAAGGCCCTGCGTATGCAGACCGTCAAGATGTGCCCCCCAAGCATACGCCGAGGAGTCCGTCGTCAGGACCTTGTGATATGGAGGAGTGAGAAAGAGCAACCCTCTGGAAAGACTGGAAGAGCTGGTCCACCAACGGAGCGAGCGTTTCAAGGAAGGAGTCACCGCAATGAGATGAGAAGCGGGATCCCGATCCTGTCGCCACTGAGAGGCCAGAGTCCACTGAGGAACCCTCAGATGCAGCCTCGCAAACAGTGTGACGTGCACGGAGGACCATCATCTGCTTGGCCAAGACCGAAGGCCGCAGGGAAACCTGCTGGCTCAGCCGCACGAGCGTGGCCTGCCGAGGAGGAGGCAGGAAGGACCGGAGGCAAACCGTGTCCAGCAAGGCCCCGATAAATTGGAGGGACTGAGAGGGGCACAACTGAGACTTTGGGAAGTTCACCTCGAACCCCAGACTCTGAAGGAAGGTAATAGTCTTGACGGGTCACTGAAATAACCCCCTCTTTCGTCAAGGCCTTGATCAACCAATCATCAAGGTACGAAAAGATCTGAAGGCCCCTCGACCGCAGAGCCGCCGCCACCACCACGAGGCACTTCGTGAAGACTCAGGAGGAGGAAGCAAGCCCGAACGGGAGGACCCTGTACTGCAGATGCAGATCCCCGACCTGAAAGCGAAGGAACCGGCGACAGGCCAGATGTACAGGCACATGAGTATAGGCCTCTTTCAGATCGAGGGAACACAACCAGTCCCCCTCGTCCATCAACGGATACACAACAGGAAGCGAGAGCTTCCTGAACTTTTCCCGAACCAGGAACTTGTTCAGCTTCCGAAGGTCCAAGATAGGACGGAGGTCCCCGGTCTTTTTGGGGACCAGGAAGTACCTGGAGTAAAAACCCCGTCCCCGCTGACAAGTGGGAACCTCCTCCACCGCCCGAAGGCAAAGAGGAGCCTGAGCCTCCAGAAGGAGCAAAGGAAGCTGCGCTCGATTCGAAAGAGATACGCCGGGAGGACTGTCTGGGGTAACTCCCTGAAGTTCAGCGAATACCCCTCTCTGACTACGGTGAGGAGCCAAGCGATCGAGGTAATGCGGGCCCAATGCCAGTAGAAAGCCCGGAGACAGCCCCCGATAGGAAGAGGGGTAGGGTTCAAGGCAGAGGGGGCCAGCCCCCTTCCGCTCAGCCAGTCAAAAAGACGGCGCAGGCTTAGACACAGCCGGGGTCTGAGGTTTAGGAGGAGCCCGCTGCTGTCGCTGGCGCCGAGGAGGCGGACGAGAGAAGGCAGACGTAGTCTTCTGCGGGTACCGCCGGGGTGGCAGCCAATAAGCCTTAGGAGGCATGGGCTTCGGCTTGGGCCGCACCAAAGAAGTAAATGAACGCTCGTGCTCCGAGAGGCGCTTAGTGGCCGTCTCAATCGAGTCATCAAAGAGTTCATTCCCCAAACAGGGAAGATTGGCCAATCGATCCTGAAGGTTGGGGTCCATATCAACAATACGGAGCCATGCCAAACGGCGCATGGCAACCGCAAAGGCAGAGACCTGAGAGGAAAGCTCGAAAGCATTGTAAGCTGCATGGAACATGTGCAGACGAAGCTGCAAAAGAGAGTCCACCAGCTGTCCAAACTCCGCCCGGCGAAAAGACGGGCATGTCATCCTGAAAAGCAGGCAAGAACTTGACCATGACCTTAAGATACGAGGTGAACATAAAATTATAATTTAAGACCCGGTTGGCCATCATGGAGTTTTGGTAGAGGTGTCTGCCAAACTTATCCATCATCCTCCCCTCCCTGCCAGGTGGGATCGCCGTGGAGACCCTGGAGGGATGAGACTTCTTCAGAGAAGATTCCACCAGCAGGGACTGGTGGGAAAGTTGCGTCTTCTCAAACCACGGCCAGGGAACGGTCCAGTATCTAGACTCCATCTTCGACAGAATAGTTGGGACTGCATATGGGGTCTCCAAATTCTGGAAGAATGCCTGTCGCAGCACCGGATTCAAAGGGAACCGCAAAGACTCCCAAGGAGGACAAGGGAGGACGATCTCCTCCAAAAACTCCTTGGTGTACTTAGAGTCGGACTGGAGGTCGAGATGGAGCGCCTTCCCCATGTCCTGAACAAACCGGGTGAAGGAAGACGGGCGACTGTCCGACTGGCCCTCGAGGGGGGTGGTCGAACGAGACCGAGGCGCCGCCGAAAAAGAGGGAGAAGCCTCCCGAGAGTAATGAGGCAGTCTATCAGTGCCCTGCCCAGAGCACCAGGACGCCCCGCTAAGGGAACGTGGCGGGGTCGAGGACTGCCGACGCTCCGAGGACTCCCGAGGCTAAGACCTCAGGGTCCGAGGCACCGAGGTCCGCCGACACCGAGGTGACACGCCTCGGGAAAGAGAAGGAGACCCCCTCGAAGCCGTGGCCTCCCACAGCGGAGCCGCTGACCGGGCAGGCGACTTAAACAACCGGGGGTTGGACAAAGACAACTGCGAGACCCGGAGATCTCCCGCGACGTGAACCCCCGGGGACCTACCCCGCCTCGGGGGGAGTCCCGGGGTCGCTTCGCCAAACAGCGAGATGGGGTCGAGGCACGCCCCGAGGGCGAAGAAAGCAATGTTACTTACCGTAACAGTTGTTATCCAGGGACAACAGGCAGCTATTCTCACTAATTGTTGACGTGATCCAACGGAGCCCCGATGCGGACACCTCACAAGCAATTTTGCTTGAAAAAACTCAAAGTTTAGAGTCGCCCGCACCGCGCATGCGCGAGTGCCTTCCCGCCCAGACCAGGGCGCGTCTCCTCAGTTCAGGTAGCTAGCAGAGAAGCCAACCAAAGGGAGGTGGGTGGGACGTGAGAATAGCTGCCTGCTGTCCCTGGATAACAACTGTTATGGTAAGTAACATTGCTTTATCCCAGGACAAGCAGGCAGGTATTCTCACTAATGGGTGACTTCCAAGCTAACCACAATGGGATGGTGGGAGAGTTGGCAACTTAGGAGAATAAATTTTTGGCCAAACAGTCCATCCCCTCTGGAGAAGGTATCCAGACAATAATGAGAAGTGAAGGTGTGAACCGAGGACCAAGTGGCAGCCTTACAAATCTCCTCAATCGGGGTCGATTTGAGGAAGGCTACAGAGGCTGCCTTTGCTCTGACCTTATGGGCTGTGACTTTACTGGGAAGGGGTAATCCAGCCTGGGCATAGCAAAAGGAGATACAAGCCGCCATCCAGTTGGAGATGGTACGCTTAAGAGATGGGACGTCCCAACTTGTTTGGATCAAAGGAGATGAAAAGTTGAGGAGCAGTTCTGTGTGGCTTGGTGCGTTCCAGGTAGAAGGCCAAGGCACGTTTACAGTCCAGAGTATGAAGAGCTGATTCTCCAGGGTGAGAATGAGGCTTTGAAAAAAACACTGGAAGAACAATGGATTGGTTTAGATGAAATTCCGAGACCACTTTGGGGAGGAATTTTAGATGAGTGCGAAGGACCACCTTGTTATGGTGGAACACTGTGAAAGGTGGGTGCGCAACCAATGCTTGAAGCTCACTAACTCGGCGGGCCGGAGTGAGGCCAATGAGAAACGCCACTTTCCAAGTGAGATACTTCAGATGAGCCTTGTGAAGAGGTTCAAATGGAGGTTTCATAAGCTGAGAAAGAACCACATTGAGGTCCCAAACCACTTGAGGCAGTTTGAGGGGAGGATTGACATGGAAGAGTCCTTTCATGAATCTGGAAACCACCGGATGAGCAGAGAGAGGTTTCCCTTGAAGAGGCTGATGGAAAGCAGCGATTGCACTAAGATGGACTTGGATCGATGTAGACTTGAGACCAGAGTGAGAAAGGTGCAAAAGATAATTCAAGACTGAAGACAAGGAGGAGTGTTGTGGCTCATGATGATGAGAAAAACACCAAGCAGAAAACCTAGTCCACTTTTGGTGGTAGCATTGTCTAGTAGCGGGCCTCCTTGAAGCTTCCAGGACATCTCTCACAGGTTGAGAAAACTGGAGAGGGGTTACGTTGAGAGGAACCAAGCTGTCAGGTGTAGAGACTGCAGGTTGGGATGAAGTAGAGATCCCTGATGCTGTGTAAGCAGCGATGGAAACACTGGTAGAGGGAAGGGCTCCCTGCTGCTGAGTTGAAGTAGAAGGGAGTACCAGGGTTGTCTGGGCCACCGTGTAGTGATCAGGATCATGGTGGCCTGGTCTGACTTGAGTTTGACTAGAGTCTTCTGGATGAGAGGAAAAGGAGGAAATGCATATAGAAAGAGATTCGTCCAGTCCAGAAGAAAAGCATCTGCCTCGAGGCGGTGAGGAGTACAGATCCTGGAGCAGAACTGAGGCAGTTTGAAGTTGTGGGGGGCTGCAAAGAGGTCGATCTGAGGAGTTCCCCACTAAGAAAAGATGTGATGGAGGGGGGTTGAGTGGAGGGTCCACTCGTGAGGTTGCAGCAGGCGACTCAAGTTGTCCGCCAAGGCACTGTCCGCCCCCTGAATGTATACAGCTTTGAGGAAGATGTTGTGGCGAATCGCCCAATCCCAAACTTTCAGAGCTTCCTGGCAGAGGGAGGCCGATCCCGTGCCCCCCTGCCTGTTGACATAATACATGGCGACTTGGTTGTCCGTGCGAATGAGGACCACCTTGTCCTGAAGCAAGTGCTGGAAAGCGTTGAGGACATTGAAAATCGCTCTGAGTTCCAGGAGATTGATGTGGCGCTGGCGGTCCGTGCTGGTCCAATAACCCTGAGTGCAGAGACCGTCCAGATGAGCCCCCCAGGCATAAGCGGACGAGTCGGCCTTGAGGACTTTCTGGTGGGGAGGGGGCGTTTGGAACAACAAACCTCTGGATAGATTGGAGGATAGCATCCACCAGCGAAGAGACTGTTGCAGAGCAGGAGTGACCTGGATGTGTCAAGACAGAGGGTCGGATATCTGCGTCTAATGAGATGCCAGGGTCCACTGGGGAATCCTGAGGTGAAGTCTGGCAAACGGAGTCACATGAACTGTAGAGGCCATGTGGCCCAGGAGGACCATCATGTGTCTCGCCAAGATGGATGGGCGAGAGGACACCAAGTGGCAAACATGGAGGAGAGTTTCAAGACGTTCAGGAGGGAGGAACGCTCTGAGTTGGGTAGTATCCAGAACAGCTCCGATGAAGGGAAGAGTCTGGGAAGGTTGTAGATGGGATTTCGGGAAATTTATCTCGAATCCCAGATGTTGTAGTAGCCAAATCGTCTTCTGGGTCGCGAGGACAACTCCCTGAGATGTGGAATCCTTGATGAGCCAGTCGTCCAGGTAGGGGAACTCCTGGAGGCCGTGGTTCCTGAGCGCTGCGGCCACCACTACCAGGTACTTGGTGAAGACTCTGGGTGACGAGGCTAGGCCGAAGGGGAGCACTCGGTATTGAAGATGAAGATGTCCCACCCTGAATCTGAGGTATTGACGTGAGGCCGGATGAATGGGAATGTGAGTGTAGGTCTCCTTGAAATCCAGAGAGCATAACCAGTCGTTCTGCTCGAGGAGGGGATACAGGGATGCCAGGGTCAACATGCAAAACTTTTCTTTGACCAGAAACTTGTTGAGGGTGCTGAGATCCAAAATGGGGCGCAGATCGCCCGTCTTCTTCAGCACAAGGAAGTACCGGGAGTAAAAACCCTTGTTCTGTTGGGCCAAAGGGACTGGCTCGCCAGCCCCCTGCTGTAGTAGGGTCTGAGCTTCCTGAAGAAGAAGGGTGGTCTGGGTCAAGTTGGAAGGATACTCTCTTGGAGGATGTTCCGGGGGAACTTGATGGAATTGCAGGGAGTATCCCTCCCTGACGATGGAGAGGACCCAGAGATCGGAGGTAATCGTCGTCCATCGATGATGAAAGTGATGGAGACGACCTCCAATCGGTGGTAAACTTGAAAACGGCAGAACAACAAAAGTTATGCCCTCTTTGAGACAGTCAAAAGGGCTGAGGAGCCTTAGGGACAGCAGACGAATGTGGCTTCTGCTGTTGCTTTTGAGAATGTGGTCTCATAACAGGCTGACGGATGGGCGGGGCCTGTTTAGGTGGGTAATGCCACTGGTAGATTAACGATGGGCGTGATGGACGAGGAGGAGCAGGCTTGGGCTTCGGACGCAGGATGGACTGGAAAGACTTTTCGCGGTCCGAGAGCTTCTTGGTAGCCGCCTCGATGGATTCGTCGAAGAGGTTGATACCAGCGCATGGCACATTGGCAAGCCTGTCCTGGAGACTGGGGTCCATGTCGATGGTCCTAAGCCACGCCAGCCGGCGCATAGCCACCGCGCATGCCGTGGCCCGAGCCGAGAGCTCAAAGGCATCGTAGGAGGACTGCATCAATTGAAGCCGGAGTTGGGACAACGAAGCCTGTACTTCTGGTACTCGAACTGTGCTCTGGGGTCCAGATAGGGCATGAACTTCTGGAGTACAGACAGGAAGAATTCAAAGTATGTAATGAAATGGAAGTTGTAATTCAGAACTCTGGAAGTCATCATGGAGTTCTGATAAATTCTCCTGCCAAATCGTTCCATGGTCTTACCCTCCCTACCAGGTGGAACGGCGGCGTAGACCTGGGAGGGGTGAGACCACTTCAGAGAAGACTCCACCAATAGGGATTGATGGGAGAGTTGGGAGCCATCGAACCCTTTGTGTTGAACCGTGCGGTACCTGGCATCCAATTTTCCCGGCACAGCGGGGATGGAGTAAGGTGTTTCGAGGCACCTAACAAAGGTCTGGTCCAGCAGCTTGTGTAAGGGAAGCTTGAGGGATTCAGCCGGAGGTTGAGGAAGATGCATAGTTTCTAGGTATTCCTTCAAAAATTCAGACCCCGTGTCCATGTGTATATCCAAATCAGTTGCCATCTGCCGGAGGAACGAGGAGAAGGACAACTGATCAGCCAGTGCGGGGCCTCGAGAAGGACTCGAGGATGTCGAGGCCTCTGGATCCAATGAGGATGGGGACCATGGAGGTGATAACGATCCCAGGATGTCCTCGAGCTCCGGCATCGGAGGAGTTGAAGTAGCCGGTGGTGAATACTCGAGGAAAGGCTGCTTCCGATGAGGTGAGGCGTGCCTGGGAGAGTGCCTCGATGAATGCCTCGAACGATGGTGCAAGCTGTGCCTGGAGGTCAGCCTCGATGGACAAGGCGAGCGGATTTTCGCTGAGGCCCCCAGATAGTGGATGGGGCTGGAAGTGGTTGATCGAAGCAGTGGTTGTTGGCTGTGCTCGCCCCGAGGGACTCATAGAGGCTCGAGTCCCGGTATCGGGTGGATCGGCTCCAATGGAGGCACTCGCAAAGACTCTGCTCCTTGCATCGAGTGGATCAGTTCCAGTGGAGGCACTCGCAAAGACTATGCTCCTTGCATCGAGTGAATCGGTTCCAACGGAGGCATGGGCAAAGACTCTGCTCCTTGCGATGCATGCATCGATGCCAGACCAGACACTCGCAGAGACTCTGCTCCCTGTTGAGAGTGTGTGTATCGCTGAGGCACCGGAGGCGGCTCGACCTCGCGGGAGGCCTCCGCGTGCCCAGGCTGGATTTGGGAGAGAAGCTTGGGCCCTATGGTGGTAAAGAGCTCGATGAATTGCTTCTCTAACAAGGTCTGGAACGAGGCCGGCAAGGTCAGATCCGCATCTGCAATGGGACCGTCTGCACGGGCCTTGCGTTCTTTGGGGATAGTGTGTGAGTGCTTGGGCTTAGAAGCCTTGGGCACTTTTAGCACTACCAATGGAATAGGCTGCTGTGCTACCTGATCTGAAGAGACTGAGGAAGGCATCGCAGGTGCTGGAGTCGTGGCTGGCACGAACGAGGCGGCTTGATGAGACTCGGCGCCGCAGAGGTGGAAGGCTGTGGTGCAGCGGATGAAGTCGAAGGTGAGGGGCCTTTCGATGAAGACTGCTCCGTCGAGGACTCCATGCTGAACAGCGACTCCTGCAAGATGCACCGCCGCTTGAAAGCACGTGCGGTGAGTGTGGAGCAAGGCCGGCACAATTTTGGGAGGTGTTGAGGCCCGAGACACCGAATACAGCGTCGCTGAGGGTCCGTTAGCGAAATCGCACGCTGGCACTTGGCACACTTTTTAAAACCGGTGATAGGCCGGGACATAGGCCGGAAAAGCTCCGCCGCGAGATGGAAGCCGCGGGGCTGCGGCCACGTGGCCTCCCAGTCAAACGGATGGAAGAATTTTTTATTTTTTGAAAACAATAAAGAATGACGTAAATCAGCGATTAAGATCAAAATCAACCAAAACCGCGGACTGTAGAAGGCACAAGTGAAAAAACTTCACGCAGAGAGTCGAAGATGGACTTCTCAGCTCCGCGGAAAAGTAAGAACTGAGGAGACGCGCCCTGGTCTGGGTAGGAAGGCACTCACACATGCGCGGTGCGGGCGACTTGAAACTTCGAGTTTCTTCAAGCAAAAATGCTTATGAGGCGTCTGCATCGGGGCTCCGTTGGATCATGTCACCCATTAGTGAGAATACCTGCTTGCTTGTCCTGTGATAAGTCCACTTTTCTAGGGGGTTTGAAATATGCTCTTTCTAATGAGACTGATTTGAAAGAGTTTCTAAAAGGTATTTTTCTGTAAAAGCAGGCTGAAAATACCCTATTTTTGGCCTTTTTACACAAATTAGCAACTTTACACTTAATTTGTAAACTAATGGAAAGAGCTTGGAGGTTGAAATTGTACTTTTGAAAACAACGTTGTACTGAGACATTATGCGCCAAATTTCGCATTTATTACTCAATTATTGTGGGAGCTAAGTAATGTCAAACTTTGACTTTTTTGGGAGTACTAATTTTTTCTGCCAAGTTTACTGTAATTCAGGCATTCAATCAGTGCTCGGCAATGAACAGAGCTCAAAAAGTTGTGCAGGGTAGCTAAGTTTCAGTTTTTTTGGAAACACAGCTCGGGAGATATTGTGTCTCAAAGTTGTCAGAATGTCATTGTCATACTGTATTTCATTGTGGTATGGGGTCAAACAAATGGCTATATCTCCACAAATATTCCACAGGCGAAACTAAAACTTTACCAAAGTTCGTTTGAGACATGGTGGACTCTGCATATGAAGTTTCATCAAAATCCGTGATGGTCATGCAGGGCACTTTCCAAGAATCTGATCACTTGACTTGGAATGACCCAACTGCATGCCAGCTTCTCCAAAAACCAACTGCCCTTAAAGGGTAACTTTTTTTTTTTTTCCAATGCGGCCAAGGGAAAGCAAAAGGTTGGACACCCCTGCTGTAGACCCTGCTACGCTAGAAATAGAAAAAGACAGTCTTGCCCGCAGGAAATTGTGAATAGCCATTATGCCCCTAGAAACTGCTCCATATATTCAGCAATTATTTCTATTGCGCTACCAGACACACTCAGCACTGCACAAAAGCGCCAATATTAAGGAAACATCCAAACCTACATAGTCTCTTCCTTTAGAGACTTCAAGAGAGATGAGGAGATATCCGAATGAAACACCGGATACTCTCCTGCAACTGACATAACTTGTACAGCGATTTGCCTTCTATCGACCCAGTACGGAGGTAAGCTGAGACTGGGTGGTCAAGCATAGAGCAGATTCTTTCTCCTAAGTGCCTATAGAGACTCCCAAATGAGATAACGCTATTGCGGCAAATTAATCAATACGGAAGACCTCCACACACCGAGCTCTAACGTCTCAGCAATGCAGAAAACTGCTATAAACTTCCGATGCATCTGACCCCGAAGACATAGAAGCCACGGCAGACGTTAATAAAAGTCAGCTGCAAAAAAAACTCACTGAACACTGTGGCGTTCCCACCAGCGCAGAAGCACAAGTGCAAGCCTCTTGCTCGCTTTAAGACACCAGCTCCTAGCATACTGTTAAAATAACAATATTGGCTGGATAATTTAAACACAGCCGCGGCAAACACTGCACAGAGAAAGATACTGCACAGGGATGGTGAGAGGGGAGGAAAGATGTTGCACATGTGGGGGAGAGAAAGGAAATAGGAAGAATTGTGTTGGAGGAGAGGAAGGGAGAGATGATCATTGTACATGGAAAAAATAAGACATCCCTGAAAATAAGACCTAGTGCCTTTTTGATCCCAAAATTAATACAAGATAGTGTCTTATTTTAGGGGAAATACGGTATTTAACAAAGGAATGAGCGCTATGATTTTGCAACTAAATCTTAGCGCATTTGATTTAGTCGATCACAAAATTTTACTAAGATGTTTGGATTCAATTAGTGTTTCTGGACAAGTTTTAAAATGGTTAGTGGTTTCTTGAATTATCTAACCTATCAGGTTCGTTTCAATGACTGTTACTCACATAAGTGGAAAAATCCATGTGGGGTCCCTCAGGGTTCACCACTTTCTCAAGCTCTATTTAACCTTTATTTAGCTTCTTTAGGAAACAGATTACGGTAGCTTCCTTAAGAATTAAATTCTACAGTTATGCTGATGATATAACCATTGTCGTTCCTATTACTTCACTATTAACAGATACTTTGCAAATTCTAACATCAATAATGAAGATGGTGGAATTATTGAAGAGAGATTTTAAATTGAAACTTAATACAGAAAAAAATCAAAATTCTTCCTAGCCTCCTTATCTCATAACAAAATCAACGAGGACACATTAACATTGAATGCGATTAACTACTTCATCATTTCGGTTATTAAACATAAGAACATAAGCAGTGCCTCTGCTGGGTCAGACCAGGGGCCCATCATACCCAGCAGTCCGCTCATGCGGCGGCCCATCAGGTCCAGGACCTGTTAGTAACCTTCTATCTATACCCTTCTATCCCCTTTTCCTTCAGAAAATTGTCCAAACCCTTCTTGAACTCCAATACCGTACCCTGTCCTATCACACCATCTGGAAGCGCATTCCAGATGTCCACCACCCTGTTGGGTGAAGAAGAACTTCCTAGCATTGGTTTGGAATCTGTCCCCTTTTAATTTTTCTGAATTCCCTCTCGTTCTTGTAGTTTTCAAAAGCTTGAAGAATCTGTCCCTCTCCACTTTCTCTATGCCCTTCATGATTTTGTATGTCTCTATCATATCTCCTCTAAGTCTCCACTTCTCCAGGGAAAAGAGCCCCAGTTTCTCCAATCTTCCAGCGTATGAAAGGTTTTCCATACCTTTTATCAAACGTGTCGCTCTCTTCTGAACTCTCTCGAGTATCGCCATATCCTTCTTTAGGTACGGCGACCAATATTGGACGCAGTACTCCAGATGCGGGCGCACCATCGCCCGATACAATGGGAGGATAACTTCTTTCACTGTGGTTGTAATACCCTTCTTGATTATACCTAGCATTCTATTCACTTTCTTAGCGGCCGCTGCACACTGTGCCGATGGCTTCATGGTCTTGTCCACTATTACCCCCCAAGTCCCTTTCTTAGGTACTCTCACTCAGTAACAGCCCTCCCATCGTGTAGCTGTACCTCGGGTTTCTGATCCCTATGTGCAAGACTTTACATTTCTTTACATTAAACTTCATCTGCCATCTCGTTGCCCACTCCCCTAGCTTGTTCAGGTCCCTTTGAAAATCTTCGCAGTCCTCTTTAGTCTTAGCCCCACTAAATAGTTTGGTGTCGTCTGCAAATTTTATTACTTCGCACTTCATCCCTGTTTCCAGATCATTTATAAATACATTGCACAGCAGCGGTCCAAGTACTGACCCCTTCGGAACACCACTCGTAACCCTCCTTCAGTCCGAGTAGTCCAGCCCTTCACTTCTACCCTCTGCTTCCTACCCACTAACCAATTTCTGATCCATCTGTGTATGTCTCCTTCCATCCCATGGTACTTCAGTTTCCGAAGTAGGCGTTCATGGGGTACCTTGTCAAAGGCTTTTTGGAAGTCTAAATGTACGATGTCTATGGGGTCCCCTTTGTCCATCCGTTTGTTAATTTCTTCGAAGAAGTGCAATAAGTTTGTCAGGCACGATCTTCTCTTGCAGAAGCCATGTTGGCTTATTACCATAAGTTTATTCCTTTCTAGATGCTCCTCGATGCTTTCTTTTATCAGCGCTTCCACCATTTTCCCCAGAACCGAGGTCAGACTTACCGGTCTGTAGTTCCCCGGGACACCTCTTGATCCTTTTTTAAAGATGGGCGTAACATTGGCTATCTTCCAATCCTCCGGGATCACGCCTGTTTTTAGGGATAGATTACAGATTTGCTGTAGAAGTGCCACTATCTCCTCCTTCAGTTCTTTCAGTACCCTAGGGTGGATTTCGTCTGGGCCCGGTGATTTGTCAGGGTTTAGTTTTTCTATCTGCCTGTGAATGTCTTCAAGGCTTACTTCCATGGATGTTAATTTTTCTGCTTGGTCTCCTTTGAAGATTTGTTCAGGTTCCGGTGCGTTGGATGTGTTCTCTTTTGTAAATACTGACGAAAAGAACATGTTTAGTCTCTCCTCCACTTCTTTCTCCTCCTTCACCACTCCCTTCCTATCTCTGTCATCCAGCGGTCCCACCTTCTCTCTGGCCGGCTGCTTCCCTTTAACATATCTGAAGAACGGTTGAAATTTCGTGTTTCCCTGGCTAGCCTCTCTTCATATTCTCTTTTTGCTTTTCTAACCACGAGGTGACATTCTTTTTGGTACTTCCTGTGTTCTTTCCAGTTCTCTTCGGTTTTGCCCTTTTTCCATTTCTTGAAAGAATTCTTCTTATCAGCTATCTTATCAGCTGGATGTCCTTTTGGATTGTACTTTGTCATTTTGTGCACAAATTAATGACGTGGTCAAGAAAAACAGAAACTTTGGACAATCAGATCCTATTTTGATTTCTCAGCATTTAGACTTCTTGTGCAATCACTGATTGTAGCCCCCCTCTTTTACTAAGGTGTGCTAACCAATTAACGTGTGCTAACCGCTAACGCATCCACAGACTAACATGCACGCATTAGTGATTAGTGCAAGCTAATCAGTTAGCGCACCTTAGTAAAAGAGGGCCTAAGTCTTTTTGACTACTATACAGCACAGTTACTTACCGTAACAGGTGTTGTCCAAGGACAGCAGGCAGATATTCTCTACATGTGGGGTGACGTCACCGACGGAGCCCCCTAGCGGACGTTTTCGCAAGCAGACTTGCTCGAAGACCTTCAAGCTTGCGATTGGCCCGCGCATGCCCCTCCCGCCCTGCCTAAGGCATGCGTCTCCTCAGTTCAGATAGCAAGCAAAAAAGCCAACCACGGGGAGGTGGGTGGGTTGTGAGAATATCTGCCTGTTGTCCCTGGATAACACCTGTACGGTAAGTAACTGTGCTTTATCCTTCGCCTTCCAAGCCACCAAGCTAAACCCATGGTTATCCCAAATGGCCCTCAAGGCCCCCAACTACCTTGGCTTTAGAAAACTACTCAAAACCCGCCTCTTCCAATGCCCCTTCCTAACTAAATAATCCTCTCCCCTCTACTTCCTCTCCCTCACCCCCCCTGGCAACTTGATCAATTTGATACTGAACCGCTTGTAACCCCGTTCAATTGATGTAAACCACTCTGTTTAATTGTAACTCTGTTTAATTGATGTGAACCACCTAGAACTCTTCTGGGTATGGCGGTATACAAAAATAAAGTTATTATTATTATCCCAGGACAAGCAGGCAGCATATTCTCTACATGTGGGAGACCTCCAAGCTAACCAGAATAGGATGGAGAGAGAGTTGGCAAGTTAGGAGAGTAGATTTTGCAAAACGGACTGGCCAAAATGGCCATCACGCCTGGAGAAAGCATCCAGACAGTAGTGCGAGGTAAACATATGAACCGAGGACTAAGTGGCAGCCTTACTGATTTCCTCAATCAGAGTCAAGCGGAGGAAAGCAACAGACGCCGCTATCGCTCTGACCTTGTGGCCTGTGACTCGACCCGGCAGGGAGAGACCAGCCTGAACGAAATGGTCTGCTTAGAAACAGAGCGACCCAAGCGATTAGGATCGAAGGAGAGGAATAGCTGGGGAGCAGAATGGTGAGGAGCGGTACTCTTCAAGCAGAAGGCCAGCACATGCATACAAACAAGAGAATGCAGAGCCACTTCTCCAGGGTGAGGATGGGGCTTCGGAAAAAACACAGGAAGAACAATAGATTGGTTGAAGTGAAACTCAGAAACAACCTTAGGCAAGAATTTAGGATGGATACGGAGGACCACCTTATCACAATGGAAGACAGTGAAAGGTGGGTCCGCCACCAAGGCTTGAAGTTCATCGACCCGATGGGCAGAAGTGAGAGCAATAAGAACACAACCTTCCAAGTAAGATACTTCAAGTGAGCCCGCACCAGCGGCTCGAACGGGGGTTTCATCAATTGAGCAAGGACCACGTTAAGATCCCAAACCACCGGAGGAGGTTTAAGGGGCGGATGAACATGGAAAAGGCCTTTCATGAAGCGGGAAACCACTGGATGAACAGAGAAGGCTTCCCATCAATCGGTTGATGAAAAGCAGCAATGGCACTAAGGTGGACTCGAACCGAAGAGGACTTGAGCCCAGCGCCAGACAAGTGCAACAGATAATCCAGGACCGCCGATAAGGAGGCAGACAGCGGCTCCTGCTGCCGAGTAGCACACCAGGAAGAAAAGCGGGTCCAGTTCTGATGGTAACATTGGCGAGTGGACTCCTTCCGAGACACTTCCAGGACATCCAGCACAGGCTGGGAGAACAGGAACAAGGGTATTAAGTCTAGAGGAACCAAGCCGTTAAGTGCAGAGACTGGAGGTTGGGATGGAGCAGAGAAGGAAAAACAGGCAGAGGAAGAGGCTCCCTGGAACAGAAGGGAGAACCACGGCTGTCGGGACCACCGAGAAGCTATCAGAATCATGGTGGCATGAGAAGACCTGAGCTTGACAAGAGTCTTCAGAATCAGAGGAAATAGAGGGAATGCATATAGGAACTCGTTCGTCCAATCCAGAAGGAAGGCATCCGCCTCGATCCTGAGAGGGGTGTAAACCCTGGAGCAGAAGCGGGGCAACTTGTGATTGAGGGGGAACACGAACAGACCGACGTCCGGAGTCCCCCAACGAGCAAACACCTGACGCAGGGTCACGGAGTGCAGGGACCACTTGTGAGGCTGCAGAAGACTACTCAACTTGTCTGCCAGACAGTTTCACTGGCCCTGAATGTAGACAACTCGAATGAATATGTTGCAGCGGATGGCCCAATCCCAGAGCCACATTGCCTCCTGGCACAGGGACCTGGACCCTGTGCCCCCGTTTGTTGATATAATACATGGCAACCTGGTTGTCCGTGCGAACTAGCACCACCCTGTCGCGAAGCAGGTGACAAAAGGCTTTCAGAGCAAGGAAATCGCTCGAAGCTGCAGAAGATTGATGTGACAAAGGCGGTCGGCACGGGACCAAAGACCCTGGGTGCGCAGACCGTCCAGATGAGCCCCCCAAGCCTAGGTCGATGAGTCCGTCGTGAGGACCTTTTACGGAGGAGGAGCATGAAACAGAAAACCTCTGGAAAGATTGGAAGAGAGCATCCACCAACGGAGAGACCTCTTCAACAAAGGAGTCACGATAATGCATCAAGAGAGAGGATCTCGATCCTGGTTCCATTGGTACGCCAGAGTCCATTGAGGAATACGGAGGTGAAGTCTGACAAAAGGAGTCACGTGAACCGTGGAGGCCATGTGACTTAGGAGGACAATCATGAGCCGAGCTGGCGCTGAGGGCAGATGGGTCACCCTTCGGCACAAATGGATAAGGGCCTCCTGACGAGGCCGAGACAAGAAGGAGCGGAGATGAACTGTGTCTAGGACCGCTCCGATGAACTTGAGAGACTGGGACGAACAGAGGTGAGACTTGGGAAAGTTGACCTCGAAGCCGAGACTCTGAAGGAGCAAAATGGTCTGACTTGTCACTCGCAGGACTTCGTTGCGAGAAGACGCTTTGATTAACCAGTCGTCGAGGTAGGGAAACACCTGCAGGCTGCGGAGGCGCAGGGCCACAGCCACAACAACCAGACATTTCGTGAAAACCCTCGGAGAGGCCGCCAGGCCGAAGGGAAGAACACGATACTGGAGATGGAGATCCCCCACCCGGAATCTCAAATACCGGCGAGAGGCCGGGTGTACTGGAATGTGCGTGTACGCCTCCTTGAGGTCCAGTGTGCACAGCCAGTCCCCCTCGTCCAATCTAAATTCTCCCTCCTCTCTGACATCCTAGCTCTCTAACATTCTTCTTCCCTCCGATCTTCATCTAACCCTTTCCCTGGAGTTCCTTTCTTATTACAATCCCTGTAAACCGTGCCGAGCTCCACGACCATGGAGATGGCGCGGTATAAAAACCTAAGGTTTAGTTTAGTTTAGTTTAACGTGGTAAGGTTGAGCATTCTGAATCGTTCCCGGACCAGAAACTTGTTCAGAGCACGGAGGTCCAGGATCGGACGCAGATCCCCCGTCTTCTTGGGTACCAGAAAGTACTGGGAATAAAATCCAAAGTTCCACTGTTCCGTGAGAACCTCCTCGACCGCCCGAAGGCAAAGAAGGGCCTGAGCTTCCTGCAGAAGGAGAGGAAGCTGAGACTGAGCAGAAAGAAACTCTCTTGGAGGCAGGTACGGGGGTACACGATTGAAGTGGAGGGAGTACCCCTCCCGGATGATAGAAATAATGGAGACGACCCCCGATGGGGAAGGGGGAAGGCTCCAGGAGGAAGGGAGCCTGAAGGCTCGGACTGGAATTGTCAAAAGGACGGCCCGGTCTTCGCCGGGGCTGGCGGCTGAGTCTTAGGTTGACATTGCTGCTGCTGCAGTGGCCGTTTCGAAGGAGGCCTAGAGAAAGCAGGAGTGGATTTTTGTGGATACCTCCGGAGAGGAATTTTATATTGGCGAGCTGGAGGGACCTTCGGTTTAAGTTTCACCAGAGACGCAAAGGACCGCTCGTGGACCGAGAGGCACTTCATGGCCGCCTCGATGGAATCATCAAAGAGCTCATGACCCACACATGGGAGATTGGCAAGTCGATCCTGTAGATTCGGATCCATATCCACAATCCAGAGCCAAGCGAGGCGACGCATGGAGATCGCAAAGACTGTAACTCTCGAGGACAATTCAAAGGCGTAGTAAGAGGCCTGAAACATATACAGGCGGAGTTGGGAGAGGGTCTCCTCGAGAAGACGAAACTCCTGACGCCGAGGCTCTGGTACGACCTCCCGGAACGAGCGGAGGGCATCTATACAGAACAGGAGGTAGGACGTGAAGATGAAATTGTAGTTAAGGACACGGTTCGCTATCATCGAATTCTGATATAGGTGACAACCAAATTTGTCCATCGTACGACCCTCCCTGCCCAAGGGGACGGCCGCGTAAACCTTCGAGGGGTTAGACCTCTTCAAGGAAGACTCAACCACCAAAGATTGGTGGGAAAGCTGAGCACTTTCAAACCCTTTAACCGGGATAGTCCGGTAACGGGACTCCAACTTGGAGGGAATAGCCGTGACTGCATATGGTGTCTCCAGGTTCCGGAGAAACGTCTGCCGGAGAACCTGATGCAACGTAAGGCGAAGTGCCTCACAAGGCGTATTGTCAACTCCCATTTCCGCCGGTATTCCTGGGTAAAGCGGGAGTCGAACTGAAGATCCAAGTTCAAAGCTCTGCCCATGTCAGAGATGAAACGAGAAAAGGAGGAGGTCCGCGAAGAAGATTCATCCTCCGGGGGAGACTCCGACCGAGACCAGGGTGCGGCCGAGAAAGAGGGAGAAATTTCCCTGAAATAGTAAGCCGGAGCATCAGAGTCCCTTGAATAGGAGACCGAAGAGGTTTGACCAAGGCATCTAGGGGGCGTCGAGGAACGGCCCTGTGCAAGATGGACCGGGGAAGACCCGGAGTCTGAAGGAATCGCTGGTGAAGCCTCGGAGAAGTGGGGATATAGGAAAATTCCCCAACCGGTTTCGAAGTAGGCCCTTTAGAAGCTGACAATCGCCTCGATGGGGAACATACAATAGAGTCTAATTCGAGGACAAGTGTGTGTGTTGATGGTCTCAAGGTCGGAGACCTGCCCCGACAGGGCGGGGAAGACCGGGGCCTTTTAGAAGAGGCAAGCCTCGCCGCAGTAGTGGGGGAAAAACGGGTCCCCAGCCTGGACCCCCGAAAAGTCTTCGGCAACTCAGGGGAGGAAGAGTCGCTCGAGGAAACTTGACGAATCTTACGGATGAGACCTCGAGAGACAAGGGGACGCTCAGGCTGGTCAAACCGCAACTGTGTCGAGACAGAGGTTAAAGGCGTCGAAGTCGGGACTAGCTGGCTCTCCACCGAGGAAAGCTGTGTGGTAATGATAGCCTTAAGCATGTCCTCGAACATAGGCACCAAGACCAAAGGTAGGTGGGTCAGAGGTGCAGCAGTGCGCTCCTTCGGGGGCGACCTCAAGGAAGAGTATTCTCCCATGTGAGGAGGCACGCTTAGATAGATGTCTTGAAGACGCCGACAAGGTGGCGCTGACCTGAGACTCTGAGGTAGGCTTCTTTGCCGGTACACCTGAGGAGGGAAGAGGAGACTTACCCGAGGCTGGAGTAGCAGGAGAGGCCAAAGCCGGAGCCTTCGAGGTTGACGGGGACTTCGAGGCCGAGACACCCAACAAGGGTGTTGAGGCCGAGCTCGAGGCCTGTCCCGCAGGATCCATGGGGCCAAAGAGTTGGAGAATCTTGGCCACCCTTCGACGAAGAGCCTGCGGTTGTAAAGTCGCACAACGGGGACACGACTGAGCATGGTGCTATGCACCCAGGCACTCCACACATCAACGATGAGGATCGGTGATGGAGATAACCTGGTTGCACTTAGTACAGTTTTTAAATCCTGAACTAGGCCGGGACATAAGAAAAAAGACGGCCGCGGCCCCGCAAGGTCAGGTGGCCAGAGGACGACCGGGAACCCGGTCAAAAATATAAGAACTGAAGAAAAAAATGAAAATAAAGGAAATTAAAGATGCGAGCACAGCAACTCAACAGAAACTAACTAAACAAGCCGTGGTGCAAGAGGGACATCGAGATCGCGCGAAGCAAGGGAGCAGTGCTTCTGGCTCCGCAGAAAACAGAGGACACGCTGAGGAGATGCATGCCCTAGATAGGGCGGGAGGGGCATGTGCGCATGCGCGGGCCAATCGCAAGCCTGAAGATCTTCGAGCAAGTCTGCTTACAAAAACGTCCGCTAGGGGGCTCCGTCGGTGACGTCACCCCACATGTAGAGAATATGTTGCCTGCTTGTCCTGGGATAATATTATTTATTTAGCTTCTCTTAAAAGGAACATTAACCTATTACAGCTCATTTAGAACACAGCAGTTTGACTGATTTTTAATTTGATAAAATCTGATCATGTGACAATGTGCTAGTGGATACTACATTGGCTTCCAACTGAAGCTAGGATACTTTTCAAAATGGGCTGTTTCTGCTATAAAACATTGCACGGTCTTGTACCATACTAACTTGTTGATCATTTTAAATTTGCAGACAGAAAACCATCATTGCGTAAACTTAGTTTATAATCTACTGTGTTTGTAGAGTTCTTTTCAATTCCTTTGTAAACTGCTTAGAACTGAAAGGTGTAGAAGTATATAAATGGATCTTTATGTTTTGTTATGTCTTATATAGGGGCATCAATATCTCCTTTCTTACTGGCCATATCTCTTCCTATGCACCCTAGCATCCTTCTAGCTTTCCTCATCACCTTTTCAACCTGCCACCTTAAGATCATAAGTAAATTTTAAAAACTGATATATAACAATCCTCACGCTACAGGTTAACAAATACAAATAAAACAAAATGTGGCTAATATAATACCATTTTATTGGACTAAATACATTCTTCAATTAGCTTTTAGAGGACAAGCTTCTTTCCTCAGGTCAGGACAGTATACAGCAGTTATAGTACCCTGTTCTGACATGCGGAAGGAGGGTTTGGTCTCCAAACATTAAACAAAAATGTATTCAAATTAGTCCAATAAAAAGATTATCACCTTATTTCCATATTCATTATTTATTAACATTTATTAACACAGCTAGCACACTACATTATATTTCATTTTTTTTCTACCTTTGTTGTATGGTCATTTACTTTTTCTAAATATTTGGTACAATCTCTGGTTTCTGCTTTCCTTGTTTTCCTCTTAGCTCTCTTGCCAAGATTTCCTGTCTATTTCTCTTTTTTTTTTTCCTTTCTTTTCATTTTCTACTCCGTTTTCTTTGATTTATTTTTATGCCTCTGTCCAGATTTAATTCTTTCCTACTATACAATCTACCATTTCCCTTTACAACTTGCAATCTCTTTCCCTCGCTCTTATTCTCATTCTCTCACTAACTCTATCCTCTTTCTTCTCCCCATCTAGCATTTGACCCTGTCTCCCACTTCCACCCAGCATCTTCCCCCCTCATTTCCCCCTTCCATCCAGCATCTGTCCCCTCTCCTTATCTCCCCCTTCCACCCAGCATCTGCACCTCTCCCTCCCCCTATCCAGTATCTGCCACTCCCTCTTTTCCCTCCCTTTCATCCAGTCTACCCCTTCTCTCTCCTTCTATCCAGCACCTGACCTCCTCTCTCCCCCTTCCATCAAGCACCTGTCCCTCTCTTCCCCTTTCCATCTAACACCTAACCTCCTTCCCTCTCCCTTTCCATCTAGCACCTGATTCCCTACTCCCCCTTTCCAACCACTGCTTGACCCCTTCCATCCGTCTCTCCCCCTCTCTCTGGCGGAAGCAAAACGAAGATAAAAGCATCATGGGACCACTCTATTCATCCACATGGCTGCCAGCCCCGCCCCTTTTGATATCACTTTCAGTTCCGGGGAAGAGCCAGCAGCCATGAGGATGAATACAGCAGTCCCACAACACCTTTATCTTTGTTTTACCACTGCTGAAACAGCAGCAGGTAGTGGGGAATGAGGAGATTTTTGGGGATGTTATGGTACCCATGACTCCCCCTGTTCCAATGTATAATACTTCAGTTGCAAAAACTTAAGAAGCAGTAGAGCAGGGGTGTCAAACTCAAATCACATAAGGGGCCGAAATCTAAAACATAGGCTAAATCTTGGGCCAAACTTTTTATTAAGATACTTACTCCCTCCATTACCAATGCACAGCATGGGCAACTGCTCTGATGCTCACAGGACTTCTATGAGAATTGGGTCAATCACCGCCGGCAACAGTACCAAAACCCATGCTACGTGCCAGCAAAGGAGGGGGTTAGTCTTAGTAGATTTATAGGGATACAATCTCTCCAACCCCACGCCGGCTATGTGTTACATACAAAATAAATAAAAAAGACTTTTCCTCTCTTTAAGGTCCTAATTCACGCTTGCTGTCTAACACCAGCTCTGACAGGATACACATTTCAAATCTGACATATTGTAATCACAAAAAAGAAAAGAAAATTATTTTTTCTATCTTTTCTTGTCTGATCATTTTGCTTTTGGTCCCAGTTTCTCTTTCTGATTTTGCCTATCTTCTAATTCTCTTTCCAATGTCTGCTGTCCAATTTTTTTCTCCTCTTCTCTCTTGCTAGAGTCCCTGTCTCCAACATATTGATTTTTTTCCTTTCAACTTTTTTCTTTTCTGCCTCTGTTCACTCAAATCTCACCCTTTTTCTCATCCATCTTCTTTTTAAATTTTCAGCTACCTATCAATTTCCATCTTTTCTTATTCTGTAGCTGTCCCATTTTCCATCTCACTCCTTTCCCAGCTTCCTATTTCCTTCTATCTCTCCTCCCCCTCCTCTTAGTCCAACATTTTGCTCCCTCTCTTTTCTGTTGTTCTCCTTCCCTCCCTCCTTGATGCTGAACAATGAGATGGAAGGGGGAAAAAAAGATGCTGCACCTCTCTCTCCCTTCCACCCTCAGGCCTAACATATCTTCCTCCCTTCCGTCTCATTATCCAACTTCTCTCCCTTTCTCTTCCCAAATGCCCCCCATCCCATCTCTCTCCCTGTCTGCCTGCCTCCCTCCCTCCAGGTCCACAATTTCTCCCTTTCTCTTCCCAAAGGTTCTCCCTTCAAACATCTCTTTCCCTCTTCCTCCACACTACTCCAGGTCCAACCTCTCTCCTTTCATCTCTCTCTCCTCACAGCCCAGTATGTCTTCCCCTCCAGGGCCGGTCTGATGTCGCTGTCAAGCTGAAAATCTGCTGTCCTCGGCAATTCAGCAATGTTGTACATGGCTCCCCTTCCTGCTTTTCACCTGCTGCGGTTTGTCTCCAATGACGAGCAACTTCCTGTTTCCACCCGGGTGGACCACGTCAGTCAGAAAGCAGGAAGGGGAGCAACGGACACTGCCAAATCGCTGCTAAGGCTGGCAGACTTTCCAGCATGCCGGTGATATCAGACCGGCGCAGGAGGGCAGACACACTGGGCTGTGAGAAGGGGAAGTTCGGGAGCATTGCCATGGGCCACATAAAATGGCCAGGCGGGCTGGATTCGGCCCGCGGACCTTGTGTTTGACACATATGCAGTAGAGTATGAAGTGTGATGGTCTATGACAAAAAAAGTAGGATCTATATGGTTATAGTGCTGTGTGCACATGTCATATTCACACTTACTAATGTTCTGTAATTTTAATAATAATAATAACAAGTTTATATACCGCAGGACCATGAAGTTCTATGCGGTTTACAATGGTTAAAAGATGTTACAAATTAATTAGAATTAACAAGATTAGAAGCTAGTTATTAACAGTGCTAGAGATCAGTTATTGTGGAGTAGGATTGTACAGGTTAGTTGCCTAAATACTTCAGGAACAGGTATGTTTTTAGGTGTTTCCTAAATTCCCCATAAGTAGTAGGCATGAGCAATTGTTCCAGATCTTTGCCCCATAATGCCGCTTGATGTGAGAGAAGACGTTGATGGTGTTTTTTTAAATTTACATTACATTACATTAGAGACTTCTATTCCGCCTATACCTTGCAGTTCTAAGCGGATTACAATTGAAGATGGCTGGACATTTCCAGGAAGTTACAAATTTTAGGAAAAGATACATAGAGAGGCTAGGATAAGAGATAGGGTTAGATACTTAGTGGAGGCTAAGAGGGTAAATTTAAGGAAGGGGGGACATTTGAGGAAACTTGTAGGGAGGGAGGAGATTAGGGTTGGTTATATGGTGGAATATGCAGGGAGGGGGATGTTACGGAGGAGGGGGGATAAGCGGACAGGATATTTTCTTTGAATAACAGAGTTTTGATTTCTTTTTGAAAAGATTTAAAGTCACATGTGGTTGTCAACAGAATAGAGATGGAGGGGTCTACTTCGTCGCCTGCGTTGCTAGGAGGCCGTCATACATATTCTTGCGTTGAATGCCCTTGAGTGGTGGGTAGGAGAATGTGATCTGTGTTCTCCTTAGTCTGGGTGTGAAGTTTCGGTTTAGGCAGTTGTTCAGGTAGGTGGGTGCAATTTCATTTATTGCCTTGAATAATAAACAGTAGAATTTGAATTGAATTCAGGCTCGTATTGGTAGCCAGTGTGAATCTAGTAAGGCATTGGTGATAGATCAATCTATGGGCTGTATTTTGGATGGTCTGTAGCTGTTTTATCAAGTTTAAGGGACATGGTAAGTAGAGGATGTTGCAATAGTCCACTAGTCCTAGGACAAGGGATTGGACTATAATCTTGTAGTGGTCTTTGTCAAAGAATTTTCTGATTTTACACAGGTTGCGCATGGTGAAAAAAGCTTTTTGGGTGATTTTGTTGATTTGGACTTGCATTGTACAGCATCTGTCTATCGATACTCCAAGGATTTTTAGGGATGGCTGTATGGTGTATTTGGTGAAGTTTACCTCAAATTATGTTATGGAAGGGGTTATATCCTTTTCAAGTAGTAGAAATTTTGTTTTCTCCGAGTTCAGCTTCAGTTTATGGTCTAACATCCATTCTTCCACTGCTTCCAGTGTTATTTTTAGGTTGCCTAATGAGGTGGGGTCTTGGGTATCGAAGGGGAGGAGTATGGTTATGTCATCAGCGTAGATGAAGGATAATACGTTTAGGGTATCTAGAGTGGTACCGAGGGAGGATATGAAGAGGTTGAAGAGCATGGGTGACAGCGGTGACCCTTGAGGAACTCCACAAGGGTTAGACCAGGGGTCTGATTTAAGATCATTTGACTTAACTCTGTATGTTCTAGTCTTAAGAAATCCTTGGAACCAGTTGTAAACTCTTCCTGAGATCTCTATGGTGTCTAGAATCTGTAGTAGTATTGTATGATCTACCAGGTCGAATGCCGCAGAGAGATCGAGTTGAATTAGCAACATCTTTCCTCCTTTGCTGAGGTGCTGTCGGGCTGTGTCTAGCAATGTTGCCAATAATGTCTCTGTGCTGTGGTTGGATCTGAATCCCGATTGAGAGGGGTGAAGTAGGTCATGATTTTCCAGGTAGTTGGTGAGGTATTGTGCCACTAGACCTTCTGTAATTTTAACGTATAGTGGGATAGAGGCAATGGGTCTGTAGTTGGAGGGGGTATCTATCAGGCCTTTGAGATCTTTCAGTAGAGGGGTGATAAGAATCTCACCTAGTTCATGTGGAAATTGACCTTCCGTGAGTGTGGTTTGGATCCAATGCAAGAGGTTGACTTTGAATTTAGAGGTAGCGTTTGTTAGGAGATATGAGGGACAGTTATTTAGGTCACATGATGCTTTACTGTATTTATTGTATAGGTGGTCCATGTCTGTCCATTGGACTAGTGGGAAGATGGCCCAAGTCCTGTCGGCTGCTATGGCTTCCTCTGTTGTGGGGTTTGTTGCTATCTCGTCGAGGTAGAATGGTGAGTTTTTGAAGGTGGCTCTGATTGTGGTGATTTTGCTTTTGTAGTGATCATCTAATTGGGAGGCTGTTGGTGGGTGATTTCCTTGAGTGGCTAATAGTGGTTTGGTGTCTACCAGTTTTAAGAGAGCTTTTGTGTCTGGGGCTTCATTTCCAACTAATTTGGAGTAGTAGGCTTTCCGTTTTTCCTTAAGTTTGAGCTTGTATTGATTGATTAGGTTTCTCCATGCTACCTTGGTTTGTTCTTGGTTTTGTTTTGGTTTTTTCCATGCTCTTTCGAGCTGTCTACAGTACCCTTTTAGATGGAGAAGTTTGGTGTCGAACCATTTGTCAGATGGCCTGCAGATTCTATTTATATCCTTTAACCGGTGGGGAAAAAAAATTTGAGTGTGAGCTTCTCTTATCTAATCAAATCCTTAGGTTTGTATACCGCATCATCTCCACGTTCGTAGAGCTCGACGCGGTTTACAGTAGGAGAAATAGGAAGGAACTACAACAGAGGGTTAGAGTAGAAGTGTGAAGAAAATTTAGAGGACTTGGGATGCAAAGATATAAGAGTTTCCTTGATTCCTAAGTTGGAGGGAGACTTACATGTCTGTTGTTTAAGAAAGAGAGGACTGCGAAGACCTGCAAAGGGACCTAACGAGGCTGGAAGAGTGGGCAAAAAAGTGGCAAATGAGCTTTAACATAGAGAAATGCAAGGTCATGCATATAGGGAGAAAGAACCCGATGTTCGCTACAAAATGGGGGGATCATTGCTAGGGGTAAGCAACCTTGAAAGAGACCTGGGGGTTATGGTGGACACAACATTGAAAGCATCAGCACAGTGTGCGACAGCCTCAAAGAAAGCGAACAGAATGTTGGGTATCATTAAAAAGGGTATCACAACCAGGACGAAGGAAGTCATCATACCGCTGTATCGTGCAATGGTGCGCCCTCATCTGGAGTACTGTGTCCAGTACTGGTCGCCGTACCTCAAGAAGGACATGGCAGTACTTGAGGGAGTTCAGAGAAGAGCGACTAAACTGATAAAAGGTATGGAAAACTTTTCATACGCTGATAGGTTGGAAATGCTGGGACTATTCTCCCTGGAAAAGCGGAGACTTAGAGGAGACATGATAGAAACCTTCAAAATCCTGAAGGGCATAGAGAAGGTAGACAGGGACAGATTCTTCAGACTGTGGGGAACCACAAGTACAAGGGGGCACTCGGAGAAATTGAAAGGGGACAGGTTTAGAACAAACGCTAGGAAGTTCTTTTTTACCCAGAGGGTGGTGGACACATGGAACGCGCTTCCGGAGGTTGTGATAGGCCAGAGCACACTACAGGTTTAGATAGATTCCTAAAAGATAAGGGGATTGAGAGGTACAGATAGAAGTAGAGGTAGGTTATAGGAATAGTCAGGGACCACTTCACAGGTCATAGGCCTGATGGGCCGCCGCGGGAGCGGACCGCTGGGTGCGATGGACCTCTGGTCTGACCCAGTGGAGGCAACTTCTTATGTTCTTAGGTCAGTTATATATTTAGGGGCTATACCGAATAGTGCCTTAAAGCAAAAGCATCTGAATTTAAACTTCACACGTGCCTCCATCAGTAGCCAATGTAGAAGTCGGTATTGGCATTTCAGGACAGGTGCTAAATTGGTTTAAATCATATTTCCAAGATCGCTCAGCAAAAGTAGTGTTTAATAATTCAACATCTAATAATTTCACCAATTCATTTGGAATTCCACAAGGCTCAATTCTTTCACCACTTCTATTTAATATTTTTTTGGCACCTTTACTGACGCTCAGTCAATCCATTGGATTTTCCACATTTGCATATGCAGATGATATACAATTGCTTCATCCTTTAAATCCATTAGTGTCAAATGAGATAATATCCATAAATAACAAGTTAATACAAATAAGCCAATGGCTTAAGGAGAATATGTTAGCGCTGAATCCAACAAAATCTTCAGTGATGTTTTTCCCCTGGAAAAAAGATCTAAAAGAACAATTTTCATCTCAGATATTATTAAACGATATTCCCCTTCAACAAGTAAATACAATAAAAATATTGGGAGTAACTTTGGATCAAGAATTTAGCTATCATAATCAAATTAGCACAGTTGTCAAAAACTGTTTCAATAAATTGCGACTTATCAGATCATTAACAAAGGTTCTTAAACCAAAAGCACTTAACATTCTTATTCACTCCCTAATTATTTCTAGGTTGGATTACTGTAATTCTTTATACTGTGGCATAACTCAAAGAAATAAGAAGACTGCAAATAATACAAAATACAGCTATAAAAATTTATAACAAATTCAAAAAAATATGATCATGTTACACCTCTCCTACAAGATGCACACTGGTTACCTATTATACACAGAATAACATTTAAAATTTTATTATTAACATTTAAAATCCAACAATCACACGAGCCGTTATTTCTGGACAGACTATTAATCCCTTACTCTTCACTAAGGACGCTAAGATCGACGCAACAAAACTTACTAACCATCCCTTCTTTGAAAATAATTGGGACAAGAAGAGCAACTATATTTTCAGTACAAGCACCCCAACTGTGGAACAATTTACCAATTTATCTACGTAACGAACCATCACTAGTCAAATTCAAACGCGGTCTGAAAAGCATTCTTTATAAAGATGCATTCAATACATAGATAAATAATTGTAATAAACACAGTACTTATTATTTAAAGAATCAAATGAGTAGGACATCAACATGGATACTATAAGTGCTTTCTTAATTTTTAATTTTAATCTTAATCCTCTTTTTTCTCTTCATTCAAAGTTCATTAATACTAATCTGGATCTTTATTTATTCTTTATATTAAAATTATCTACTTTTAAACAGATTAATTATCCCTAACATTACCTGTTTCCATGAATCATTTTAAAATAATTGAAGCTCTTTCTATCAATTAATTTTCTTCATACTTTTTTTCTTTTTTCTAAATTGACCCTACCCTTATGTACAAACCTTAAATGTTTTTTTTTCTTTTTTATTCTTTTTTTAATTAATTTTATAAATTGTATAAATAATATTTCTCCCTTTTACCTACTTGTTTCAGTTTGTAATAATAGAATATAATGATTAGTCTGTATAATAGTCTTATTTGTATTTGTATCTGCACATCCACAGATTCAGAAAGGGGTGCAAAAAGGGTCGAACAAAAGACCCAGTATGGATGACTAAAATAGTGAAGGAAGCGATAGGCAATAAGAAAAATTCATTCAGGAAATGGAAAAAGGACAAAACTGAAGGGAACCAGAAGGAGCACAGGAAGTATCAAAAAGAATGTCACCGTGTGGTTCGAAAAGCCAAAAGAGAGTATGAAGAGAGGCTAGCCAGGGAGGCACCAAATTTCAAACCGTTCTTCAGATATGTTAAAGGGAAACAGCCAGCTAGGGAGGAGGTGGGACCGCTGAATGATGGAGTCAGGAAGGGAGTAGTGAAGGAGGAGAAAGAAGTCGC
The DNA here is from genome assembly GCF_902459505.1 of Geotrypetes seraphini. Classification (NCBI taxonomy): domain Eukaryota; kingdom Metazoa; phylum Chordata; class Amphibia; order Gymnophiona; family Dermophiidae; genus Geotrypetes; species Geotrypetes seraphini. The sequence continues at coordinate 409,985,896 of NC_047086.1, forward strand.
AGAAAGACTCAACATGTTCTTCTCGTCTGTATTTACAAACGAAGACACAACCAACATATCGGAACCTGAACAAATCTTCAATGGAAATCAAGCAGAAAAATTCACATCCATGGAAGTGAGCCTTGATGATGTACACAGGCAGATAGAAAAACTTAAAACTGACAAATCCCCGGGTCCGGACGGAATCCATCCCAGGGTTCTGAAGGAATTAAAGGAGGAGATAGCGGAACTACTGCAGCAAATTTGCAACCTATCCTTGAAAACAGGCATGATCCCGGAGGATTGGAAGATAGCCAATGTCACGCCCATCTTTAAAAAGGGATCAAGAGGTGACCCGGGAAACTACAGACCAGTGAGTTTGACCTCGGTTCCGGGGAAACTGGCGGAAGCACTGATTAAAGAACACATCGATGAACATCTGGAAAGAAACAAACTTTTGAAAACAACCCAACATGGTTTCTGCAGGGGGAGATCGTGCCAAACGAACTTATTGCACTTCTTCGAAGGAATTAACAAACGGATGGACAGAGGAGACCCCATAGACATCATATACCTTGATTTCCAAAAAGCCTTTGACAAGGTGCCTCATGAACGTCTACTCCGGAAACTGAAGAACCATGGAGTGGACGGAGACGTACATAGATGGATCAGAAACTGGTTGGCGGGTAGGAAACAGAGGGTAGGGGTGAAGGGCCACTACTCGGACTTGATGGGGGTCACGAGTGGTGTTCCGCAGGGCTCAGTGCTCGGGCCGCTGCTATTTAATATATTCATAAATGATCTAGAAACAGGCACGAAGTGTGAGATAATAAAATTTGCGGACGATACAAAACTATTTAGTGGAGCTGGGACTAAAGAGGAATGCGAAGAATTGCAAAGGGACTTGAACAAATTGGGGGAATGGGCGGCGAGATGGCAGATGAAGTTCAACGTTGAGAAATGTAAAGTATTGCATGTTGGAAACAGAAACCCGAGGTACAACTATACGATGGGAGGGATATTATTGAATGAGAGCAACCAAGAAAGGGACTTGGGGGTAATGGTGGACATGACAATGAAGCCGACGGCACAGTGCGCAACAGCCGCTAAGAAAGCAAATAGAATGCTAGGCATAATCAAGAAGGGTATTACAACAAGGACAAAAGAAGTTATCCTGCCATTGTATCGGGCGATGGTGCGCCCGCATCTGGAATACTGCGTCCAATATTGGTCTCCGTACCTTAGGAAGGATATGGCGTTACTCGAGAGGGTTCAGAGGAGAGCGACACGCTTGATAAAAGGGATGGAAAACCTCTCATACGCTGAGAGATTGGAGAAACTGGGTCTCTTTTCCCTGGAGAAGAGGAGACTTAGAGGGGATATGATAGAGACTTATAAGATCATGAAGGGCATAGAGAGAGTAGAGAAGGACAGATTTTTCAAACTTTCGAAAAATAAAAGAACAAGAGGACACTTGGAAAAGTTGAAAGGGGACAGATTTAAAATGAATGCTAGGAAGTTCTTCTTTACCCAACGAGTGATGGACACCTGGAATGCGCTTCCAGAGGGCGTAATAGGGCAGAGTACAGTACAGGGGTTTAAGAAAGGATTGGACAATTTCCTGCTGGAAAAGGGGATAGAGGGGTATAAATAGAGGATTACTGCACAGGTCCTGGACCTGTTGGGCCGCCGCGTGAGCGGACTGCTGGGCATGATGGACCTCAGGTCTGACCCAGCAGAGGCATTGCTTATGTTCTTATATTTGTCATCCCTGGCTTTTACAATTATGTAATACGCATTGAAATATTGGATATTGCGTAAAATCAAAATTTAATAAACTTGAAACCCCAAAATTAGCTTGACTGCCGCGTTTTGCGCCAATTGTAATCGCCGCATATTCTTCTAGGAAATTGCCAGGTAGACAATATTGCAATAATCTAGTTGACTCAGTATAAGGGATTGCACTAGGATTCTAAATGATGAAACATCAAAATATGCTCTAATGCAGTGTTCTTCAACCTCCGGTCCATGGACCAGTGCCGGTCCACAGAAATTTCCTGCCGATCCACAGGACCAGCACGCGCATCAGGATCAAAACAGTGTTCTTCAATCGCCGGTCCACGGTGCGATCGATGTGGCGTTATCTTCGAGCCAGCTCCCTCTTCCTAACTGATTCAATGCACAAAGCCACAGGCAGTGGCTCCTACGGGCATCCTGCGCCTGAACCCTTCTCTCTGACGTTGCAACATCAGAGGGAAGGCTTCCAGATGAGGCACGGGACGTGCAAGGTGCAATTAGTACTATTATGGGGGCGGGATCTGGGTTGGAGATTGGGTAGAGATGGGCGGGATCTAGCCCACGACTTAGCCCCGTGTTCTTCAACTGCCGGTCCACAGACCAATGCCGGTCCACAGAATAATTCTTTTATTTCTGCCGGTCCATAGGTGTAAAAAGGTTGAAGAACACTGCTCTAATGGACCAAAGCTTCCAGAGAGTAAAAAAAAACCTTTCTAACTAAGGAGTCCACCTGGTCTTTCATGGTTAGACTTTGGTCCAATATTACACCCAATATCTTCATAGTGGGTTGGATGGGATAACTACATTTACTGATGCACAGTGATGTTTTAGTGTCAAGTGGGTGTAGTGAAGCTATAAAAAAATTTGTTTTTTTCTGAATTAAGCTTCAGTTTGAATTCAGTTATCCATTGCTCCATCGAGTTTAGTACTTCTGTTGCCTTAGGAGTGACTTCCGAGAGAGAGGTAGCGAATGGGATAATGATTGTAAAGTCGTCTGCGTAACTAAATAATTTTATCCCCAGCTGGGTTAGTTGTGCACCTAATGACGACATGTAGACATTGAAAAGCCGTGGGGATAATGATGACCCTTGCGGTACACCAGATGGATTGCTTCAGGTATCAGAGAGATCGTAATTAAAATGTACTTGATATGTGCGGGACATAACGAAACCTCGAAACCAGTCTAACACTTCTTTTCTGATACCAATTACATTGCTTACATTTAGGAACAAAGGTTATAGAATAAGGGAGATGGAGGATAATTTTTAAAACTCAGATCAACAAAACAACCCAGAAAGCTTTTCTAACCATGAGAAATCTCCGTAAAATCAGAAAATTCTTTGACCAAGCACAATTTAGACTAATCGTCCAATCCCTAGTCTTAGGTCTGCTGGATTATTGCAACTCCCTATATCTTCCTTGTCCAGCCACTATGATAAAACAACTCCAGACCATACAAAACACCGCCCTCAGATTGATCTACTCACTCAAAAAATATGATCACATAACAACTGCCTTCTTAGACTCTCACTGGCTACCCATACAAGCACGAATCCAATTCAAATTCCACTGCCTGATATTCAAAGCATTACACGGCTCTTCCCCCTCCTATCTAAACAACCGCTTAAACCAAATCTCCACCTCAAGACACAGAAGAACCTCGAACCCTTTCGCCTTCCCCCCACTCAAAGGCACACAACGCAAGAAAATGTTTGACAACCTTCTAGCAACACAAGCAGCAAAAATCAACCATTCCATCTCCAATCTTATGACAATATCAGACAACTTCAAAACATTCAGAAAAGAAATCAAAACCCTGCTTTTCAAAAAATTCATCCAAATATCTTAACCCCTCCTCTTTTACCTCCAGAAGATTCACCTACCTTCAGATAACCTTCCCCCAAATTACCCACCTTAACACCTTCCAATTAAACAAATACCATAAATAGATTGTAATCTACCCTCTCTAACTGAATTCCATATGTATTTTTCATACAGTTCTTCACTGTCAGTTTAATTTCCATCCTATAATTTCACATAGAATTTTTCTTTTTTCAACCACCTTTATTTTCTCTTCTTTATTAATTTCCAGGTACTTTAGTTAGATTGTGAGCCTTCGGGACAGTAAGGGAATTTTTTAAGTACCTTCTTACTTCTCATTTATAATCTTAATGTATATTTTCTTGAAACCGCTTAGAACCTAACGGATGTAGCGGTATATAAGAAATAAATTACATTACATTACATATTATATGCGGTGAAGTCCTCTATAAAACTTGCAGCTGTGTACATGCATTTCAAAGGACTACACACACTTCTATGTGGCCCAGGAGCATTGTTTGAGCAGAGCTGTAAGATGTATGCAAAAATGTTATACATAGGGGAGGGAATTCTATAATGGCACTCAGGATTAATAGTCAGAAGGGACTGGTGCAGGGCACAATATAAAGCGTGCAAGCCCTTTGTTGAATCGTTTGGTGCTGTTTCTTTCCTGGTGCCTAACTTTGTTTGCCAGACTGTGTCTGCTGAAACCTGATGTAAATGATGGTGCCCAAGACAATCTTCTCAAACAATGCACACAATTTTTCAGAATGCCACCAACAGGGTTTAAAACAAAATGAGGATAATTTCCTAAAAGAAAAGTCCACAAACCATTAAGATGGACTTTATGAGCATAAAATCTGTTTTACTCTTTTTGGATCTTGTCTGTGGAAAACAGAATACTGGGCTTGATGGACCTTCAATCTGTCCAATTCTATCTTAATGTGGCTGTGTGCACTGACTGATGAGATCTGCTGCTGGAGTGCAAACCTAAGCACCCAGGGCAAGAAAGAGCACTACTGACGTCCATACCAGCTCTGGAGAAACCTTGCACTGACAGTCCTTGCACTGTTTTTTCTTTCTAAAGAAAGTGCTCTCAATGAGTTTGAGGAGGGAAAGGAGGAGAACTGCAGGTGCAGGGAGGGCAGAGGGGTAGGCGGGCACCTAGCACCAACAGGTGTACCCTATTACGTACACCAGGAGCTCTGGAAAGCCCATCCATCCAGGGGCCATCTGACAGAGCTCCACCTGCTGGTAGCTGGTCATAACCCAGGCATCTATGGTGTCTGCATTCATTTGCCATTGATGACAAGCAAAAAGCCCCAAGAGTCGCTGCAGAAGGGCCAGGGCGGTGCAAGCACGTGCTCCTCCCAGACCAAGACCCTCGCGCGGAGGAGGTTACGTCAAGGAGAAAGGGAGGGAACGGGGGTCATTGTCTGCTCGAGCCCCCTCCCCGGCCCTGACGCAGCGTCCCCTCCCCCGCCCGCAGTGCGGACACTGCCCCCCCCCTCCCCTCCGTCTCTCCCGAGCCCATCCCCGCGCTCCCTCTTACCGGCCAACGCGCTGCTCCTCACGTCCGCCGCGGCGGCGGACGCCGCGTCTCCCGTCCCCATCCCGGCCGCACTGGCCGAGGCGCCAGCCTGCCAGCCTGCCCACCTCCTGCGCTACCGCCGCGGCCCCCAGCCACTGCGCATGCTCCCCGGGCACGCGAGCAGCCGCCGCACTGCCGCGCGCCGCGTCTGCCCGCCCTCCAAGGCACAGCGCTGCCTGTCAACTTCCCCCCACCTACCTTAACGCTGGCTCATTGGCAGGAACCTTGAAAGGTGGTCGCGAGGCGCCTCATTCTCTCCTACCTAAATAACGGTATGAGCGCGCGAGAGCCCCAGACAAGTCTGAGCTACTAACCAATCCCCTCCCCCCACCCACCCTACAGCCAAGTGACATCCTCAGTGGTATATGGAGAGCCCGAGCCAAGCCAAAGGCTACTAGCCACACCCATCCCCCCACAGCCAAGTGGCATATAGAGAGCCCAAGCTAAGCCTCAGGCTACTAACCTCTCCCCTCCCCCCACTGCCAAGTGACATCCTCAGTGGTATATGGAGAGCCCGATCCAAGGCTTGGGCTACTAACCTCTTCCCTCCCCTCCCCCCCCCAGCCAAGTGGCATATGGAGAGCCCGATCCAAGGCTTGGGCTACTAACCTCTCCCCTCCCCCCACTGCCAAGTGGCATATAGAGAGCCCAAGCTAAGCCTCAGGCTACTAACTTCTCCCCTCCCCCCCACAGCCAAGTGACATCCTCAGTGGTATATGGAGAGCCCGAGCCAAGCCAAAGGCTACTAGCCACACCCATCCCCCCACAGCCAAGTGGCATATAGAGAGCCCAAGCTAAGCCTCAGGCTACTAACTTCTCCCCTCCCCCCCACAGCCAAGTGACATCCTCAGTGGTATATGGAGAGCCCGAGCCAAGCCAAAGGCTACTAACCTCTTCCCTCCCCTCCCCCCCAGCCAAGTGGCATATGGACAGCCCGAGCCAAGCCCAGGCTACTAGTCATTCACCTCCCCCCACAGCCAAGTGGCATATAGAGAGCCCAAGCTAAGCCTCAGGCTACTAACTTCTCCCCTCCCCCCCACAGCCAAGTGACATCCTCAGTGGCATATGGAGAGCCCGAGCCAAGCCAAAGGCTACTAGCCACACCCCTCCCCCCACAGCCAAGTGGCATATAGAGAGCCCAAGCTAAGCCTCAGGCTACTAACTTCTCCCCTCCCCCCCACAGCCAAGTGACATCCTCAGTGGTATATGGAGAGCCCGAGCCAAGCCAAAGGCTACTAGCCACACCCATCCCCCCACAGCCAAGTGGCATATAGAGAGCCCAAGCTAAGCCTCAGGCTACTAACTTCTCCCCTCCCCCCCACAGCCAAGTGACATCCTCAGTGGTATATGGAGAGCCCGAGCCAAGCCAAAGGCTACTAACCTCTTCCCTCCCCTCCCCCCCCAGCCAAGTGGCATATGGACAGCCCGAGCCAAGCCCAGGCTACTAGTCATTCACCTCCCCCCACAGCCAAGTGGCATATAGAGAGCCCAAGCTAAGCCTCAGGCTACTAACTTCTCCCCTCCCCCCCACAGCCAAGTGACATCCTCAGTGGCATATGGAGAGCCCGAGCCAAGCCAAAGGCTACTAGCCACACCCCTCCCCCCACTGCCAAGTGGCATATAGAGAGCCCAAGCTAAGCCTCAGGCTACTAACTTCTCCCCTCCCCCCCACAGCCAAGTGACATCCTCAGTGGTATATGGAGAGCCCGAGCCAAGCCAAAGGCTACTAGCCACACCCATCCCCCCACAGCCAAGTGGCATATAGAGAGCCCAAGCTAAGCCTCAGGCTACTAACTTCTCCCCTCCCCCCCCCAGCCAAGTGACATCCTCAGTGGTATATGGAGAGCCCGAGCCAAGCCAAAGGCTACTAACCTCTTCCCTCCCCTCCCCCCCAGCCAAGTGGCATATGGAGAGCCCGAGCCAAGCCCAGGCTACTAGTCATTCACCTCCCCCCACAGCCAAGTGGCATATAGAGAGCCCAAGCTAAGCCTCAGGCTACTAACTTCTCCCCTCCCCCCCACAGCCAAGTGACATCCTCAGTGGTATATGGAGAGCCCGAGCCAAGCCAAAAGCTACTAGCCACACCCCTCCCCCCACTGCCAAGTGGCATATAGAGAGCCCAAGCTAAGCCTCAGGCTACTAACTTCTCCCCTCCCCCCCACAGCCAAGTGACATCCTCAGTGGTATATGGAGAGCCCAAACCAAGCCTGGTCTACTACCCTCTCCCCTCTCCTCACCCACCCCACAGCCAAGCCTCAGGCTACTAACCTCCCCCCTCCCCCTTACAGCCAAGTGACATCCTCAGTGGCATATGGAGAGCCCGATCCAAGGCTTGGGCTACTAACCTCTTCCCTCCCCTCCCCCCCCCCCAGCCAAGTGGCATATGGAGAGCCCGAGCCAAGCCTCAGGCTACTAGCCACTTCCCTTCTCCCACAGCCAAGTTGCATATAGAGAGCCCAAGCTAAGCCTCAGGCCACTAACCTCTCCCCTCCCCCACAGCCAAGTGACATCCTCAGTGGTATATGGAGAGCCCGAGCCAAGCCCAGGCTACTAACCTCTCCCCTCCCCCCACTGCCAAGTGGCATATAGAGAGCCCAAGCTAAGCCTCAGGCTACTAACCTCTCCCCTCCCCCCCACAGCCAAGTGACATCCTCAGTGGTATATGGAGAGCCCAAACCAAGCCTGGTCTACTACCCTCTCCCCTCTCCTCACCCACCCCACAGCCAAGCCTCAGGCTACTAACCTCCCTCCTCCCCCTTACAGCCAAGTGACATCCTCAGTGGTATATGGAGAGCCCGATCCAAGGCTTGGGCTACTAACCTCTTCCCTCCCCTCCCCCCCCCCAGCCAAGTGGCATATGGAGAGCCCGAGCCAAGCCCAGGCTACTAGCCATTCACCTCCCCCCACAACTAAGTGACATATAGAGAGCCCAAGCTAAGCCTCAGGCTACTAACCTCTCCCCTCCCCCCCACAGCCAAGTGACATCCTCATTGGTATATGACGAGTCCGAGCCAAGCCTCAGACTACTAGCCTCTCCCCTCCCCCCCCCCCACAGCCAAGTAACATCCTCAGTGGTATATGGAGAGACCAAACCAAGCCTGGGCTACTAACCTCACCCCCCCCCCCACAGCCAAGTGACATCCTCAGTGGTATCTGGAGAGCCCGAGCCAATCCACAGGCTACTAGCCACACCCCTCCCCCCACAGCCAAGTGGCATATAGAGAGCCCAAGCTAAGCCTCAGGCTACTAACCTCTTCCCTCCCCCCAACAGCCAAGTGACATCCTCAGTGGTATATGGAGAGCCTGAGCCAAGCCTCAGGCTACTAGCCACTTCCCTTCTCCCACAGCCAAGTTGCATATAGAGAGCCCAAGCTAAGCCTCAGGCCACTAACCTCTCCCCTCCCCCACAGCCAAGTGACATCCTCAGTGGTATATGGAGAGCCCGAACCAAGCCTCTGCCTACTACCCACTCCTCCCGCCACAGCCAAGTGACATCCACAGTGGTATATGGAGACCCTGAGCCAAGCCTCAGGCTATTACCCTCTCCCCCCCCCCCAGCCAAGAGACAATCTTAGTGGTATATGGAAAGCCTGAGTCAAGCCTCCACCTACTAGCCACTCCACCCCCACAGCCAAGTGACACCCTCAGTGGTATATGGAGAGCCCGAACCAAGCCTTTGCTTACAAGCCACTTACCACCCTACCCACAGCCAAGTGACATCCTCAGTGGTATATAGAGAGCCCGAGTCAAGCCTGGGCTACTAACCTTTCCCCTCCTACCACCCACTCTACAGCCAAGTGACATCATCAGTGGTATATGGAGAGCCCATGCCAAGCCTCAGGCTACTAACCTCTCCCCCCCACAGCCAAGTGGCATTTAGAGAGCCCAAGCTAAGCCTCAGGATACTAGCCTCTCCACTCCACCCACATACACAGCCAACTGACATCCTCAGTGGCATATGGAGACCCTAAGCCAAGCCTTTGGCTACTAGCCTCTCCCCTCCCCTACGCAACTGCCAAGTGACATCCTCAGTGGTATATGGAGAGCCCGAGCCAAGCCTCGGACTACTAGCCACTTCCCTCCCTCCCCACAAACACCCAAGTGACATCCTCAGTGGCATATGGAGACCCCAAGCCAAGCCTGGGCTACTAACCTCCCCCCTCCCCCCCACAGCCAAGTGACATCCTCAGTGGTATATGGAGAGCCCGAGCCAAGCCACAGGCTACTATCCACACCCCTCCCCCCACAGCCAAGTGGCATATAGAGAGCCCAAGCTAAGCCTCAGGCTACTAACCTCTCCCCTCCCCCCTCACAGCCAAGTGACATCCTCAATGGTATATGGAGAGCCCGAGCCAAGCCTTGGGCTACTAGCCTCTTCCCTCCCCCCCGGCCAAGTGACATCCTCAGTAGTATACGGAGATCCGAAACCAAGCCTGGGCTACTAACCCCCCCTCTCCCCCCCACAGCCAAATGACATCCTCAGTGGTATATGGAGAGTCCAAGCCAAGGCTCAGGCAACTAGCAACTCCCCTCCCCCCTCACACACAGCCAAGTGACACCCTTAGTGGCATATGGAAAGCCCAACCCAAGCCTTGGGCTACTAGCCTCTCCCCTCCCCCACCCACCCCACAGCCAATAGACATACTCAGTGGTATATGGAGAGCCCGAACCAAGCTTTGAGCTACTAGCCTCTCCCCTCCTCCCCCAGCCAAGTGACATCCTCAGTGGCATGTGGAGAGCCCAAGCTAAGCCTCAGACTACTAGCCACTCCCCTTCTCCCAACACACACAGCCAAGTGACTTCCTCAGTGGTATATGGAGAACCTGAGCCAAGCCTCAGGCTACTAACCTCTCCCCTCCCCCCTCACAGCCAAATGACATCCTCAATGGTATATGGAGAGCCCGAGCCAAGCCTTGGGCTACTAGCCTCTTCCCTCCCCCCCCAGCCAAGTGACATCCTCAGTAGTATACGGAGATCCGAAACCAAGCCTGGGCTACTAACCTCCCCCCTCCCCCCCACAGCCAAGTGACATCCTCAGTGGTAATGGAGAGCCCGAGCCAAGCCACAGGCTACTAGCCACACCCCTCCCCCCACAGCCAAATGGCATATAGAAAGCCCAAGCTAAGCCTCAGGCTACTAACCTCTCCCCTCCCCCCTCACAGCCAAGTGACATCCTCAATGGTATATGGAGGGCCTGAGCCAAGCCTTGGGCTACTAGTCTCATCCCTCCCCCCCAAGACAAGAGACATCCTCAGTAGTATACGGAGATCCGAAACCAAGCCTGGGCTACTAACCTCCCCCCTCCCCCCCACAGCCAAGTGACATCCTCAGTGGTATATGGAGAGTCCAAGCCAAGGCTCAGGCAACTAGCAACTCCCCTCCCCCCCCCCCTCACACACAGCTAAGTGACACCCTTAGTGGCATATGGAAACCCCAAGCCAAGCCTTGGGCTACTAGCCTCTCCCCTCCCCCCCGGCCAAGTGACATCCTCAGTGGCATGTGGAGAGCCTAAGCTAAGCCTCAGACTACTAGCCACTCCACTCCCCCCCACACACAGAGCCAAGTGACTTCCTCAGTGGTATATGGAGAGCCTGAGCCAAGCCTCAGGCTACTAGCCTATCCCCTCCCCCCTGCTAAGTGACATCCTCAGTGGTATATGTGGCAGTGGCAGTGGCAGTGAGGTGAACCTGCTGCCTTCGGCCTTCTGTGGAAGTCCTTATTCCTCAGCTGCTCTGCCCTATGTGGGAGCAGAATGAAGGTTTCTGGAGTATGCTGATGGGAGCAGGATTGCCTTGCAGGTGCTACTAGCCTGAGTGAAGACTGAAAATTTCAGCAGAGGAGATAGGTTAGTGCACTGGATCCTGCTGTGGAGGGGAAGGGTTGGAGAAAGGAGAAGAGCAGCTGGGGTGGAACCCCTCTAGTGAGCCACCCTCCCCTGGATCGACTTTCAGCCACATGGAATAAGTCTCTATAAGATACACTTCATTGCAAGACATAGATGAAGCCACTTTGTAGAAGGGTAAATCCCAGCAATCTCCGACTGCGCACGAGCAACCGACCTAGGGCCACGCCCACCATCTGGTGTCACGCGCCGGGGGCTGAAGTCGCGCGCAGGGAGCGCCATGAGGATCTACTTCTGCGGCAGCATCCGAGGCGGCCGCGCGGACAGGGCGCGTTATGAGCGCGTTATCCTTCTCCTCAGGAGATACGGCAACGTCCTCACCGAGCACGTGGCAGCGCCGGAAGTAACCGAGCACGGTGAGGGAGGGAGACGAGCTAAAGTGTCAAGAAACCGCTCTCGACTGCAGCAGACACCGCACTTATAATCATCACCACCGACGCTTCACCGTCTAACCTCCCCCTCCCCCAATACATCACCCACCGGCGCTTCACCGTCTAATCTCCCCCTCCCCCAATACATCACCCACCGGCAATTCACCGTCTAATCTCCCCCTCCCCCAATACATCACCCACCGGCGCTTCACCGTCTAATCTCCCCCTCCCCCAATACATCACCCACCGGCAATTCACCGTCTAATCTCCCCTCCCCCAATACATCACCCACCGGCAATTCACCGTCTAATCTCCCCCTCCCCCAATACACCCACCGGCAATTCACCGTCTAATCTCCCCCTCCCCCAATACATCACCCACCGGCAATTCACCGTCTAATCTCCCCCTCCCCCAATACATCACCCACCGGCGCTTCACCGTCTAATCTCCCCCTCCCCCAATACATCACCCACCGGCAATTCACCGTCTAATCTCCCCCTCCCCCAATACATCACCCACCGGCAATTCACCGTCTAATCTCCCCCTCCCCCAATACATCACCCACCGGCAATTCACTGTCTAATCTCCCCCTCCCCCAATACATCACCCACCGGCAAATTCACCGTCTAATCTCCCCCCCCCCCAATACATCACCCACCGGCAATCACCGTCTAATCTCCTCCTCCCCCAATACATCACCCACCGCCAATTCACCGTCTAATCTCCCCCTCCCCCAATACATCACCCACCGGCAATTCACTGTCTAATCTCCCCCTCCCCCAATACATCACCCACCGGCAATTCACCGTCTAATCTCCCCCTCCCCCAATACATCACCCACCGGCAATTCACCGTCTAATCTCCCCCTCCCCCAATACATCACCCACCGGCAATTCACCGTCTAATCTCCCCCTCCCCCAATACATCACCCACCGGCAATTCACCGTCTAATCTCCCCCTCCCCCAATACATCACCCACCGGCAATTCACCGTCTAATCTCCCCCTCCCCCAATACATCACCCACCGGCGCTTCACCGTCTAATCTCCCCCCTCCCCCAATACATCACCCACCGGCAATTCACCGTCTAATCTCCCC